>NC_083882.1:76983446-77285668 GCF_032452875.1 Bos javanicus | reverse complement strand
TAGCATCAATAAAAGACAGGGAGAGGGTGGGGTGTGGATGGGGTGGGCTTGGCTAGAGGCTGAAACCAACAGAAGAGTCATTAGGAATGCAACAGCAAAAGCAGTGGAGCGTGGAAGCGTCACCTACGGCAGATGAAACACATTCTAATATCAATGAGACCACAAAGTCCAGAGAATAATGACTACAAACTGCTGGGGAGTGAGCCAGGGAGCCCAGCAACATGAACGCACTTGTATGGGGGGAAAAACAAATTAAGAGATTCAGGCAAAACTATCCCGTTTCCTGGTGGAGGAGGCTCTTTAATCTTTAATATCTCTCTCCTGACACGAGGCATGGATCTTGCCCCAACAAGACAAAGGACGGTGTCTGTGAAGTTAGCACTTCTCGTTCCAGCAAAGGACTCCCGAGGAGATGACTGCCATGTGGATGCCAGGCTAAAAGGATGCATTGTCTCAGTGCTACTGTTTCACTGCTGGGCATGAGTGTGTGCTCAGTCGTTAAGTTGTGTCTGACTCTTTGTGACCCCATGGATTGTAGCCCGCCAGGCTTCTCTGTCCATGGGATTCTCCAGGCAAGAATACTAGAGTGAGTTGCCATTTCCCCCTCCAGGGGATCTTCCCGACCCAGGGATCAAACCTGCATCTCCTGCATTGGCAGGTGGATTCTTTACCACTGAGCCACCTGGAAAGCCCTTCACAGCTGGGCAGATCGGAGCTAAGACACACCCACCCACCCTCCAGGGCTCTCACAGTGGAAAGAGCTGCCTGCAGAGCCCCGGAGCTCTGGAGAGGAATGTGAGCTCGTTGGGACCTGGAGGCAAGCAAGGGTGTAATAAAAGGTGTAATAAAAAGCAGATAAAGATACCCAGGCTGGGCTTTACACTGCTGTACACCTTGATGCCAGTTTCTTCTGGCACCTGCCCTCGGGAAAGCTAAGTCGGGGGCACTATCCAGTGGAAATCTGGAAGTGGGCATCCTTTGAGGCCTCAGTTATGCCAGCTTGGCAGGGAAGGGTGTCATATTGGTCTCCATGACCCTGACCTAATCTACTCAAAGGCGAGCAGTTTAGTCTGAGTCAGAGGAAGTGAAGAGAGCAATTCACTTTCTGTGATGTTTGACTCAACACATTCAGTTTGGAATTAAAACCATTATGAAAACCAACACGAGAAACCCCTGGGCTTTTATTCCATTCCTCAAACTATGCGTCAGACTGCCTTCTCCATCTCCTGAGAGAAACCATATATTTGCTTTGGGAGTTCTTAATTGCTACATTCCTACCGATTTCTTCAGTTAATAAATATTTAAGTGCCCACTGTGTTCCAGGGGTGAGGCGAGGCTCTGCAGGAACAGGAATGGTAAGACAAAAGTTCCTATTTTTATGGAGCTTGCTCGCTAGCGTGGGTGCCTGGGTGAAGAGAGAGATAAATGAAATACTTGCAGAGTGAGAAGGGCGACGGCATAAGTAAAGCAGGGCAGTGTATGTGGAGTGACCGAACGTGAGACTCTAGACAGGGCGG
The DNA here is from genome assembly GCF_032452875.1 of Bos javanicus. Classification (NCBI taxonomy): domain Eukaryota; kingdom Metazoa; phylum Chordata; class Mammalia; order Artiodactyla; family Bovidae; genus Bos; species Bos javanicus. The sequence continues at coordinate 77,284,151 of NC_083882.1, read as the reverse complement.
TCAGGGAGCAGGTGTTGTCTGAGCCGGGGCCTGGTGGATGAGAAGGGGCCAGGCATGCAATCAGGGGGAGCGCGGACAGCACTCGCACAGCCAGGAGGTGGGAAGGGGCAGCAATGCTGCTTTGCTTCCCGGGTCCCTGCTCTGCACACAAGTACGACTTCTCTGTCTCTGGCCATGCTACCATCTGCTAAAGAAATTGCTCTAGGAGGCCTGGGAAAGGAACGATACTGAACGAAACGGAATCCCAAGGCTGACCGATTAGTACTGGAGACGCGTGTTGACCTTGGGGGAAGGATTGGGAGCATCAGTAGATACTCTGATCCCAGAGCAAAGATAAGGCAAGGGCTGTAGGAATGAATCCCCCCCAACACCCCCACCCTCCACTTTGTGGCCGCTCTTCCCTACTGTGGTTAACTGGCAAAGAGGCTCGTGTGAATGAGCGCAGGATGTCCAGAAACCAGTGCTATTTCACACATCATCATTTCAAGTCACCAGCCGGACAGGATTTAGCACTCTGTGTCTGGCAGCAACCAGGAGGGAAGCAGAGAGAATTCCATTGGACTACCCAGAGCATCTGACCCACAAATGAGGAGCGAGGAGAGCATTAAAACCCAAACCAAACAACAACCATTCCTGAATGGTAGAGTGAGCCAATTCGACATCGAACAGAGATACACACACATATCCGGGCGCCTCGGAGGCAAAAGGTCAATTTCTTGTGCTGGTCCCTGATCTTCAGAATCCAAGTTCTTGATCTGAGCTCGGTCCCTCATTTCCAAGCAGAGTCGGGCCAGGTGGGCTGCTCAAGGGCAACACTCCCTGGTCTGACTCCAGAGGAGCCATATGGCTGCAGTGGACGCTGGCAGGGCTGGTGGGAGAGGAAGAGGGTGCAGGCAGAAGACAGGCTGTGTCCTCTAAAGATACAAGTTCTGATTGCTTGGTTTTTCAGTTGAAGAAACGGATATTTGTAGCCAGATCTTTATCTTTGGCAAGCCCACCACAGGTCCCAGGGTTGGGATGAAGGGACAGAATACAGGGAAGGAGGAAATCCCCATCTAATGAGACGTAGGTGGGACTCAACTGTCCCACCTTGTGGATTTCTAGTTCTCTTCATCAAGTCCAAGCCCACCCTCCCATGCCTCATCCTTCTCTCCTCTAAGTCCTTCTCACACAGTTGTTAGGTAAGATTTAGTAGGCAGAATGTGTTTGCAAAATCTGTTTTGTTCATTGGAACATGTTTATCTAGAAGGAAAGGGGTAAAAAAAAAAAACAAACCACAATCCTGTCCCTTCTCGCTATTTACTTTTTGGTGACTGTCTTCTGGGATTTGGAACTGGATAAACAGATGGCTTTCATGGAAGGAATCAGGCGAAACGCCAGGGTGTGTGTATATATCTTGGTCTCAGTGTATATACGGCAAATGGTTCCCGTCCACACAGCTGTGCTGGTTTTGGAGGGATGTGAGGGGACAGTATCCTGTGGACGCGAGGACTCCCACTGTTCCAAGGTGTGGTGCTCCAAGGATCCCCTCCGAGGAGCACCTCCCCGGCAGAATCTTGGGCCATGGGGTGCCCGACGGTTTATAGAGTTCTAACCCCAGATACGTGACCCTGGTTTCATTTGCTGGCCTCTGGCTGTGGTGATTAAGGGTTGTGCCAGATTCAAAACTGTTGCTTATGATTTGTGCTGCGTTTGTCTGATGTATGTGGGCGCCCGCAGCATGCTGAGTGTTTGCACGGCCTGTAGAGCATCGAGCACCTCTGCAATACACTGGATGCCTCTGTGCTGAGGGCATTCCCATGAGGGTCGTGGTTGTGTTGTCCGTGTGTGCACAGAAGTCATGGAAGGCCTGAAATACAATTATTTTACAGGCCACGGAAAAGCATAACTGCCAGAGGGAATAGGAAACGGCGATCCCTTCCGTGTCCCCCAAGCTGACAGTGACTTCTTGGGGGACTGGAGAAGCGGTGTCCCTCCTAATTTTTTGACTTCTGATATAAAGGGCTCCCCTGGTGGCTCAGATGATGAAGAATCTGCCTGCAGTGCAGGAGACCCAGGTTCGATCCCTGGGTTGGGAAGATTCCATGGAGAAAGGAATGGCAACCCACTCCAGTATTCTTGCCTTAAGAATTCCATGAACAGAGGAGCCTGGCGGGCTACAGCCCATGAGGTCATGAAGAGTCGGACACAACTGAGAGACTAATACATACACACACCCGCACGTGCACACAGATGTCTACTGCAGGGGGTGGTGATGCAGGAAGTAACTCTTTCATAATAAGTATGTTTCAATTCCAAGGTTTGAAGAAGTCTCATTGTATTTCTAATAGTCAAATTTAAAAAAAAGATCTTCATTTGCTTCACAGAAAAGGGTTCAGATGGATGGTTTTTTTTTCACCCTTGGCAAAAATGCCTTTAAACAACCATGAAAAGAAAAGATGACAATACTGCCCAGGCAGAGAATTGGTGCCAAACAGAGTCAACTCAAAACCGCCAGAAATCCCAAACAACAACAGCAAAAACTTGAGATAAAGTGGCTGCGTTCATCAGGTTCAGGAGGCTCAAAGACAAGAACATGAAATGATTAGACTCTAAGAGAGCAAGGTGCTGGAGGGAATGGGACCTCGTGGAGACAGAACAAAAAATCCCGTTTCTCACAAAGGCTGTGCAGACCTTTAGACTGCAGTGAGCGGTGATCGTGAGGGGTGCTGCCCAGGAAATGAAAGGACTCCCCCGTTCCTCTTCAGCGAGCGGAGCCCAGGAGGAGTGTTCCGGGGCACTCTCACAAACACTCTTCAATAACGGCATCCAGAGCCTTTGATTCAAGGAACATGCTGAAGAATAAACAGCCTATTAATCGGAGTCTTCTGGTGTGCCTGAGTATACTAAACAGCAGTGAAGTAACCCCTTGGCTCTCGCCCACGGCCCGACGGTGCACCATCCGCTGCTGCGCTCCACCCCTCCGCTCCCCGTCTCCACCGCAGCATGCGATTTGTCCCTGGAAAAGCTTCAGGTTTGGGGGCCCTGGTGGTTTCAACTAAGGATGCCGAGGCCCAACCCCGGGTGCAAAGAACTGGAAACAGCGCACCCTTGTTTGGCCACGAGCAGCAAAACCATGTGACGGGACTTGAACGAGGCTGTGTGGTAGTGCGCCCGGGTGAGGAGCTGCAGCCATCAGTCTGCCTCTTTCTGAGCCAAGCTGACAGCCACAGGCCTGGGAAAGGAAGGCCCAGTTTCAATTGCTTCCCAGTCCTGGTTACCTTGGTGGCGGAAAGGGTGGGCTTGGGGTGCCGCTCTGTGGAAATATTCCTGGGCATTTTGCCTAAGTAAAAATGACCAAGCGAGGTCTCTGAGTTTTCAGGGAGGAAAGGAGAAGAAAGATAAGTGACCGTTTCATTCTCAGACCCTTTCTCTATGAGGTGTTCTTTAAAAACAACGAGGTGTAGCTTTTGTGATAACAACCATTTGATGAAGCATCAGGTCCTCCTTCCCGCCCCCAAGGAAATCATAGATAAAGAAGCCGATAGTCTGAACGTTAAGTAATAAACCAGGTTCGGTTGTTGAAATGGTGTGATTGAGGCTAAGATCATAAGCTCAAATCAGCCCTGGGAGCCAGGTGGCTTCTTTGTGTCCACAGTCACCGATCTCACACAGGTGTGTGCTTAATCGTAAAAGGAACTGACCTGGTGAGCTGGATAAATCAGCATCAGTGCTACTCAGCACACACACACACACACACACACAACCTCAAAGCACACACCCACTGACCTCAAATTTATACACACAGGAAAATATGAAACTTTTTCAGAAAGTATTTTAGAAAGGATCCTTTCTAAAAATAATTTCAAAGAGGTGCTTTGATTAAAAAAAAAATTAATTCTAAAGTCCTCTGACTCTACTTTCAGAGAACCATACGGTGTTTGGTCTGCTGACCTGGAGAAGAGAGGACAAGCATCTTACAAAAGAGGCAGGACAGCACAGAAGCTCACATACTTCCCGTGAGTGATGCTGAGATGCCACAGGACACAGTGATTAGCCTGGGGCTTGCAGAAAGCAGGGGCCTTGCAGATACAAAGGTGGAGCCCTGTTGCTGGCTGTGTGTGATCTTTGACGTGTCACATAAGATCAGTGAGCTTCGCTTCCTCACCTGTGAAATGGGAATCATCCTCATAGGATTAGTATGAGGGTTATATAACATACGAAAAGGGTTTTGTGCGGTGCCTGGGACACAGTAAATGCTCAATAAACAATAGGTGTACTCATTTCTCTTTGTGTGTGTGTTAGTTGCTCAGTCATGTCCGACTCTTTTTGACCCCATGGACTATAGCTTGCCAGGCTCCTCTGTCCATGGGATTCTCCAGGCAAGAATCCTGAAGTGGGCAGCCATTCCCTTCTCCAGGGGATCTTCCTGATCCAGGGAACAAACGTGGGTCTCCCGCTTTTTGGGCAAATTCTTTACTGCCTGAGCCACCAACAGGCCCAGGAATCAAACATGGCTCTGGGGAGGGACCTAAGGGGCAGTGGGCACACGAGCTTCATGAAACAGGAGTTTCTTCATCTTTTTATTGGGCTGGGCTTAGAAGGCCTCCACAGTGTCCCTTAGTACACTGGAAACAAGAGCTTGCATTTCATGGGGTTACTGATGAAAGGGCCATGAGAGATTCAATCCTGGTACTTTGGGAATGTCCTTTTGGACATGGCAGATGGACTTGGCATTTTCCCACCCCAGAGTGTGGCTGAGCAGATAAAACCTTCCTCACGGCTTCCGCCTGTTGAGACAAACACATGTCTTCTGAACACAAGAGGGGCCATGCAGGCACAGATCTGGCATCAGACAGCCTTTCCCTGCAGCACTCCTGGGGTGGCGAAATGACAAACATTCCAGCAGGCTGAATCGAGTCCTTCCTGGCCTGTAACCGGGGCCTTGTGAAGCTGCTGCTTGTGATCTGAGCCGTCAGGACCTCACTCCACGGCTGTGGGGTGGACTTCATTAATATTGATGAGCTGCAGCTCGTTAACCTCATTTGATGTTTATTTACAACCATTCTTCTCATATGCTAACGAGTGACACTGGGCTCTTCAGATAGAAAGGAGAGAAATGGACCCTCTCTGCCAGCATCTCCTTGGCAAACTCCTGTCCCTTGCCACAGCAGTTTGCGCAGAGGGAAGGATGCCAGACGGAGGGAATGCGGCAGTGGGGACACGACGATATGAAAAGAAGGTCTGCAATGCGATGCGGGAGCAGCCCGCTGCTGGGGCCGAGGCGTGGCCCAGCGGGTGGCAGAAGGGAGCTGACGGCTGGGGATCCGAGCACCAGTGAGACGGCCAGGAGGTTAGCGTTTGCACCTGGGGTGGGAGGTGGAGATGAGGGGGTCCCCTGGGCGTCAGTGGCCTTGAAGGCCCCTCTCAGGTCATTTCACTTTCTTCTAAGATCTTAAGGAAATCAACAAACAGGGGGTTGGGGTAGATTTCTGTAAGGCAGTTAAATGCCCACAGTAATGAATGCTTAGCAAAGGCTTGGCTTGGGGAAAGAGCACTCATTGTCCAGAACATCACTGTGAAATCGGTAAGTGGGGAGAGAAAAACATCACTTTCTCTTTTTCTCCAAGTTACGGATATGTTATGTATATCAAAGAACAGGATGATGAAAGAAGAGTCAGAGATGGGGGTGAGGGGTTGGGGGGTATATTTTTTAAAAATATGGCCAGGATTTCCCTGGTGTCCAGTGGTTAGGAGTCTGCCTGCCAATGCAGGGGACACGGGTTCCATCCCTGGTCTGGGAAGATCCCACATGATGTGGGGCAGCGTAGCCTGTGGGCTGCAACCACTGAAGCCCTTGCACCTAGAGCCTGTGCTCCGCAACAAGAGAAGCCACCGTGATGAGAAGCCCGCCAACCACAAGGAGCAGCCCTCACCAGAGAATGCCTGAGCCACGAAGACCCAGTGCAGCCAAAAGTAAATTAAAAAAATTTTTGTAACATCAGTCACAAAAAATATGGCCATTCTATTTTTTCGGGGCTGCTGAGTCTAAAGAACACAGGGCCTCTTCCAAACTTCATAGTATGTAGCAAGTCAATTTTGAGACGTCTCATCCATTCAAAAGGCATGAAAAGACTATGTAAGGCATACAAGGGGGATGGAAGGATATATGTTTATTAATATCAGCACCAACATCAAACTTAAAGTTTCCTAAACGCTTAAATGCCAGTTCCCCACCATATTTCTGGTCTTCATTCCTCTGCACGTTACATTACTATTTAGACAACTATTCCCTTCCTGCCTGCGGGGTCCACACCCTCTCTTTTCTCTCCATCTGACTTTTTCTGTGAACCACTTTGAAGATCACTTCTACCCTTGATGTGCCTTTCTGCAAGACTAAAGAGGCAGGAGAAAAAAGGAATCTCTTACCTTAAGGATTTAACCACATTTAAGTACAAAGTATTGGTTCTGAAAGGGTAGATTTTATGTTGAGTTGTTTGTGTGAGATCATTATCCCTTAGGGTATGAATTGAATCTCTTTCAAGTTTCCTATGAACTCAGTTCCTGTTGGATTGAAGGAATCAATGGCAATCTGCATTCAGCCTGACTGTGTGCAGCTCACCTATCCCTGCTGGTGCTGCTGCTAAGTTGCTTCAGTCGTGTCCAACTTTGTGCGACCCCATAGATGGCAGCCCACCAGGCTTCCCCGTCCCTGGGATTCTCCAGGCAAGAACACTGGAGTGGGTTGCCATTTCCTTCTCCAATGCATGAAAGTGAAAAGTGAAAGTGAAGTCGCTCAGTCATGTCCGACTCTATCGATCCCATAGACTGCAGCCTACCGGGCTCCTCTGTCCATGGGATTTTCTAGGCAAAAGTACTGGAGTAGGGACATACATTTCTAGGAGACTAACCGAAGCTGTATGCCTGGGCTTCCCTGGTGACTCGGATAGTAAAGAATCTGCCTGCAATGCAGGAGACCTAGGTTTGATCCCTGGGTCAGGAAGATCCTCTGGTAAAGGGAATGGCTACCCACTCAGTATTCTTGCCTGGAGAATTTCACAGAGGAGCCAGGTGGGCTATAGTCTATGGGGTCCCAAAGAGTTGGGCAGGACTGAGAGTCAAACAAGCTTGTTCTAGACTGCAGCCGTGTTTCCCGACTTTTTAAAATCCCATCCCCCACCCCTAGTCTTTTAATAACATTTTTTTCCAAGTGCCCTCTTCCATCATGAAATTTTAATACCATAGAAATACTGCATGTCTATTTTTTTTTTAGTGGAGGGCCACAGACCATTATATTATTGAATTTTTTTTTGCCTCTCAGAGAACTAATATTTTCCCCCTTCAGGGTAAATATTGCTCCCATTGAAAATGCATGTTCTAGAGACTTTTAAAAAAGTACATTATCTGATTTAATATGTTCCAGGACTGAACCCAACATTCTCTCAAAGTGAACCATCAAACCCAATTATGCCACTGTTCTGATTTCAGAAAAAGAAAGAAAGAAAGAAAAAAGGACATCTTTGGGCCTATCCAGTGATAGTTTTTCCAAAGAAGAGATCAAAACCCTTTTTTTTTTTTTTTTTTGCACTGGACCTGATCTATCCGCAGAATAAATGGCTTACTTTTTGGCTGTGGGTTAGCGTTTTACAATAGTTCCATTTGAGTGCTAGAAAAGGTAACAGATCGTCAAGTCCCTTGGGGACCCCCAAATAGCTAACTTTCCTAAAAGTCAACAATATATTCCCTTGTAAGAGTAGAATTAAGTTCATTATCTCATTAAATTTCTCCCAAACTCCAGAGTAAGACAGTGATTGGTGTTGCTATTCCTCTTTTACAAGCAGAGAAATGATGACATCGAGAGATTAGGTAGCTTAAATTAGGTCACAGGGACTGATGTTTCTTCGTATAAATACCTTATCTGTCATACAAAGTCTCTATGAGGATTTCTAGACCTTATGTCTTCTGGTTCCTACTTTAATCTAGAATCATGGTACTCTGCTAGAGAGAAATTTAAAAAGGTCATTCTGCCTCAGACGACCCGTTTTCTCTATCTAACAGCAGAAAAGCAAAAGAAGGTGCTAACAGATAAGAACTGACTGACTGATGGGAAGAAAGGAAGAGAACTCAGGCTGTTATTCTAAAGGTTTCTATTTTGGAAACAAATGCCTTATAGTCAAAGCTATGGTTTTTCCAGCAGTCATGAGTGGATGTGAGAGTTGGACCATAACCCAGGGTGAGCACTGAAGAACTGATGCTTTTGAACTGTGATACTGGAAAAGACTCTTGAGAGTCCCTTGGACTGCAAAGAGATCAAACTAGTCAATCCTAAAGGAAATCAACCCTGAGTATTCATTGGAAGGACTGATGCTGAAGCTGAAGCTCCAGTACTTTGGCCACCTGATGTGAAGAGCTGATTCACTGGAAAAGACTCTGATGCTGGGAAAGATTGGGGGCAGGAGGAGAAGGGGACAGCAGAGGATGAGACACATAGCATCGCTAACTCAATGGACGTGAATTTGAGCAAAGCATAGCACACTGTATAGGGAGGCACACAAGTTTTCTCTTTTCCATCATCTTTCTGGGTTTAGACAAGGCAGAGTAAACCTTGATATATAAAGACTCAAATCAAGAACTCTCACAGAGGACCTCCCTGGCGGTCCAGTGGTTAAGACTCTGCACTTTCACTGGAGCCTGGGATCAATCCTTGGTGGAGCTACGATCCCACATGGCCAGGAAAAATAAAAAAGAATTCTCACAGAGAGTCTTCAAGTAACATGAAAAATTCATATTTTATTTAGTAGTCACAGAAACAGATCATGTCTTAGAACTAGCCATACTTGAAACTCACCGTAAGAGGGTGGGAGTCAGAGGTTGGCAGACCAAATAAAAACAGCTATCTAAAAGGCCTCTTCTCTGTAAACTAGACTTAGGTTCATTTAAATTCTCCCAGTTAATCAGCATTAAAATTCCCTAAAGAGTAAGTGACTTCAAGAGATAAAATCCATCTCAGGCTCTCAAGTAGATCTGTATGTAATTCATTCCTTATTACCAGGGTCTACTCTATTAAAACAAAACAAAGAACTTCAGGAAAGGATATTCTGCAATATTGGTTAGGAACCTCACATGACATCGGATAACATTATCTCTAATAAATCTGCCCACATATGTGACCTCTGTCCCTCACATTGCAATAGGAATTCATTCTTTTTTGTTTGAAGAGGTGGAGATGAGTTAATAATGTGTAAAAGGCTTTAATTTTAATTGAGAATGCCCAGAGCCAAAAGAGACACCTCAGATCAATGAGAACACATTAAGGAGAATTTCAAAGTAGTATTACATTCAGTTCAACTAGCTTCTGATACAGATATGTTATTCTAGCTGCTTCTTTTTCTATAGACCAGGAACAAATTTGAGAGAGGGCAAAAACAAAAAACCCTTCAGGCTTTGCCTTAAAAAAATAAAATTATAACTATTTTGAACTAAAACAGAAACTAGAAGATACAAGGTACAAATATCTAAAAAGGGATTCTTCTGTTACAGACAGGCATTGAAACAAACAAACAAAAAACCATTTCCTACTGGATGCCATAAAACAGGAAAACAGGGGTGGAGGTAGGGGCAAGTCCTTTAAAGTCTTGGACTTCAGAACAAAGGAACCAACTGAAAACATTCCAACTTGGGGTTGGTGAGGAGGGAAAGAGCCCCACGGAAACCCCGTCCATGTTGGTGGCAGCTGCTGTCCATGAGTTGGAAAAGGGCAATGAACAGGAATGAGCACCACTGCGAGACTGATTCGTTTATTTCAGAAGCATTTGTCTATCTTGTTCTACCAACATAACTAGCTACAGAAAAAAGCCTAGATTCGGGGAAAGGCTTATTTTTTTCATTGGCGGGTGACCAAAGAAAACACATTCTTCAACAAGCAGTACAATAAAGCAATAAAAACAAGCTGGTACTTATCAAACGTTTTTATCCAAAGCGCTTAAAACATATGCCTATGTTATACCCCGTTTTCACTTCCCCTTTACCATCTTCCTCCCAGTTGTGGGAGGAAAAGCCAACTTTCTGTGGGAAGGATGTCTCCTCTGCAAACTGATGTAAGTCCGCAGATAACTTTAGGAAAAGGACCTCCCAAAGAGGCTGTTGGTGGGAACTTGTACGAAAGCTCTCCGTAAAGGCTTGGCTCTACCATTTCAAAGGCGGGGGGTAGGGGGCGGCGGGGCAAGTTCTTCTTGGTAGCCATAGATGCTGCCAGGAAGAACAATTCTTCATTTGGGCCAGGTATCAAGAGGGAGAATACAGAAGGAAAAGTAAGATGGCATTTTCCCATCCAGAGATAAGTAAGGAAACAAACCCATGGACTCACTAATCTCTTTTTCTAAGCGATGGTATTATTAACCTGGTTTTATGCTCAGTGAAGTTGTGTGGAAAGTTAAGTGTTCAAGAAATAACTTGCTCAAAGTTACAAAGTAGGTCTGTAACAAAGTGCATTGTAGAACCCAAGGGTCAACTTCAAAAAGTGAACAGATGGAGGTTATCGGAAAGGCCCTTACAGGTTTGTGAATTAGAAGTTGGAATACTTTTTTTTTTAATGGTGAATAAGAATGTGTAGGAAGACCTTAGACCAACGACTTGTCATGACACAGTGGTCCAACCCCATGGGAAGAGAGATTAAAAACAATTTTATAATGCAAGGTTTAAGTACTTAACAGGTAGTTACATAGTTTTACACAAAACATATTAAGTGAAAGTGTTAGTTGCTCAGTCTTGTCTGACTCTTTGTGATCCCATGGACTGTGACCTGCCAGGCTCCTCTGTCCATGGGATTCTCCAGACAAGAATCCTGGAGTAGGTTGCCATTCCCTTCTCCAGGGGATCTTCCTGACCCAGGAATCAAACCCTGGTTTCCTGCATTGTAGGCAGATTCTTTTTTTTTTTAGGATTAGTCTCTTGGCATATTTTATTTATTTAAAATATTAATTAATTTAATTGGATGATAATTACTTGATAACAGTGTGATGGCCTTTGCCGTACATTGACATGAATTAGCCACGGGTGCACATCTGTCCCCCTATCCTGAACCCCCCTTCCACCTCCCTCCCAACCCCATCCCTCTGGATTGTCCCAGAGCACTGGCTTTGAGTGCCCTTCTTCGTTGTAGGCAGATTCTTTACCATTTGAGCCACCAGGGAAGCACATAATTAGGTTACTAAGGATCAGACTTTTACAGTCAGACAGTGAAGGTGGTGGGGATGTCACGGATAGTCTTAAAAGCTTGAGGAATTGGGGCTTTGCTGGTGGTCCAGTGGTAAGGAATCCACCTGCCAAGGCAGGAGACATGGGTTTGATCTCTGATCTGGGAAGATCCCGCATGCCGAGGAGACACTAGGCTCGTGGGCCACGACTATTGAGCCTGTGTCTAGAGCTGGGGAGCCACAGCTACTGAGCCCACATGCCACCACCATGGAAGCACACATGCCCTAGCGCATGTGCTCCACAGAAAGAGAAGCCGTGGCAATGAGGACCTGGAGCACTGCAACTAGAGAGGAGCCCCCACTTGCTGTACCTAGAGAAGAGCCCGTGCAGCAGTGGAGACTGAGCACAGCCCAAAATAAATAATATATTATTTATTTTATATATATATATTTAAAAAGCTTGAAGAATATGGTTAAAAAAAACATTTCAAGTAGTGGCTATTTCCTGGGCCTCTTTCCTGGGCACAGATGTCCTACTCTAGACAAGAGGAGAGATTTTTTTCCCCAGAATAGTATGCTGAGCATGTAAGATGTTCTTTGCTTCACTGGGACATCTGGAAGAAGTCAGTAGGGCTGCACTCAAGAGCTAAGTCTTGTGGACAGGATGACTTGAAATTTCCAATTTGTGATGGCTTGAAGTAAATGCTGTTTATAAAAAGAGCCTAAAGAGTCCTAGTTCTTCTGTTTTTGAACTTTGGAACCATTTTAATAGTAATATTCTCCTCAATTTTTTTTCTCTGGGCCTTGATATGACAGAAAAATCTTAGAACAATGTAACTGAAAGATGCTTATTAATTTTTATGAGAAAAGTCAGATAAAGCGCCACTAACTAATCAGTAACCATCTCGAATGAATAGACTTTATAATGAACACACAGGCTATGATAAAAATGATTAGGATAAAAGGAATCTACATGATTTCATGAAACCAAAGTTCATGAATATAATTTTCTATTGCTTGAGATAAATCCAATAAATCTGAATATGACATTGGCTTGGCAGATCGAGGGACCTATGATGTTTGATTCCCTTCACCAGACTCATGCCTCCAGGCAAAAAAGCAATTAAACTTCGGATAGAAATCAATTATCTGTCCACTTTTATGAGGTACCTGGAAGAAAGGAGACTAGAGGACACCCAGGGCTGGGGCTGGGAGAGGGAGAAGTGCGCTGTTCTTGTTTAATGGGTACGGAGTTTCAGGGTGGGATGTTGAAAATGTGCTGGAAATGGATAGTGGAGCTGGTGGCACAACGCTGGGAATGTACTTGAATGTACTTAATGGCACGGAACTGCACGCTTATCCAGGGTTAAAGTGGTGAATTTATTACGTGTATTTTACTACAGTAAAAAATGATCTGTCTTGTTTTCAAAAATATCCAGATAAAAGGTTCTTCAGTCATTCTTTTATACTAATGTGGCTCAGGCAGTTCCCCAAATCTGTCTGCTCATCAGAATCATCTGAAGTGACTGTTCACAGTCACACATTCTCTGGCCATGTGGGAACTTCTGGGCCCTAAGACAGGATCACGGAGAGCTGGATGCTGTCTGCATTGGGGCACCATGGTGCCAATTCAAGAAGCTTATTCACCCTTACACCTCTTCCTCTGTCCTGTTTTTGCTTTTTTTTAAATTTTTTTTTTTATTGTGGTAAAATACACATAACAAAAAATTTACCATCTTAGCCATGTTTAAGTGGACAGCTCAGTGGTATTAAGTTCATTCACACTGTTATGCAACCATCACCCATCTATCCCCAGTGCCTGCTGTATCTTCTAAAACTGAAACTCTGTATCCATTAAACAACACTCTCTCAGTTCCTCCAGCCCCTAGCAACTCTAAGTACTTCATATAAGTGGTATTTGTGTTTTTGTGGCTTGTTTATTTCATCTAGCGAGGCGTCCTCAAGGTTCATCTATGCTGTAGCATATTCAGAATTTCCTTCCTTTTAAGGCAAGTAATGCTTCACTGTGTGTACGTACCACTGTTGGCTTACCCGCTGATGGACACTTTGGTTACTTCCATGCTTTAGCTGCTAAGGACACGGGAGTACAAGTATCTCTTGGAGACTCTGCTTTCTGTTCTTCTGGATAAGCACCCAGAGGTGGTGGGCCTATTTTTGATTTTCCGAGGAGCCACTGTACTGCCGCACACAGCCGCAGCTCCGTGGTACATCCCCCCAACAGTGTACAAGGGCTCCGGTGCCAGTCTCTCCACATCCATGCCAACACGTGTTCTCTGCTTTTGTAACAGGAGCCCTCCTAATGGATTTTTTGGTTTTCATTTCCCTAATGATTAGTTTTGATTTTCATTTCCCTAACGATTAGTGATGTTGAGTGTCTCTTCATTTCACTCATGGCTTATTGATCATTGCATATCTTCATCATCTGCTTTGGAGAAATACCTGTTGAATCCTCTGCCAAGTTTTAAATCAGGTGGCTTTTTAAATGGTTGATGTTCTTGTGTTTTAATAGTTGTCAGGCTTATTTTTCATGGAGAAGGATATGATTTGAGCCTCCAATATAGAAGTAATTTTTGAGAGATAAAGGAAAGTTATGACCAACCTAGATAGCATATTCAAAAGCAGAGACATTACTTTGCCAACAAAGGTTCGTCTAGTCAAGGCTATGGTTTTTCCTGTGGTCATGTATGGATGTGAGAGTTGGACTGTGAAGAAGGCTGAGCGCCGAAGAATTGATGCTTTTGAACTGTGGTGTTGGAGAAGACTCTTGAGAGTCCCTTGGACTGCAAGGAGATCCAACCAGTCCATGCTGAAGGAGATCAGCCCTGGGATTTCTTTGGAGGGAATGATGCTAAAGCTGAAACTCCAGTACTTTGGCCACCTCATGTGAAGAGTTGACTCATTGGAAAAGACTGATGCTGGGAGGGATTGGGGGCAGGAGGAGAAGGGGATGACAGAGGATGAGATGGCTGGATGGCATCACTGACTCGATGGACGTGAGTCTGGGTGAACTCTGGGAGTTAGTGATGGACAGGGAGGCCTGGCGTGCTGCGATTCATGGGGTCGCAAAGAGCCGGACACGACTGAGTGACTGAACTGAACTGATGCTGTTGTTTGGGGCTTCCCAGGTGGCGAGAGTGATAAAGAACTCTCCAACCAATGCAAGAGACATGAGACGAGGGTTTGATCCCTGGGTTGGGAAGATCCCCTGAAGAAGGAAATGGCAATCTACTCTGGTATTCTTGCCTGGGGAATCCCATGGACAGAGGAGCCTGGTGTGTCCCAGTCCATGAGGTCGCAAAGAGTTGGACATGACTGAAGTGATTGAGCACCCACCCGTGCTGTTGTTTAACTTAGGCTAAACAGTTTTTAAGAGCCCTCTCTATACCAGGGTAGGCCTTAGGATTACAAAATTCAGTACGTTATGATCTCTGTGCCCAAAGAACTTAAAGTCTAATGGACAAGACAAACAACTGATTTTGAAACATGCTGGTGACGCAACTGACAGGCAGGACAGGGTTTAGCCTCCTTGGTGGGTTGTGGCAGAGGACTGCTGAGGGCAGGATTGGAGAGGAGGTGCTACTGGCGATGAGCACCGGAGTGGGAGTTTATCCAGGAGCAAAGATGAGGTGGCAGGGCTGCAGGCAGGGCCTCAATTCAGGCATCCTGCTGGGAAACAACACGTGAGACGAGGGGGGACTATCAGTGCTCGCGTTCAGTATAACTGGAGAGAAGATTTCCAGTTAAGGAGTCGCTAGGAACGAGGCTGAAGAGGGAGGCAGAGATCAGGTCACAGAAAGTCTTGTGGGCTTCATTCATGGTTTGCTGTTCAGTTGCTAAGTTGTGACCGACTCTTTGAAACCCCAAGGACTGCAGCACACCAGGCCTCCCTGTCTATCACCAACTCCCGGAGCTTGCTCAAACTCACGTCCATTGAGTCAGTGATGCCATCCAACCATCTCATCCTCTGTCGCCCCTTCTCCTCTTGCCCTCAATCTTTCCCAGCGTCAGGGTCTTTTCCAATGAATGGGCTCTTAGATGGTGGGGGCATCTTTAAATGGTTTCAAGTAAAAGAAGAAGAGCAGTGCAGTCAGATTTTCTTTGCATATAGATCACTCAACTATAAAGGGAGCAAAATATCAAAGGTTCAAGAAAGAACCGTACCATTGATCACCGGAATCAAGAAGACAGATCAGGAATTTAAGAACTATTTTGAAGGGGAGAACAGTGGGACTCTAGCTGACTGCATGTGAGCGGTGAGGGGGGAAAAAGGAATCTAGAATGATAAAAGTGTAACTCTGGGGAGCCCAAGAGAAGCAGATTCAAGGGTGAGGGTGAGGAGTTCTGCTTCCGAAACATGTGACTGTCAGACATATGTGTAAGTAGTGGTGTCTGAGGCTGGTAGCATGCTGCATGTGTGGTTCTGAGGCTCAGGGGGAGTTCAGGGCTAGACAGTCAGATTTAGAAGTCATTTGCCCAAGATAGTAGGGGAAGTCAAAGGAGACAGGACTGCTCAGTAACCACACTCAGTGAGAAATGTAACGAGTCAGGAATGGAATTCTGGGACACAGCAACATTTAAGACAGAGGAGAGTAACTTTCTAAAGAGGAGGACTGGTCAGAGGAGCAGGAAGAATGAGTGAGTGGGAAGGGCATAACTCTGAAGCCACAGAGAATGTTTAGAATCTCTTCTCTGCATCCTATTGCATGGCCTTGAACAAATTAGTGGTGAGCTTTAGTTTTCTTGTCTATAATATAGAGACAATACCTTGTAGACTGTGATGAGGATCAGATGTGATACTGCAGAAGTTTTAACTTTAAGAAGCGCCTGTCACAACGCCTACCTCACTGGAGGCGCTCGACAAACGCTATTTCCTTTTTTCTTGTTAGTCTGGTCCTTTCATGTCTCTCTCTCTGTGAGTAACAGGAAGTAGGGTATCCTTAGTTTTCATATAGTTTTTAGCTTAACCAGGGGTCACACCGGAGAGAGCTCGGCCTCTGTCCGTCTACATTTATCCTAAACTGAAGCCACAAAGATGCAAGAAATTCAGGTCTGCAATGGCATTCTTGATGTCCAACAACTGCTGCTCTTCTGTGTGGTTTCTGGTTTCCTAAGATACTGGTCCTTGGGAGTTGCTCTGCGACAGCTAAAATGGGTGAATAATAACATATTTGAAAAGGACTAGGAATACACAGCTGCTAGAGGCGACACCAGGTTCATCTTTGGCTCAAGGAAGACACAGGAGATTTGTGTATGGCAGGCAGTGAAAAGGTGCTAGAGTACTCCAAAACATTAAAATCAGAAAAGAAAAAATTCTCCATGACTCAAAGATTAGTTTTATAGAGATTCTTTTTTTCTATTGGAAGCTAAAACATATACTACATCAATCTGGCAGTTCTGCTTTTAATGATTTGTAAGCATCTGGTCCCATCACTTCATGGGAAATCGATGGGGAAACAGTGGAAACAGTGGCAGACTTATTTTTTGGGGCTCCAAAATCACTGCAGATGGTGATTGCAGCCATGAAATTAAAAGACAGTCCTTGGAAGGAACGTTATGACCAACCTAGATAGCGTATTCAAAAGCAGAGGTATTACTTTGCCAACAAAGGTCCATCTAGTCAACGCTATGGTTTTTCCAGTGGTCATATATGGATGTGAGAGTTGGACTGTGAAGAAAGCTGAGTGCTAAAGAATCGATGCTTTTGAACTGTGGTGTTGGAGAAGACTCTTGAGAGTCCCTTGGACTGCAAGGAGATCCAACCAGTCCATCCTAAAGGAGACCAGTCCTGGGTGTTCATTGGAAGGACTGATGCTGAGGCTGAAACTCCAATACTTTGGCCACCTCATGTGAAGAGTTGACTCATTGGAAAAGTCTCTGATGCTGGGATGGATTCAGGGCAGGAGGAGAAGGGGACGACAGAGGATGAGATGGCTGAATGGCATCACTGACTCGATGGACATGAGTTTGGGTGAACTCCGGGAGTTGGTAATGGACAGGGAGGCCTGGCATGCTGCGATTCATGGGGTCGCAAAGAGTTGGACACGACTGAGTGACTGAACTGAACTGAACTGAAGCTTCGATGAAGCAAGCATCATTTAAGGCTTTGAAGGGAGAGAAAAAAGGGTTTTTCAAGTCCCTCAAACAATTTCCTGCTCCAGTATTCCTAAGAATCATGTGAGTATTTTTCCTTTGGACTGGAGAGCAAAGGGAAACGGAAACCTGTGGAGACTGGAGTTGGACAAGAAACAAAGCTGGTAGATGGCATCCTGTCTAATACTGACAGCCGAAACCAGACTCACAGCTCATGTCCTGTGCAAAACCAGCCCAGCTCAGGCTCTTTTCTTCCCCTCAGTGATTTTTAAGTGTCACAAAAGGCTTTTCAGGCTGAACTAAACAATCATGGGAAAATTCTTTCAGGAAAAAGATACAATGATTATTGTCTTGATTATGCTCTGGGTAGGCCATTTCCCTGTTAGAAATTTATTTCTTTAATTGGAGTGATGAGCTCAAAAGAAGCAATTTGAAGTCAATGAAATAAAAATATCTCCGAATAACACAATAGTTTTATTTCTGTGATAATTGCTTTCCTTTATTCCAAAATGAAACTGTGCCTATCTCTGTATTATTACTGATGGTTAAAAAAGATGACCTTTAAGAATCTATAAACTAGTGCCTGGAATACAGTAGGCCCTCAAAAAATACTAGTCAAATGAAAGAATGAATAAACAGAGCAAAACAACCATCTTCTTCTTAAGACCTCTGTTATTTTTGTATTACTCTAAGGCTAACTTAGGTGTGTGCTGGTTACATCATTCTGTGACCCAATAGTCAATTTAAGTGTCTTTGTAGTCTTCCTGTTAAGTTACATGTCATCGTGTACCACGGCCATGCTGTACGGCTTGCAGACCTTAGTTCCCCGACTAGGGATCAGACCTGTGACCCCTGCAGAACCCTAACCACTGGACTGCCAGGGAATTCCCATACCTCTTTTGTCTTGACCAACTTTTTCAGTTGGTTATTTTTTTAAACAATTTTTATTTATATTTTCTTATTTGGTTTGTAAAATGAGCCTGTTGTTGGAACACGAATCCCTGGAACACAGAGGTAACAGTTAATATACAAACAACAACAGATCAGCCTCTTTGGCATCCTCTAGATCACCTCTCATGATGCTCATTACACTTGCATTGCTTATTCATCCACTCATCTATTTATTTAACAAATATTTACTAAGTCTTAATAAGTGCCAGGCCCTATTCTCAGTGCTGAGGACATAGCAAGGAACAAAAGGGACCCAAATCCCTGCCCCCGTGGAGTTTACATGAGAGCGCAGGGAGGGTCAGGCTAAGCACCAGAAAAACAGCGTGAAAAACAAAACAGTGCAGCGTTTGCTCCAGCTTAAAAGAAACTAGAGAGACGTTACCAAGTACAACTATGAACCCTGATTTGACCCTGGGTCAGAAAACAAACTTCTTTTAATATATCTGAGAACAACTGGGGAATTACTGTTCATTTTCTTAAATAACAAAACTGGGGTTATGCAGACGAGGAGAATGCTTCCTTTTAGGAGATTAAGTATATAGGGGTTATATATATTAAGTTATATTAAGTATATAGGGGTTGTATCTTCTCTGGTGGCTCAGACAGTAAAGTGTCTGCCTGCAATGCAGGAGACCTGGGCTCAATCCCTGGCTCGGGAAGATCCCCTGGAGAAGGAAATGGCAACACACTCCAGTCCTCTTGCCTGGAAAATTCCATGGACTGAGGAGCCTGGTAGGCTACAGTCCATGAGGTCGCAGAGTCGGACACGACTGAGTGGCTTCATTTTCACTGACATAGGGGTTGAGTGTCATGATTCTTATAACTTAGTTTTGAATTATCTATCTGTCTACCTCCCTATTGTGCACAAATGTAATAGTTGGTAGCATTTGGTGAATCCAAGTTACTTCCATAGCTTTCTTGAAGGTTGTAAATACTTTTTTAATGAAGAGTGGAGGGTGTAGGGGAAATCTACTATATTTCTAGTGAGAGATGTGGGATGTGATTACGGATTTGACTTTTGATATTCAGTATTTTTCCACAAGTGTGTTAATCCTTCATCTTGAAAAGATTTTCTTTCATTATACATATAGCAACGCTGGTCCCATCACTTTCCCTGTTCTACTGTAGGAATACAAAAGGCTGGGATATGGGATAGCCATAGGACTGGATAATCTCATAAAGCACCTCTTTGTTATGATTTTGTTAACCAACATTTGTTAAGTGGAGCATAGGATAGCAGGTGGTGAGTCTTGTTCAACAGCTGACCACAGAAAAAACTGAAAGAGAGACGTTTATTACAGACAGGTCTTGGAGAAGCACAAAGCACATCTCATGGGGCCACAGCGGGAGGTCAGGGCAGAGTGCAGACGAGACCGTCAGGACCTGGGGTAACAAGTCCTTATTAGGGTCTGTGGGTGAAGAACTTTGGGATTTCTGGGCTAAGGCTGGATTGGTCAATTCAAACCAAAAGAGTGGGCTTTTGGTAAGCTCCCACTTGGGTCTTATCTAAGGGATGAGGTGAAAGCCCTGGGAGGCAGGGGCGGCCTCTGAACACAAGGGGAAAGTCGCATCAGGACCTTGTGTTTACTTGTGACTTTGCAGGCTATTATCCAGGGCATGTGCTTGCTGAGGGGCTGGCATCATTTTTAACGTCTCTGTGGACCAAACAAAATGGATGCCAAGGCAGCAATAGCATGAGGTAGCTCAGCTAAATTCTCAACACACCTCAAACCTGATCCGAAACGATGCTTTTATAACCGAATTCAGGAAATATAATTACTAAGTGTAGGAAAAATATAAGGACAAAGTGTGAAGCAAGCAAACCATGAAGACAGTCACATGGTTGTATGAGACTCTTATGGTTGCTGTAATGAATTACCACAAACTTGGTAGCCTGAAACGGCTGAAATTTATTCTCTTATAGTTCTGAAGGCCGTACATCAAAATGAATTCGCCACAGGTATACACGTGTTCCCCATCCGCAAAACCAATACAATATTGTAAAGTTAAAAAAGAAAATAAAATTAAAAAGTAAAATAAAATCATTCTTAAGTTGATATATTAAAAAAAAAAAGTTCTGAAGGCCAGAAGTCCAAAATAAATCTTTTTTTTTTTCTTTTTAAAGATTATTTTGGATGTGGACCATTTAAAGTCTTTATTGAATTTGTTACAATATTGCTCCTGTTTTGCATTTTGTTTTTTTTGTCTCTTATGCTTTGGTTTTTGGTCTTGAGGCAGGTGGGATTTTAGCTCCCTGACCAGGGACTGAACCGGCACCTCCCTGCTACTGGAAGGTGAAGTCTTAACCACTGGACTGCCAGGGAGGCCCCCAGAATGAGTCTTACAGGGCTAACATGAAGGTGTCAGCAGGCATGATTCCTTTGGAGGTTTGGGGACAATCTAGTCTTTGGCTTTGCCAGCCACGAGGGGCTGTGGTCATTCCTTGGCTTAGGATGCTGCATCACCTTCCCCTGTCCATTGCTTCCAGCTTCCACACTGCCTTTCCTCTCCTATCATCAAATCTCTTGCAGTCTGCCTCTGAGAAGACTTGAGATAACATTAAGTCCACATGGATATTCCAGGATAAACTCCCTCATCTCAAGATCTTTAACTTCATCACACCTGCAAAGTTCTTCTTGCCATATAAGATAACATTACAGGACTTCCCTGGTGCCTAAGTGATAAAGAATCTGCCTGCAACACAGGAGACCCCAGTTTGATTCGTGGGTTGTGAAGATCCCCTGGAGAAGGGACAGGCTACCCACTCCAGTATTCTTGGGCTTCCCTGGTGGCTCAGATGGTAAAGAATCCACCTGCAATGCGGGAGATCTGGGTTCGATCCTTGGGTTGGGAAGATCCCCTGGAGGAGTGCATGGCCACCCACTCCGGTATTCTTGCCTGGAGAATCCCATGGTCAGAGGAGCCTGGCGGGCTGCAGTCCATGAGGTTGCAAAGAGTT
The DNA here is from genome assembly GCF_032452875.1 of Bos javanicus. Classification (NCBI taxonomy): domain Eukaryota; kingdom Metazoa; phylum Chordata; class Mammalia; order Artiodactyla; family Bovidae; genus Bos; species Bos javanicus. Next base: position 77,262,956 of record NC_083882.1, on the reverse strand, counting down.
GGACACGACTGAACACCTACTCACTCACTCACATTGTGTTTGTTTAGTTTAATTGTATTTCAACCAGACCTTGACAACATCTCCATGATATCCTTGTGAAGAAGCAGAAAGGATGTAGGCTGGATGACATATGATAGGTTGAACAGTCATATCAAAATGTGCTAATTAATGGGTTCATGTCATGCTGAAGCAAAGACATAACATGTCGCTAGCAGAGGTGATGGAATTCCAGTTGAGCTATTTCAAATCCTAAAAGATGATTCTGTGAAAGTGCTACACTCAATATGCCAGCAAATTTGGAAAACTAGGCAGTGGCCACAGTTTTCATTCCAATCCCAAAGAAAGGCAATGCCAAAGAATGCTCAAACTACTGCACAATTGTACTCATCTCACACTAGCAAAGTAATGCTTATAATTCTCCAAGCCAGGCTTCAACAGTATGTGAACCATGAACTTTCAGATGTTCAAGCTGGATTTAGAAAAGGCAGAGGAATCCGAGATCAAATTGCCAACATCTATTGGATCATTGGAAAAGCAAGAGAGTTCCAGAAAAGCATCTACTTCTGCTTTATTGATTATGCCAAAGCCTTTGACTGTGTAGATGACAACAAATTGTGGAAAACTCTTAGAGATGGGAATACCAGAGCACCTGACCTGCCTCCTGAGAAATCTGTATGCAGGTCAAGAAGCAACAGTTAGAACTGGACATGGAACAACAGACTGGTTCCAAATTGGGAAAGAAGTCCGTCAAGGCTGTATATTGTCACCCTGCTTATTTACCTTATATGCCGAGTACATCATGAGAAACGCTGGGCTGGAAGAAACAAAAGCTGGAATCAAGATTGCCAGGAGAAATATCAATAACCTCAGATATGCAGATGACACCACCTTTATGGCAGAAAGTGAAGAACTAAAGAGTCTCTTGATGAGAGTGAAAGAGGAGAGTGAAAAAGTTGGCTTAAAGCTCAACATTCAGAAAAGTAAGATTATGGCATCCAGTCCCATCATTTCATGGCAAATAGATGGGGAAACAATGGAAACAGTGAGAGACTTTATTTTCTGGGGCTCCAAAATCACTGCAGATGGTGACTGCAGCCATGAAATTAAAAGACGCTTCCTCCTTGGAAGAAAAGTTATGACCAACCTAGACAGCATATTGAAAAGCAGAGACATTACTTTGCCAACAAAGGTCCATTTAGTCAAAGTTATGGTTTTTCCAGTAGTCACATATGGATGTGAGAGTTGGACTATAAAGAAAGCTGAGCGCCAAAGAATTGATGCTTTTGAACTGTGGTTTTGGAGAAGACTCTTGAGAGTCTCTTGGACTGCAAGGAGATCTACCCAGTCAGTCCTAAAGGAAATCAGTCCTGAATATTCATTGGAAGGACTGATGTGGAAGCTGAAACTCCAATACTTTGGCCACCTGATGTGAAGAACAGACTCATTGGAAAAGACCCTGATGCTGGGAAAGATTGAAGGCAGGAGGAGAAGGGGATGACAGAGGATGAGATGGTTGGATGGCATCACTGACTCAATGGACATGGGTTTGAGCAAGCTCCGGGATATAGTGAAGGAGAGGGAAGCCTGGTGTGCTGCAGTCCATGGGGTCGCCAAGGGTCGGACACAACTGAGTGACTGAACTGAACTGACCTCAGTTCCCGCATCTTTAAAATGGAGACAGGGACTTCCCTGGTGGTCCAGTGGCTAAGACTGTGCTCCCAATGCAGGGGGCCCTGGTTTGATCCCTGGTTAGGGAACTAGATCCCACAGGCTGTCCCTAAGAGCTCAGGTGCTAAAACTCAAGATCCTGCATGCCACGATGAAGATGGAAGGTTCTGTGTGCTGCAATTAAGATCTGGCACAGCCAAATAAATTAATAAACATTTTAAAAAATGGAGATAATAATAATACTCAAAATAGTGGTTGAGAAGATTCAATACCATAATGCATATAAAGATTTAACACAGTTCCTGACACATGATGAGTTTTCATTGTCGTTCAGTTGCCAAGTCATGTCCGACTCTTTGTGACCCCATGGACTACAGTATGCCAGGCCTCCCTGTCCCTTACCATCTCCCAGGGTTTGCCCGTTCATGTCCATTGACTTGGTGAAGCCATCCAGCCATCTCATTCTCTGTGTTCATCAAATGATGGCTATTATTATAATTATTTTATTATTCACAGAACAGGCTGTGCAACCCTCATGATGCTGAATCAGTACACAGTTTTCCCGGAGGCTCCAGGGACCCCTTCTTCTATGTGTATTCTCTAAGTCAATAAGTAAAGCTTAAGTGCCCAAACTTAAAAAAAAAATTTTTTTAAAGCGTATCTTATCTCTAAACTGCATCACAAACTTCCTTGGCCTGCTAAAAGATGATAATAAACATAAGTAGCATTTGGTTTATCAACTCTGGTTCAACATGATGACAACTGCTTACTGCCCTGGACCATAATGGAAAGAGATCCTCAAAGAACAAAAAAGATAAAGCCTTTACAGGTCCCCTACATGGTAAATGACCCTAAAATACCATTTGATTTAAAAAAATATATACAGATTTTCTCTTGTTTGTTTTTAACATGGATTTTCTCTTCACTGTTTGAATTTTAGTGACTTTCTTTCCTGATAACGTTTATCACGCCTGTCAGACCCTCCTCACCACCTTGTTATCTGCTGCTGTTGACCTGATCAGAACCTGAAAGTTATGCATTTATAAGTTATCGGATTCTCTGCGGAGCTCTGGGCAGATTTTCTGCCTCTTTTACAAAGACACATATAAACTCTGTAAACACTGGCTCCTTGGGGGCCATTTTTACTGACTTTCAAATCCGTGACTGTGTTGTGAACATGTTAGAAGTCTGATTGCTTTGTTGGTGAGTTGCTAAGGAGAGTTCCATAATTCCAGACATTAGCCTGAGGAACTGTCTAATGATTAATGCAAATCAAAACACTTGTGAATAAACCAGTTTTGGGTGTGACAATATCTTCAATTTAATGATCTTATCTTACCAAAGTGGCCCAGTAAACTACTCTGTCCACCTGGAGTTCATGAGTTCTTATGCTTTTGTTTACAACCAGCATTAGACAATCCTTGAGGCCACTGATGGACACCAGGTATCCATATGTGTACACAAGCAGAGGAACACTAGGTTATCCAGCGACGTAGCTATACCGATTCTTGTTTCTGAGTTTTTACTATCAACATCAACTCTCTGGCTTAATTGAGCCCTTTGTTGATTGATATACTTCTTTTGCTTGTTGATTTAATTCTCCCTAAATTACTCCTTGCCCTCAGGGAAGGTGGGTGAACTAGCAAGTCTTCTTATATTTGTTGAGACTGGGTCCTCTCGGTCTTAGCGGTGGCCAGTTTTCTAGCTGGAAAGGAGAGTAGGACACTCAGACAAGTTGGTATACTACACAGTTAAAGTTGGAAGAATTGTAATATGTGTTAAATATAAATATAGGTGTTTATATTTTGTCTTAACCAAACAAAATTAATTTTTGGATTAACCATCAATTCAAACTATCCATGTCACTGGTATTTGCCGGCTGACTATACACTTTAGGTATGACTATTAAGTGTGACTGAAATTTAATTTTATCAGTCTGCTCTTAATGCAATAGTACAAAAAGAGTTCATTCATTTTAGTTTACAAAACAGATATAATGAATCTTGTGATATATGGTACTTCCTTCTCTGTATTTTCCAGGAATCTAAAGAACCATGAGGTTTTCTTGTCCTGCTCATAGTGGCTTTATAGAAAAGACCTTATGTGTTAGGGGTATAGTAGTAACAGCATAAAAACAACTGCCATGTATGGAGCACCTAGCAACAAAGGTCTAGTCAGGGCTACGGTTTTTCCAGTGCTCATGTATGGATGTGAGAATCGGATATAAAGAAAGCTGAGCACCGAAGAATTGACGCTTTTGAACTGTGGTGCTGGAGAAGACTCTTGAGAGTCCCTTGGACTGCAAGGAGATCCAACCAGTCCATCCTAAAGGAGATCAGTCCTGGGTGTTCATTGGAAGGACTGATGTTGAAGCTGAAACTCCAGTACTTTGGCCACCTGATGTGAAGAACCGACTCACTGGAAAAGACCCTGATGCTGGGAAAGATCGAAGGCGGGAAGAGAAGGGGACAACAGAGGATGAGATGGTTGGATTGCATCACCGACTCAATGGACATGAGTTTGAATAAACTCTGGGAATTGGTGTTGGACAGGGAGGCCTGGCGTGCTGCAGTCCACGGGGTCACAAAGAATCGGACTGAGCAACTGAAATGAACTGAACCTTGTGCGAAGCACTAACAGAGTACTTTTTATAATGTGGTGGTTTTAAGATATGTCCACAAGATTCTATGATACTCCCCTCTCTGCCCCTTGAGTATGGGTGAAACTTAGTGATTCACTTCTAAAGAACAGAGTAAAATGAAAGTGCCGTGATGTGACTTCAGAGACTTGGTCATCAGAGGTCCTGATGCTTCTTGCTCTCTCTGAGATCACTGTTTCTGGGGAAGCCACTACCATATCATGAGGAACTCGGGATGAAGAACTGAGTCCTCCTGCTAACAGTGATATGAGTGAGTTTAGAACCAGATCTTCTGGTCCCAGTCAAGCCTTCAGATGACTGCAGCCCTGACCCAAATCTTGATTTTGTCTTCTTTTTTTAAAATCTGTTTATTTGGCTGCACTGCGTCCTAGCTGCCTCACCGGGATTTCCGCTGTGGGTGAGCGAGCGTCTCTAGTCACACCCTGCAGGCTCTCTAGTTGTGGCGCATGGGCTTAGTCGCTCTGTGGCATGTGGGATCTTAGTTCCCTGACCAGAGATCGAACTCACGTCCCCGGCATTGGAAGGTGGATTCATAACCACGCCACAGAAGCCCCAAAATCTTGATTTTAACTTTATGTGGGACCTTGAGCCAGAACCATCCAAGTAAGCTGCTCCTAGATTCTTAACCCTCTGAAACGGTGTGACTTAAGTATTTATTGCTTTAAGCCTCCAAACTTTGGTGGTAATTTATTATACAGTGATAGATAACTAAAATATATTTAACTAGTACACATATCTTTTTTATTCTCACAACCACCACGGAATAGGTGGTATTATCCTCATGCAAATAGGAAACAAAGGCTCAGGTGGTTAAGTAATTTACTCAAGGTCATAAGCTAGTAGTGGTAGACCCACCCCCACGTTCTCTGTAGTATATTGTACGATGGCTTTTCAGGTGCTATTTCTTTCAGGTAGCTTATCAGCTATGTCTCCCACCTTTGATCAGCCTGCTATCCACGCTTTCATGCAAATAATGGATTAGAAAAAAATGACATAATCCAGAATTATACTTCTGGAGTCTTCGCTTCAGCATGACACAAACCCATTAATTAGCACATTTGGATATGACTGTTCAACCTGTTAGATACCATCCAGCCCTACATCCTTTCTGCTTCTTCACAAGGATACCATGGAGATGTTGTCAAGGTCTTGTTGAAGTCCAGTTAAACTAAACCAACACGATGTGAGTGAGAGAGTGGGTGTTGAGTCGTGTCCGACTCTTTGAGACGCCATGGACTGCAGCCCACCAGACTTCACTGCCCGTGGAATTTTCGTGGCTAGAATACTGGAATGGGTTGCCATTTCCTTCTCCAGGGGATCTTCCCAACCCAGGAATCAAACTCGTGTCTTTGGCATCTCCTGAAGTTGCAGGTGGATTCTTTACCACTAGTGCCACCTGGGAACCCCAAACCAACAGGATAAATATAGCTACATTTTATAATAATTTTGTAATAAATATAGCTAATAAATAAATATAGCTAAGTATAGATTCTTCTCAATTTAACAGTCTAGTAATCCCTTCAAAAATGGACTAAGTTTGCATTGACTATTTCACTTTTTCCTCCTTCAGTATTATGGTCATCACCATCATTTGTCTTTGTCACTCCCTTCACAATTACCAATGATTTTGATGAATATTTTACACACATTATTTGGTTTATACCTAAGAACTATGCTATGAAGTAGGTTCTCTTATTATTTCTGTTTTACCGATAAGGCAATTTGGCTTATAAAGATAAATAATTAGCCTAATGTTGTTTTACTCAGAAGTAAGAGCTGGGGCCTTCTTTACCCACCAAGCCTGGGCTCTCTTCCTTCTCCCCTCTTCTCTCCTCCCCTCCTTCCTTCCCTCATCCCCTCCCAGCCCTTTCTCTTGCAATAAACTCTGATAGGCTTACAGTGAGTACAACGTCCTTTTCTAAACACCGACAACTTACTCTTTAACAAATAGTTTCCTGTGGTCATGTATGGATGTGAGAGTTGGACTGTGAAGAAGGCTGAGCGCCGAAGAATTGATGCTTTTGAACTGTGGTGTTGGACAAGACTCTTGAGAGTCCCTTGGACTGCAAGGAGATCCAACCAGTCCATTCTGAAGATCAGCCCTGGGATTTCTTTGGAAGGAATGATGCTAAAGCGGAAACTCCAGTACTTTGGCCACCTCATGCGAAGAGTTGACTCATTGGAAAAGATTCTGATGCTGGGAGGGATTGGGGGCAGGAGGAGAAGGGGACGACAGAGGATGACATGGCTGGATGGCATCACTGACTCGATGGACGTGAGTCTGGGTGAACTCTGGGACTTGGTGATACACAGGGAGGCCTGGTGTGCTGTGATTCATGGGGTCGCAAAGAGTCGGACACGACTGAGTGACTGAACTGAACTGAACTGAAAGAATATCCCAGGACTGATGGCAAGGTCACCCGCCCTCAGTCTGTTGAACCGGCCTGCTGAGTCGGGTCTTCTGGAACTTCTCCCAGCAGCTCGGCCACCCTGCCTCTGCCCGGCCGCCCTCTCCTCACATCCTGTGCGCGGTCCGCTTTCCCAGAGACTCCCAGCAGTTCAGCCTGCTTATCCACTGGGCCTCCGCGCCTCAGAAAGTAAATCAGGCCCGAAACTTGAGCTCATTTAAAGCAGTTAGGTGACTTCTTACATCTCAGCTATATTTGATTTCATTTCCTGGAACCAGTGTTTCTTTTAATCTTTTCCAATCCAAAAAGCATTCTCTTTGATGAGGAGACTAAATCAAAATAAGAGGTGAATGCTCTCTTTTCTCGCTTTCACTCATTAATATGATACCATCCACCTAGTCCTCACTGTGGTTTTTCTGCTCTGATGTAATTTTTTTAAAAGGAAGACTTTTTACATTGTCTTCAGTATTTTGTCACAATTCTCAAGTCTTCCTAGTCTCTTATCTTCCCTTTAATACAATGTAAGTACAAATATTCACTTGTATATGTGTGTGTACATATATATGGATATATAGTTGACCTTTGAACAGCACAGGTGTTAGGGGCACCAGCCTCCCACGCAGGTGAAAATTTGCGGAACTTTTTACTCTCCCCAAACTTAACTACTAATATCCTCCTATTGATCTGAAGCCCTACTGGTGACATAAATAGTCAATTAACACATATTTTGTATATTATATTATTATATATTGTATTCTTAACAATAAAGTAAGCTAGAGAAAAGAAGACATTATTAGGAAAATCATAAGGGAGAGAAAACACATTTATAGCACTGTATGTATTTATACCACAAAGTTTAAATAGTCTGTCTACAAGTGAATCATCTGTCAGTACCTACATATTGTCTTGTATGATACAAAACACTGTAATGTTATATGTATTACTAACATTTATGAGAGTTGGACCATTAAGAAGGCTGAACACTGAAGAACTGATGCTTTCAAATTGTGGTGCTAGAGAAGACTCTTGAGAGTCCCTTGGACTGCAAGGAGATCCAACCAGTCCATCCTAAAGGAAATCAGGTCTGAATATTCATTGGAAGGACTGATGCTGAAGCTGAAGCTCCAATACTTTGGCCACCTGATTTGAAGAGCTGACTCATTGGAAAAGACCCTGATGCTGGGAAAGATTAAGAGCAAGAACAGAAAGGGGAAACAGAGGATGAGATGGTTGGATGGCACCATCAACTCAATGGACATGAGTCTGAGGAAACTCTGGGAGATAGTGAAGGACAGGGGAGCCTGGCGTGCTCAGTCCATGGGTCACAAAGAGTCAGACACGACTTAGGGGCTTAACAACAAGATGTGAAAAAGAAATCCATATTTATTTACAGGTAGAATGGTTCATGTATTGATAACGAAGAAGCAGCAATACAATTGCTTTATGGTTCAGTTCAGTTCAGTCGCTCAGTCGTGTCCGACTCTTTGCGACCCCATGAATCGCAGCATGCCAGGCCTCCCTGTCCGTCACCAACTCCTGGAGTTCACCCAAACTCATGTCCATCGAGTCGGTGATGCCATCCAGCCATCTCATCCTCTGTCATCCCCTTCTCCTCCTGCCCCCAATCCCTCCCAGCATCTGGGTCTTTTCCAATGAGTCAACTCTCCGCATGAGGTGGCCAAAGTACTGGAGTTTCAGCTTCAGCATCAGTCCTTCCAACAGCCTAACCTATGTACAAATGAATGAATCATTATAAAAATTTTATGGCATACAATATTACAGTCATATTCATTCAGTACTGGAAATATTGCTACATTAAAAAAACCCACTTACTTGTGATGACAGGATAAAACAAAGTTTCTCCAATTATAAGAAAGAGAAGCAGGCTGTATGGTAATGTAATTCTCTGAAAGCAAAGTTTTAGTAAACTAGGAAGAAGACTAACAGATTGTTAATTTTGTATTAAATATCACTCTAGGCCTGTGTAAGGACAGGCTATCGGCCTCAATACCAGTCTTGCACACAGTTTTGTTTTTTTTTTTACATTCTTTTTATCTTTATTTTATTATATGATTCAAGGGAATCTCTAACAAAAAGGAAAAATGTATTTTCTAATTTTTAATTGGAAAAAAGTTCAATACTTTCCTGTAAAGAGTAAGAACTTTGCAGAACTTAGAGATCTTTTTTTTTCTTTTTTTCATTTATTTTAAGTGGAGGCTAATTACTTTACAATATTGTGGTGGTTTTTGCCACACATTCATATGAATCAGCCATGAGCGTACATGTGTTCCCCATCCTGAACCCCCCTCCCACCTCCCTCCCCATCCCATCCCTCAGGGTCATCCCAGTGCACCAGCCCTGAGCACCCTGTCTCATGCATCAAACCTGGACTGGCAATCTATTTCACATATGATAATACACATGTTTCAATGTTATTCGCTCAAATCATCCCACCCTCACCTTCTCCCACAGAGTCCAAAAGTCTGTTCTTTACATCTGTGTCTCTTTCACTGTCTCGCATACAGGGTCATCGTTACCATCTTTCTAAATTCCATATATATGCGTTAATATACTGTATTGGTGTTTTTCTTTCTGACTTACTTCGCTCTGTAAAATAGGCTCCAGTTTCATCCACCTCATTAGAACTGATTCAAATGCATTCTTTTTAAATAGCTGAGTAATATTCCATTGTGTATATGTACCACAGCTTTCTTATCCATTCATCTGCTGATGGACATCTAGGTTGCTTCCATGTCCTGGCTATTATAAACAGTGCTGTGATGAACATTGGGGTACGCATGTCTCTTTCAATTCTGGTTTCCTTGGTGTGTACGCCCAGCAGTGGGATTGCTGGGTTGTATGGCAGTTCTATTTCCAGTACTTTAAGGAATCTCCACACTGTTCTCCATAGTGGCTGTACTAGTTTGCATTCCCACCAACGGTGTAAGAGGGTTCTTTTTTCTCTGCACCCTCTCCAGCATTTATTGCTTGTAGACTTTTTGACAGCAGCCATTCTGACTGGCGTGAGATGGTACCTCATTGTGGTTTTGACTTGCATTTCTCTGATAATGAGTGATGTTGAGCATCTTTTCGGGTGTTTGTTAGCCATCTGTATGTCTTCTTTGGAGAAATGTCTGTTTAGTTCTTTGGCCCCTTTCTTGATCGGGTTGCTTATTTTTCTGGAATTGAGCTGCAGGAGTTGCTTGTATATTTTTGAGATTAATTCCTTGTCAGTTGCTTCATTTGCTATTATTTTCTCCTGTTCTGAAGGCTATCTTCTCACCTGCTTATAGTCTCCTTCGTTGTTGCACACACTGTTCTATGTGATGCATATTTAGGTGATGATAATGGTAACAGCACAAAATCTCACACAGTTCTTGCTATTCAGCTATTAGATTTTCACACACACATACCCCGCCTCCACATACACAACACTTAAGTTTAACTGTATAACATGATTCAGTTCCGTTCAGTTCCGTCGCTCATGAATCGCAGCACGCCAGGCCTCCCTGTCCATCACCAACTCCCGGAGTTCACCCAGACTCACGTCCATCGAGTCAGTGATGCCATCCAGCCATCTCATCCTCTGTCGTCCCCTTCTCCTCCTGCCCCCAGTCCCTCCCAGCATCAGAGTCTTTTCCAGTGAGTCAGCTCTTCGCATGAGGTGGCTGCTCACCATTATTAAGTGGAAGTGGCCCATCATAAAGGCCTTCACACTGAGCAGGCTGAGGAGGAGGAGGGGTTGATCTTGTCGTCTCAGGGGTGGCAGAGGTAGAAGGGGAGGCAGGAGAGGCAGGCACACTGGGCGTAACTTTACGGAAATATATCAGAAATTTGCCTGACCTTTTTGCTTTTTCATTTCTCTGAAAATATTTCTACATAGTACTCATCCTCCTTTTACTGTTTGCTTTAGTTTCAGCGGCTGTATCATAGCGGGGTCCACGTCGCAGCAGTCAGAAGCAATCACGAATAACTGGAACCTTCTGCCAGACTGTCTCATATCAATACGTTTTCTGGCACTACGTGTTCGTCTTCTTCATTGCCTGGCACCAGTTAGGAAGTACTCATCTCCATCAAGCCATCTTCTGTTAATTCCTCTCATTTGGTGTCTATTAGTTCTTGAATTTCTCCATATCTTAAAATTTTCACCCCTCCGCCTACTTTTTCTTTTTCATCCCACAATCTCTTTCATGATTTCCTTGACTGGCTCTGTTGTAAATCCTGTGAAGTCATGTACAACATCTGGACACAGTTTTCCCCAGCAGGAATTTATTGTTTTGGGCTTGATGGCTTTCATGGCTTTTTCTATAGCAACAATGGCATCTTCAGTGGTATAATCCTTATAGACTTTCATGATGTTTTCTCTATTGGGGTTCTCTTTCATAGTGTTGACAATCCTGTCCCTAGAGTACTGTGTGTAATGAGCCTTAAAGGTCCTTATTATCCCCTGAATTAGAGAGTGTGTTTGGGGGCTAGTAGACCGCTCTGAAGCCTTTATTATTGAATTCATGAGGTTCTGGGTGGTCGAGGCATTGTCTGAAATCAAAAGAACTTTAAGAGGCAGTCCCTTAGTGGCAAGGTACTTCCTGATTTAGGGACAAAATGTCGATGAAACCCATCTAGAAAAAGGACTCCTGTTGTCCAGGTCTTCTTCCTGTACAACTTAAAAAGACTGGGAGCTGGTGTTTATCTCTTTCCTTCAAGGTCCGAAGCCTAGATGAGGGTAGTCCTGATGATACACTTGACTGAAATTGCAAAAAACAGTAGAGTTAGCCTATTTCCTTCTGCCTTAAATTCTGGTGCTCACTTCTCTTCTTTACTAATAAATGTTCTTTATGGCATTCTTTTTTTTCCAGAATAGGGCACTTTCGTCTGCATTAAAAACCTGTCTAGACAGATATCTTTTCTCCTCAATGACTTTCTTAATTGCTTCTGGGAACTTTTCTGCTGCCTCTTGGTTGGCAGAAGCTGCTTCTCCTGTTATCTTGACATTTTTTTAAGCCAAAACTTTCTAAAATTATCAAACCACCTTTTGCTGGCATTAAATTCTCCAGCTTTAGATCGTTCAATTTCATTTTGCCTTAAGTTGTCATATAATGACTTCACTTTTTCTCAAATCATATTAGAGTCTATCACCATGCCTTTCTTACAGTAATTCTACACCCACATGAAAGCTGAATTTTCAAAGAGATAAAAAGAGAAATATTCAATATTTCTCAAAAAGTGCAAGGTTTCTGCGCCTGCTGACCTAACTGCAGCAATGGCTCACACAGAAGAAGTGGTTTTTTTTTTTTTTTTAAAGAATGGTCCTTACACTGGATTCATTTATCTTGAAATGGTGGGCAATCACAGCTGCAGACTGCAATCTATGGTACATCTCAAGCAATTCAGCTTTTTCTTGTCATGTCATGACTTTTCTCTGCTTCTTAGCAGCACTTCCAGCATCACAAGTGGCTCTTCATATGGGTCCAATGGTGTCTTTCAAGGTTTACAATATTGCACTAAATGTGATGAAAAATACATGAGATCTGCAGGGGATCACTTTTAACGCGATAAGCAGTACTGGAGCTATGAACTGCCCAGGTGGAAATAGTTAGTGTCACATGGCGTTCTAAGTGGATACTCACGATGCTTGAGCTCACTGCAATAGCAACAGGGGGTCTCTACAAATTATTACAGTAATACAGTGAGTACTAGAGTTAATTTTATACAGTTATGATTTAATATTGCATCTTTGTGTTTGTTTATATTTCTCTAGACCACAAATGATGCTATGTAGATATGTGCATAAGTTTTTATAAACTTTTTATTTGACTATTTTTATGGGTTTCCCTTGTGGCTCAGATGGTAAAGAATCCACCTGTAATGCACGAGACCTGGGTTCGATCCCTGGGTTGGGAAGATCCCCTGGAGAAGGGAAAGGCTACACACTCCAGTATTCTGGCCTGGAGAATTCCATGGACTGTATAGTCCATGGGGTTGAAAACAGCTGGTCACGACTGAGCGACTTTCACTTTCACTTGTCATGGTGATATTCAACTGGGCTTCCCAGGTGGCATTAGTGGTAAAGAACCTGTCAGCCAGTGCAGGAGACATGAGACACAGGTTTGATCTGCGGGTCAGGAGGGTCCCCTGGAGGAGGGCATGGCAACCTACTCCAGTATTCTTGCCTGGAGAATCCTATGGACAGGGAAGCTTGGCAGGCTATATAGTCCACAGGGTTGCACAGAGTTGGACACGACTGAAATGATTTAGCACATATGCATGGTAGCAAATGATAAAATAGACTATCATCTACATTTATTTGGCATTTATGACATATCTAACTTAATTTTTTTAAGATATTTCTAGGCTACACAGTTTATCTGTGAGCTTTTCCAAATTGTTGCAAATCTATAAAAAAATTTCCAATATATTTATTGAAAAGAATTCGCACAGTTCAAACCCATGTTGTTCAAGGGCCAACTGAACTCTGAACAAGGCACTTTGCTAGATGCTAGCCCAGGGATAAGAAAGACATAAAAATGTTCTAATGAAGCTTAAGTCTAATGAGGAAGACAGAATTTAAGTAAACATTTATATGTATGAAAAATGTTAGGAAAAGAGCTTATAAGAAGCATATTAAATCTTATTTAAAAGTTCAGAAAAGTCTTCCTAGAAAAAGAGACATTTAAAAAAGATATATTACTGAGATTTGTTCAAGATGGCAGAGTAGAAGGATGAGCGCTCATCTCCTCCTGTGAGAGCACTGAAATTGCATAGCAGTTGAACAACCATCAACAGGAGGACCCTGGAACCCATCAAAAAAAGACATCCCATGTCCAAAGACAAAGGAGAAGCTGCAACGAGATGGGAAGAGGCTTGAGCATGTCTAATAGCTAGTAGGAGAAGCAGTAAGATATTTTGATAGATTCCAGGGGTCAGCAAACTTGGGCTCCTGCCTGTTTTTGTAATAAAATTGGATTGGAACCATCCCCCACCACCCCCAAAAAAAGATATATTAAAAACAGAGGAAATACTTTCAAACTCATTTTATGAGACCAGCATAATCCTGAGACTCACACCAGACAGATATTACAAGAAAAGAAAACTACAGACTAAAATACATTATGCAGAGAGCTGAAAATCATTAACAAAATGTTAGTAAAAGGAATCCAATTATATATATATATGTATATATAATAATAAATCATGGCTAAGGTAGATTTATTCACATTAATAGCATAAAGGGGAAATCATATATTATCTCAATAGATGCAGAAAAACAATAAAAAATTGAATACCAATTCACAATAAAAATTCTCAGTATATGTATACCTATGGATGATTCATGTTAATATTTGGCAGAAAACAACAAAATTCTGTAAAGCAATTATCCTTCAATTAAAACAATTAAATTAAATTTAAAAAATTCTCAGCAAACTAAGAATAAAAGTAAACTTCCTCAGCATAATAAAGGACATCGACAAAAAGCCTCATATTTAATCTGAAACACTGATAACTCTTCTGCCATGATTGGGAACAAAGCAAAGATATCTGCTCTCACCACTTCTGCTCAACATTATAATGAGGTCCTACTCTGGCAATAAAGAAAGAAAGAGAAAAATAACCTACAGAGACCTGAAAGGAAGAAATAAAAGTGCCCCTAATTGGCATATGACATGATTTTGCATGTAGAAGATTCTAAGGAATCTACAAAAAAGCTATGGAACTAATAAGTGAATTTAGCAAAGTCTCAAGATATGAGAAATATACAAAAAGCAATTATATTTCTAAGTTCTTGCAATGAACAGTTGTAAGGAAAATAGATTTTAAAAATAATGCTACTTAAATAGTAGCACAAAACTTGAAATATATAAATTGATTTAATATAATGTATAAGATCTGTATATTAAACACTATAAAGTATTGCTGAGAGACATTAAAGACGGTACCTTTCTGTTGTAATCAAGACTAAAGTTCAACAAGTAGATCAATGAAACAAAATAGAGAATCCAGAAATACACCCACACTTGTATAAACGGATTTCTTTTACAAACAAACCAAAAAAATTAAGTGGGAAAGGTACAGTCTTTCAAAGAGTGGTGCTGAAATAAACAGCTAGCTATCCATATGGAAAAAAAACAAAACAAAAAATCCTGATCTCAACTTCAAACCACACGCAAAAATTAATTCAAGATGGATTATATATCTAAATGTAAAAGTAAATTTCTCAAGCTTTTAGAAGAAAATGTAGAGTAATAGTGTTGTAAACGTATTTAAGGCAAAGATTTTTTTAGAGTGGACCCAAAAGACCTAACCATAAAAGAAAAAATTCAGAAAATAGACTTCAAACTTCTGCTCTATAAAAGACTTCATTAAGGAAATAAATAAGCCAAAGAGTGAGAGAGATTTATAATACATACATCTGACTGCGAACCAGAATATATAAAGAACTGTTTTAATGATTATAATAAATAACCCAATAAAAAACAGGCAAAAGATGTGAAGAGGCATTTCACAGAGGAAATGGCCAATAAACAATAAAAAAGTGTTCAACATCATTAGTCATCAGGAAAACGCAAATCAAAACCACAATAAGATACTAGAAAGGCTACTTCAGACCCATTAGAAAGGCTGAAATTAAAGACTATGCTTGCCTGAATGCGAGGGGAGTTTGGGGAAGAATGGCTACATGTATGTATAGGGCTGAGTCCTTTGCTGTCCACCTGAAACTATCACAGCATTGCTAATCGACTATACTCCAATATAAAATAAGAAGTTAAAAAAAATGACTGCTTGCTTCAGAAGAACATATATTAAAACTGGCACAATACAGAGATTCTTTACAACACTGAGCCAACTGGAGCTTCCCACCTGCCAATGCAGGAGACACAAGAGACATGGGTTTGATTCTTGAGTCAGGAAGATTCCCTAGAGTAGGAAATGGCAACCCATTCCAGTATTCTTGCCTGGAAAATTCCATGGACAGAGGAGCCTGGCTGGCTACATCCCTGGGGTCACAAAGAATTGGACATGACTGAGCGAAAGAGCACACACAGAGAGATTAGCATGGGCCCTGTGCAAGGATGACATACAAGCTTGTGAAACGTTCCATATTTTAAAAAATGACTGTACTGTGGTAATCATTTCACAATATATACATATATCGAATCATTGCATAGTACACGTTAGACCTGCAGAATGTTACATGCCAATTATATCTCAAAGTTGGGGGAAAAAAGATTGACAACACCAAATATTAGCAAGGATGTGTAACAACTGAAATTTTCAGACATTGCTGATAGGAGTATAAAACAGTACAACCAATGTGGAAAACAGTTTGTTAGTGATTTTACCCTTAGATATTTATGCAAGAGAATAAAAGACGCTTACTCCTTGGAAGGAAAGTTATGACCAACCTAGATAGCATATTCAAAAGCAGAGATATTACTTTGCCAACAAAGGTTCGTCTAGTCAAGGCTATGGTTTTTCCTGTGGTCACGTATGGATGTGAGAGTTGGACTGTGAAGAAGGCTGAGTGCCGAAGAATTGATGCTTTTGAACTGTGGTGTTGGAGAAGACTCTTGAGAGTCCCTTGGACTGCAAGGAAATCCAACCAGTCCATTCTGAAGGAGATCAGCCCTGGGTGTTCTTTGGAAGGAATGATGCTAAAGCTGAAACTCCAGTCCTTTGGCCACCTCATACGAAGAGTTGACTCATTGGAAAAGACTCTGATGCTGGGAGGGACTGGGGGCAGGAGGAGAAGGGGACGACAAAGGATGAGATGGCTGGATGGCATCACTGACTCGATGGACGTGAGTCTGAGTGAACTCCAGGAGTTGGTGATGGACAGGGAGGCCTGGCGTGCTGGGATTCATGGGGTTGCAAAGAGTTGGACACGACTGAACGACTGATCTGATCTGATCTGATTTATGCAAGAGAAATAAAAACATATATCCACAAAATTCATCTTCCTTTCATGATTGAAAACTGAACAAATTGGATATAGAAGGAAAGTACCTCAACCAAATAAAGACTGTACAGGACACATCCACTGCTTATTCCGTATTCAGTGGTGAAAGGTTGAACGCTCTCCCTCTAAAGATCAGGAACAAGACAAGGGTGCCTATTCTCACCATCCTGTTCAACACAGTACTGCAATTTTTAACCAGAGCAATTGGGCAAGAAAATGAAATAAAAAGCATCCATATCAGAAAGAAGGAAGTAAAACTATCTCTGTTTGTAGATGATATGATCTTATATATAGAAAATCTTAAAAACTCCAATCTAATCCCTAAACTGTTAGAATTAATAAATCAAATCCAGTAAAGTTATAGGACACAAAACCAACATACAAAAATCAGTTGCATTTTAATACACTAACAACAAACTACCTGAAAAAGAAATTAAGAAAATAATCCCATTCACAATAGCATCCAAAACAATAAAATACTTAGGAATAAATTCATTCAAGGAAGTGAAGGATATGTACACTGAAAGCTGCAAGAGTTTGATCAAAGAAATTGAAGACACAAACAAATGCAAAGATATCTATGTTCACCAACTGCAAGAATCAATAATGTTAAAATGCTCATACTACCTGAAGCCATATATAGATTCAATGTAATCCTTATCAAAATTCCCATGGCATTTTTCACAGAAAAAATAGAAAAAAAATCTTAAAATTCATATGAAACCACAAAAGACCCTGAAGAACTAAAGCAATTCTGAGAAGGAAGAATAAAGCAGGAGGCATGACACGTCTTGACTTTAAACAATACTACGAAGCTAAAGTAATCAAGACTGTACGGTACTGGCATCAGAACAGACATGTAGAGCAACGGCACAAACTCGAGAACCCAGAAATAAGCCCACGTGTTCAGTCAACTAACATTTGGCAAGATAGCTAAGAAAGAATAGTCTCTCAATAAATGGTGCTGGGAAAATTGGACACTCAAATGCAAAATAATTAAATCGGACCTCTATTTTACACCACACACAAAAAATAACTCACAATGGTTTAAAGGAGGCTAATGTAAGACCTGAAACTTTCTTCTTCTCCTAGAAGAAAGCATAAGGGAAAACATCCTTGATATTGATCTTGGCACCAATTTTTCTGGGTATATGATACCAAAAGCTTATGCAACAAAAGCAAAAATAAACAGGAGCGATGTCAAACTGAAAAAATAAGCAAGAGCGATGTCAAACTGGAAAGCTTCTGCACAGCAAAAGAAACAACTAATACAGTGAAAAAGCAGCATTCCCTGTTGGCCTGGTGACTAGAACTCCATGCTTCCACTGCAGGGGCCCAAGTTTGATGCCTGATAGTGGAATTCAGATACTGCATGCCACAAAGCATGATCAAAAAAAAAGAAGAAGAAGAAAGAAAGGGCAACCTAATAATGGGAGAAAATATCTGTAAGTCGTGTATCTGATAAGGGGTTAATAGTCAATATGTACGGGGAACTCAAACAACTCAATAGCAAAACGCCAAATAATCCAATTTAAAAGGGGCAGAAGACTCAGACATTTTTCCAAAGAAGACATAGATGGCCGACAGATGAAAATGTGCAACATCACTAATCATCAGAGAAATGTAAATAAAAACCACATGAGGTATCACCTCACACCTGTCAGGATGGCTATCATCAAAAAAGACAACACAGATGTGGGGAAAAGGGACCGCTTGCGCACTACTGGGGCAATGGCATATTGGTGCAACCACTATGAGAAACAGTATGGAGGGTCCTTAAGAAATTAAAAACAGTACTAACATATGATCCATGAATTTCTTCTAGATATTTACCCAAAGAAAACAAAAATGCTATTTCAAAAACATATCTGCACAGCAATATATGTGTTCACTGCAGCATTATTTACAACAGACAAGATATGGAGGCAACCTGTGTCCACTGACAGATGAATGGATAAAGATGTGGCACACATACATGTAATGGAATATTCCTGCTGCTAAGTCACTTCAGTCGAGTCCGACTCTGTGCGACCCCAGAGACAGCAGCCCACCAGGCTCCCCCGTCCCTGGGATTCTCCAGGCAAGAACACTGGAGTGGGTTGCCATTTCCTTCTCCAATGCATGAAAGTGAAAAGTGAAAGTGAAGTTGCTCAAGTCATGTCCGACCCTCAGCGACCCCATGGACTGCAGCCCACCAGGCTCCTCCATCCATGGGATTTTCCAGGCAAGAGTACTGGAGTGGGGTGCCATTGCCTTCTCCAAATGGAATATTACTCAGCCATAAAAAAGAAATCTTGCCATCTGAAAGAACACTGATGAATCTAGAGAGTTTTACACTAAATGAAATAAATTAGACAGAGAAAGAAAAAATACTATGT
Source organism: Bos javanicus (assembly GCF_032452875.1). Lineage (NCBI taxonomy): Eukaryota > Metazoa > Chordata > Mammalia > Artiodactyla > Bovidae > Bos > Bos javanicus. The sequence goes on along the minus strand of NC_083882.1, from coordinate 77,243,888 downwards.
GATCTCACTTATACTTGGAATCTAACAAACAAAACAAAATGAAAAGTCCCATAGACACAGAGAACAAATGGGTGGGGGGACAAAAGAGGTGAAGTGGATTAAGACGTACAAACTTCCAGTTAAAAAATAAATAAGCCACAAGGATGTAACATACAGCCTAAGGAATATGGTCAGTAATATCATAATAACTTTGTATGGGGCCAAATGGATACCAGACTTACCATGATGATTACTTCATAATGGATGCAAACGTCAAATCAGTATGTAGTATACCAGAAACTAACATAATACAGTACATCAACTATATTAAAAAAAAAAAGAAAAAGACAAGTGCTGGCAAGAATGTGGAGAAATGGCAACTCTCATACATTGGTGGGAATGTAAAATGGTGTAGCCATTTTAGTAGGCAGGCAGTCTTGCCAGGTGGCTAAGCAGTAAAGAATCCACCTGCAATGCGGGAGCCACAGGAGACATGGGTTTGATCCCTGGGTTGGGAAAATCCCCTGGAGGAGGGCATGGCAATCTACTTGGCAACCCACTCCAGTATTCTTGCCTGGAGAATCCCATGCACAGAGGAGCCTAGCGGGCTACAGTCCATAGAGCTGCAAGCAGTTGGACAGGATTGCGGTGACTTAGCACAAACGCACAGGCAGGCAAATGGTTCCTTAAAAAGTGAAACGTAGAGTTATCATATGATCCAGCATCCCGCTGCCAGCTATACATCTAAGAGAAGAGAAATCGCGTGTGTTTGCGTGCTCAGCTGCTTCAGTTGCGTCCAACTCTGTGACCCTGTGGACTGTAGCCCGCCAGACTCTTCTGTGCATGCGATTCTCCAGGCAAGAATACTGGAGTGGGTTGCCATGCCCTCCTGCAGGGGATTTTCCTGACCCAGGGACTGAACCCACCTTTCTTATGTCTCCTGCACTGGCAGGAGGGTTCTTTGCCACTAGCGCCACCTGGGAAGCCCAGTGAAAGCTATGTTCACACAAAAACTTCCACACAAATATTCACAGCATATTATTCATAATGGCCAAAACCATAGAAACAACCCAAATGTCTGTCAATGGGTGAGTAGATAAATATCAACTGTATACCCATACAATGAAATACTATTTGGCCATAAAAAAGAACTAAAGTATGGATATGATACATGAAACAACATGGATGAACCTTGAAAATTCTATTCTGAGTGAAAGAAACCAGACACAGAAGTTCACATGCATATGGGTCCTTCTATATGAAATGCCAGAGCAGGCAAATCCAGAGACAGAAAGTAGACTAGTGGCTGCCTCGGGCTGGAAGTAGGTCCGTGACTGGTGGAAGCAGGGGTAATTAGTAATTAGAGTTCCTTCTGATTATGGTTTCTTCTGAGGGTGAGGGGGTGATGAAAATGCTCTAAAACTGATTGCGGTAATTGTTGCACAACTCTGTGAATATACTAAAAACCATTGACTTGCATGCTTTAAATAAGATAATTGTATGGCATGTGAGTTATATTTCAATCAAGCTATTATTAAATATTTTTTAAAGAATCACTTTTACCATTCTTTGCTGTGAATTTTGTTTTCTTCATTTAATATTCTACTGAATTTTTAGAACTTTTATTATTGATTTTTAGGAACTCTGTATGTAAGGAAATTAGCCCTTCACTTATGATATGTTACAAATACTTCTCCTTGTTTGTTGTTAATCTTTTATCTTATTTACAGAATTTTTTGGTCAAGCAGATTTTCTACCTTTTTAATTTAATGAAATATACCAATCTTTTATGGCTTTGATGGTTTTTTTGTCAGTCATATTAAGAAAGGCTTTTCCTTCTATTAAACTATAAAAGTATTTTCCTGTGGTTTCTTTGAGCATGTTTATAGATTCAATATTTTAAAAAAAGAGTTATATTCCTTTTAACTTAAAAAATATTTAAATTTACTTATTTTGGGCTGTGCTGGGTCTTCATTGCTGCTAGGGCCCTCTCTAGTTGTGGAGAGCAGGGGCTCCTCTCTCCTTATGGTGTGCTGGCTTCTCACTGGGGGGCTTCCCCTGTTGCAGAGCACAGGCTCTAGGCACGTGGGTCTCAGCAGTTGCAGCACGTGAGCTCGGTACTACAGCTCCCAGGCTGTAGAGCACAGGCTTAATAATTGTGGCGCATGGGCCTAATTGCTCTGAGGCACGTGGGGTCTTCCCATATCAGGGATCGAACCCATGTCTCATGCATTGGCAGGCGGATTCTTTACCACTGAGCCACCAGGGAAGCCCCGTGGTTTCATTTTTTCACACTGACATTTTTGATCCATCTGTAAATTTATTTTCATGTAAGGTGTGAGGAAGGAATCCAACTTCACTTTTTAAAAGATGGCGAACAATTATGCTCATTGATTTTAAATGTCCTCCCTTCTCCAACACAGGTTAACTCCATTTCATATTTGGGTCAATTTCTAGACTTCAAAATCTGGTTCACTGATTTTTCACTTACCTATTCATGTTCTAGTGATGAATGTTTGTATGGCATGGTTATGAAGAGCATGTACACTGGAGCCACAGTACCCCGAGTTTAAGTTCAACCTCTGCCACTCATTAACTCTGTGAGCTTGAGCAAGTTAATCTCCTTGGGCTGTTGTGAGGATTAAATGAATTATCTCAAAAATGCTTAAAACAGTACCTGGCACACAGTGTTTTGCCTTAGTTATTATTAGTAGAATTATTATAGCCTTAGAATAGCTTCTAATATCTGGAAGGAGCTACTACTCTATTATTTTTTTTCTTTCTTAAGATAGTCCTGGTTATTCTAGCCTATTTAGTTTTCCTGTATAAACTTTACAATCAGCATGTCTCACAAAACATAAGCAAACAAAATTAAATCCTCTTGGTATTCTTCTGAGATCATGGTAATTATAAATTAAATTAGGGAGAACTGATAGCTTTATGATGGTTAAGTCTTTCTAAGAACAGAGTATGCCTTTCCATATGCCCAAGTTTTCTTTTTGAGTTCTTCAGTGAGGTTTTAAGGCTTCTTTCATACAGTTCTTGCATATTCTTGTTGGTTTATTCCTAGGTATTTTATCTTCTTTTGCTAGAGGAAGGGACTTCTCTTCTTGTTTGACTATATAAAGGCTATTATTTTTAAAATAAATGGTTGGTTTTAGTATATTTTGTCCAGCCACCTTGCTGAATCTTCATAAATTTTTTTGGTTTGTTCGTTTATTTGGCTGCATCAGCTCTTAGCTGGGGCACACAGGATCTTCATTGCAGTATGTGGGCTCAGAGTTGTGGTGCTTGGGTTTAGTTGTCCCAGGACATGTGGGATCTTAGTTCCCTGACCAAGGATTGAACCTGTGTCCCCTGTGTTGGAAGGCAGATTCTAAACCACTGGATCACCAGGGAAGTCCCCTTCATAATGTTTATAATAGATTTCAGTTTGGTTGTCTTTGGCTTTCCAAGTAAGCAGCTGTATTGCCTGCAAATAATGTAATTTTTCCTTCTTTAAAATTTTTATGTCTTTTATTTCTTTCTCCTGCCTAATAGTATTTTTTTTTAACAAGAAAGTAAATTTTCCTAAATCCTCTTAAATTTAGTGACACAAGATTCCTGTTTATAACTGAACAATGGAAATGTATCACCTCTTCTTCTAAAGATACAGTTTTGTTAGAGGGCTATTATCTTTTTTCCTTTTTAAAAATTTTATTTGTAATTGGAGGATAATTGTTTAGTATATGTGCTGCGGAAGCAAGCACTAAGTGGAGGATACAATCTTGTGTAGCTTTCTGCCATATATCAACATGAATCAGCCATAGGTATACAAATGTCACCACCCTGTTGAACCTCTCTCCTACCCCATCCCACCCCTCTAGGTTGTCACAGAGCACTGGGCTAAGCTTCCTGCAAGATGCAGCAAATTACCACTGGCTCTTGAGAAATTTGTATGCAGGTCAGGAAGCAACAGTTAGAACTGGACATGGAATAACAGACTGGTTCCAAATAGGAAAAGGAGTATGTCAAGGCTGTATATTGTCACCCTGCTTATTTAACTTATATGCAGAGTACATCATGAGAAACGCTGGGCTGGAAGAAGCACAAGCTGGAATCAAGATTGCTGGGAGAAATATCAATAACCTCAGATATGCAGATGACACCACCCTTATGGCAGAAAGTGAAGAGGAACTAAAAAGGCTCTTGATGAAGGTGAAAGTGGAGAGTGAAAAAATTGGCTTAAAGCTCAACATTCAGAAAACGAAGATCATGGCATCTGGTCCCATCACTTCATGGGAAATAGATGGGGAAACAGTGGAAACAGTGTCAGACTTTATTTTTCGGGGGCTCCAAAATCACTGCAGATGGTGACTGCAGCCATGAAATTAAAAGATGCTTACTCCTTGGAAGGAAAGTTATGACCAACCTAGATAGCATATTCAAAAGCAGAGACATTACTTTGCCAACAAAGGTTCATCTAGTCAAGGCTATGGTTTTTCCAGTGGTCATGTATGGATGTGAGAGTTGGACTGTGAAGAAGGCTGAGCCCCAAAGAATTGATGCTTTTGAACTGTGGTGTTGGAGAAGACTCTTGAGAGTCCCTTGGACTGCAAGGAGATCCAACCAGTCCATTCTGAAGGAGATTAGCCCTGGGATTTCTTTGGAAGGAACGATGCTAAAGCTGAAACTCCAGTCCTTTGGCCACCTCATGCGAAGAGTTGACTCATTGGGAAAGATACTGATGCTGGGAGGGATTGGGGGCAAGAGAAGGGGACGAGAGAGGATGAGATGGCTGGATGGCATCAGTGACTCGATGGACGTGAGTCTGAGTGAACTCTGGGAGTTGGTGATGGACAGGGAGGCCTGGCGTGCTGGGATTCACGGGGTTGCAAAGAGTCAGACACGACTGAGCCACTGATCTGATCTGATGGAAGAATTGAAACTTTCGAATTGTGGTGCTGGAGAAGACTCCTGAGAGTCCCTTGGACTGCAAGGAGATCAAACCAGTCAATCCTAAAGGAAATCAACCTTGAATAGTCATTGGAAGGACTGATGCTGAAACTAAAGCTCCAATAATTTGGCCACCAAATGCGAAGAGCCAACTCATTGGAAAAGACCCTGCTGCTGGGAAAGGTTGAGGCAAGAGAAGAAGGGGCTGAAAGAGGACGAGATGGTTGGATGGCATCATCGACTCAATGGACACGAGTTTGAGCAAACTCCAGGAATTAGTGAAGGAGGACCAGGAACCCTGGCGTGCTGCAGTCCATGGGCTCACAAAGAGTTGGACCAACCTGGTGGGTGAACAACAACAATCTGTTTTACATACATGGTAATACATACGCTTCAATGCTCCTCTCAGTTCATCCCGCCCTCTCCTTCCCCTGCTGTTCTCTATGTCTGCATCTCTATTGGTGCCCTGCAAATAGGCTCATCAGTACCATTTTTCTAGATTCCACATATATGTGTTCATATATGATATTGTTTTTCTCTTTCTGACTTAACTTCACTCTGTATAACAGGCTCTAGTTTCATCTACCTCACTAGAACTGCCTCAAATTCATTCCTTTTTATGTCCTGCTTAGTAGTATTGACTGGTATCTTTAGAAAAATGTAAATAATTATTTGTTGTTGTTGTTTTGTATTCACTAAGTCACGTCCAACTCTTTTGCGACCCCATGAGCTATAGCCCAGCAGGCTCCTCTGTCCATGGGATTTTCCAGGCAAGAATACTGGAGTGGGTTGCCATTTCCTTCTGGGGATCTTCCTGGACCAGAGATCGAACCCACGTCACTGCACTGGGAGGTGGATTCAAGCCACCAGAGAAGCTGCGTAAATTTACTGTTTGATAGTAAACAGTAAATAGTGAACTTGTTTTTATAATTACAGCTAGAACTCCTATCTCATATTTCTTCCTTTTGAGAGAGGGACATAATATGAAGGCAAATCAAAGATTTAAAATTAAAAAAATTCAGATCTTTATGAAGATATGTATGAGATATATGAGAAACAGACATGAGGAAAAGCTTCTATATTAAAAAAACCCGACTGGGTATACAAATGTTATTCAGCATAATCTCTACTATGTAAAAACAATGTATAAAAAATATTAGACCAAGGAGAAAGGCCTCAGGAGCAATCAAACCTGCTGACACCCTGATTTGCACTCCAAGTCTTCAGACTGTGGGAAAATAAAATTCTATTGTTTAAGCACAAAAGAAAAAAAAAAACCTAGAAATAATTAGCAAATATATTAATGGTGAGTGCTGTCAGTAGTGGATTTATAAGTAATCATTTTTCTGCTTCATTATACTTTGCTGTACTACTACATTTCTATAATAGGCAAGTGTTTCTTTAATGATCAGAAAAACATAAACAGGAGATAAAAAGAATCAATCAAGTATATTGCTTATTTGCTGAATGTGGCTTGGAACTTATGTCTTGATGTTTGAAATCCCGGTCGCCATGCTCTCCTGACTCAGGCCAGTTTTATGATATGTATCAAGAATGCTTCATCTAGTTCTTCCATCCGGCTAGGTAGCCTACAGGGTAATCTCACATGATGTCACTTTCTTCTTTCATCTGACTCCAGATGTTCTCCAACATGCTCCCACCCCCAGATTTGTGTCTAGATATCCATGCAGCTATAGATCTTTTCGATACCAAGCTGCCCTGTTTCTCTTAAGTCTCTTGAATACCTTGCTTTTTGTTGCCCATGATTCTCTCCAGAAGACCCCTGCATGACCCACAAGCAAACCTGCTCTTTGGTACTCCTGAGCAGTAACTTTTCTTGAGCAAGGATTTTTCTGAAGGTTTTGAACCCTGGGATGTCTCCTAAGTGGAGAAGGCAATGGCACCCCACTCCAGTACTCTTGCCTGGAAAATCCCATGGACGGAGGAGCCTGGTAGGCTGTAGTCCATGGGGTCGCACAGAGTCGGACGCGACTGAGTGACTTCACTTTCACTTTTCACTTTCATGCATTGGAGAAGGAAATGGCAACCCACTCCAGTGTTCTTGCCTTGAGAATCCCAGAGACGGCAGAGCCTGGTGGGCTGCCGTCTATGGGGTCGCACAGAGTCGGACACGACTGAAGCAACTTAGCAGCAGCAGCAGCAGCATGTCTCCTAAGACACTCATAGGAAGCCCTTCCCTAGCCAAGATGATGGCCTATACAATTTTTGGAGATACAGTGTTCTTGGAGGAAGTCCAGAAACCATACTGATTGGCTTTATTACAAATTCATACAATCCAACTTCGACTGGATGCTCATGGCTACCGGGTAATCCTTTCAGTCATCTCCTTTGAACTTTGTATTGCATTCCTTACAGCAGCTGCCCCAGACGTTTTCCATTCTCAAATTTCTAAACTAACCCTTTGCTCCCACCCCTCCACTCTAAGCAGACAACCTATTTTATTGAGAAGATTGAAGCCATCTAATTTAATCCTTCCATTTCCTTCCTCCATACCTTAAATCTCCCCGTGTCTTCACTTCCCCTCACCTCTTCCTTCCCTCTCTCTCTCTCTCCATCTGTGTTCCCGAGTCCACGTTCTCTCAGCTTCTCTGGGACCCTGCTCTGCCAGTTATCCGCCTTATGCATGCGTCTTTCCTCTTACCTTCTCCATTAGCGCTTTGCTATCTGCCCACATAAGTATGAGTGCTCCCTTAATTTAAACATCTTTCATAGTTTACTTACTAAAGCTACTTGGTTCTCCTTTCGCTTTTCAAAGCCAAATTTCTCAGAAGAGTGTGCTGCATTCATTACCTCTGACTACTCATTCACTCACTCAGAAGCCCGTTCCATGTCGCTTCTGTCGCATCAAAACTGTCCTCTTGAAAGTTATGGATGAGCTCCCAATCGCCACAGATTCAAAGGACATTTTTCTGATACTGCTGTCCCTCCAGTACTTGAAACTTTCCTCCTCTGGCTTATACAGTGGTATTCTATGCTGTTTTTCTTCCTGCTTCTTCCCTGATACTTTCTCCTTCTCTCACCCTTTAAATATACGCATTCCCCAAACTTCTGTCCTTTCCTTTCTCACTCCCTACACTTTCGTTCCTCGGTGATCTCATCCATTCACGTTTTAAATTCTGATTATATTCCCGCTTCTAATCTCGTCATCAGTCTTGAATCCCGCTGGACAAGTTCATTTGGAAGGTTCACTGGCTTTTCACACTCAGCTGATTCCAAACCAAACTGCAGTAGCACGCTTGTAACCAGCTCCACTTAAACTCCATGAATCTTCTGTTCTTCACTTTTCATTTCTTAATAACATGTATGCTGCTATTCCTCGAGTTTTAAATCTTAGATATTATTTTTGGACTCTTAGTTGAAGATGGTAGATTATCTTTTTTACCACCCACACATAGTTCCATCCCTCCATCTTTGTAATATATTAATGAGGAGAAGACTTGAGAGTCCCTTGGACTGCAAGGAGATTCAACCAGTCCATCCTAAAGCAAATCAGTCCTGAATATTCATTGGAAGGACTGATGCTGAAGCTGAAACTCCAATACTCTGGCCACCTGATGCAAAGACCTGACTCATTGGAAAAGACCCTGATACTGGGAAAGACTGAAGACAGGAGAAGGGGATGACAGAGGATAAGATGGTTGGATGGCATCACAGACTCAATGGACATGAGTTTGAGCAAGCTCTGGGAACTGGTGATGACAGGGAGGCCTGGAGTGCTGCAGGCCATGGGCTTGCAAAGAGCTGGACAGGACTTAGTGACTGAACTGAACCAATTGTAACAATTCTAGTTTGAAATATGCAGTGTTTATAACTTTTATACTACATAAATATTATTCACAGCCAAGCCACAAGCCGTGCTATTATTACATATTCTTTTTTTATACAACATTTTGTTTCTTTTGGAGTTACATCGTTCTTGGTTTGCTTGGAGTTTGTAAGTATTAATTACTATTTCTTTGACTGAAGTGTTCATCTCTAATTCTCCAGCCGAATGTAATCTAACACAACAGTTTCATCAGTTCTATTTTTAACGTATTCTTGTAGGCATTTCTCCTGGAGATTTCTGACACTGCAATCTGAGCTGATTGCTATCTACCTCTCCTGCACAAACGACTATCCTGGGACTAACCTTCAATATCATCCTGAGAATCCCCTTTACTCCTTCCTGTGTTGGATAGCTTTTTCCAGATCCTATAATTTCACCTTTAAGATTTATCCTCATTTTTGGGTGAAACACGTCCTCCAGTAGTTTCATGAGAAAAGCTGCATGGGAGTTAACATTTATAAGCTCTTGCCTATCTAAAAATCTATATTCTGTTCTCGTAGTTGATGAATAATTTGATTTGATAATTTTCCCTTAGAATTCTGAAAGCATTGCTCTATCGCTCTACTGATTTTCAACTTCCAGCATTGTTGTTGAGAAGCCCATTCACATTCTAATTCCTTTTCTCTGCAAGTCCAATTTTTCAGACATTACATTTCTGGAGCAGGCCTCTAATTCCTTGTAATTTTCTCTTATTTTCTAGTTCTTTTGCCTCTTCTGGGCCATTTCCAGCTTTTCTACTGAATTTTTAATTTATGCTATTATATTTTTAATTTCCAAAAATTCCTTCTTGTTCTTTGAAGAAAATACATATATATGTGTATTTATGTTTATATGTATGTGTGGTGGTGGTGGTGGTGGTTTAGTCGCTAAGTCGTGTCTGACTCTTGCGATCCCTGGACTGTAGCCTGTCAGGCTCCTCTCTCCCTGGGATTCTCTAGGCAAGAATACTGGAGTGGGTTGCCATTTCCTTCTCCATATGTATGTGTGAGTGTATATCCACATATGGCAGGCTAGTCCCATTTAGTGGATCCAATACCTTCTCTGTTTTCCCTGATGATATTAACGAGAGCCTTCTTAAAGTTTTCTTCTGATCCTGGTCTTGTCGCCACTTCTTCTCAGTTGCCTCTTTGTCTACCCTTTTTGTCTGGCCTTCATTTCTGGCTATCGTGTTAGAGAGTTCTTCCACATGGCTGGTGATCCAGGAATATATCCATTCATATTTAGAGTAAGATGTCAAAAAGCTGGTTTTCTCAATGGATGGAGCTTGCTGACACTGCACTCCATTGTAGAACGAATAGGCTGAGACCTGTCATTTCACAGTGGAACTCCTAAATGTCAGATTTGTGGGAACTTTTTCAGGGGCTACTTTCGTTTCCCCAGGTAATATTCCAGACTCACGCTTGGGGAGTATCCATTCGGCAGCCAGCATTCTGAGAACTAAGCAAGGGAAGTAGGGATAGGTATCAACACACAGCCTGTAGACACTGGTTGATTTCCTTGTTTTCACGAGGCTATCTCACCTCTGCTCTGAACCTGGTATTCTTGAATTGAGACGTCTTCGGCTTGGTTGCTCCAGCCTTCAACTGGATAGAGAAAGAAGTACTGACCTTGATGCTTTATGTGGGGAAGAAGTTCTCAGGTGCTAACAGTTCCTTATAAGGGCTTTCACCAAATCCTGTTTTCAGCTCTCCTCACACCCCTAGTTTCAGAGTGCCTGACCCAGCATGAACAGATATCTTTCTCTTTTGTAAGTGAGTCAGCAGGTTTCTTTGCTAAAACAGTTCCTACTAATCCATCTGCGGTCAACCTGCAGATAGATGTAAAATTTACTTCATACCTATCACGTGGACTGAAAGGCGATCAAACCAGTCAATCCTAAGGGAAATCAACCCTGAGTAGTCATTGGAAGGACTGATGCTGAAGCTGAAGCTCCAATACTTTGGCCATCTGATGAGAAGAGATGACTCACTGGAAAAGACCCTAATGCTGGGAAAGATTAAGGGCAGGAGAAGAAGGGGGTGACAGAGGATGAGATGGCTGGGCAGCACCACCAACTCAATGGACGTGAGTTTGAGTAAACTCCGGGAGATAGTGAAGGACACGGAAGCCTGTCTTGCCGCAGTCCATGGTGTAGAAAAGAGCTGGACATGACTTAGTGGCTGAACAACAACAACAACAGCAATCACTGTCATCTCTTCTTCTCTTCTGGCTTTATATCTCTTCTCCCCTTTCATTATAAATTCAGTGTGTTTGATAGAGAGTGCAAGGCCCAAATTCAGGCAAATATGGAATGAAACAGGGCAAAGGCTGATAGAGTTTTGCCAAGAGAACACACTGGTCATAGCAAACACCCTCTTCCAACAACACAAGAGAAGACTCTACACATGGACATCACCAGATGGTCAACACCAAAATCAGACTGATTATACTCTTTGCAGCCAAAGATGGAGAAGCTCTATACAGTCAACAAAAATAAGACCGGGAGCTGACTGTGGCTCAGATCATGAACTCCTTATTGCCAAGTTCAGACTTAAATTGAAGAAAAGTAGGGAAAACCACTAGACCATTCAGGTATGACCTAAATCAAATTCCTTATGATTATACAGTGAAAGTGAGAAATAGATTTAAGGGACTAGATCTGATAGATAGAGTGCCTGATGAACTATGGATGGAGGTTCGTGACACTGTACAGGAGACAGGGATCAAGACCATCCCCATGGAAAAGAAATGCAAAAAAGCAAAATGGCTGTCTGGGAAGGCCTTACAAATAGCTGTGGAAAGAGAAGTGAAAAGCAAAGGAGAAAAGGAAAGATATAAGCATCTGAATGTAGAGTTCCAAAGAATAGCAAGAAGAGACAAGAAAGCCTTCCTCAGAGATCAGTGCAAAGAAATAGAGGAAAACAACAGAATGGGAAAGACTAGAGATCTCTTCAAGAAAATTAGAGATACCAAGGGAACATTTCATACAAAGATGGGCTTGATAAAGGACAAAAATGGCATGGGCCTAACAGAAGCAGAAGATACTAAGAAGAGGTGGCAAGAATACACAGAAGAACTGTACAAAAAAGATCTTCATGACCCAGATAATCACGATGGTGTGATCACTCACTTAGAGCCAGATATCCTGGAATGTGAAGTCAGGTGGGCCTTAGACAGCATCACTACGAACAAAGCTAGTGGAGGTGATGGAATTCCAGTTGAGCTATTTCAAATCCTGAAAGATGATGCTGTGAAAGTGCTGCACTCAATATGCCAGCAAATTTGGAAAACTCAGCAGTGGCCACAGGACTGGAAAAGGTCAGTTTTCATTCCAATCCCAAAGAAAGGCAATGCCAAAGAATGCTCAAACTACCGCACAATTGCACTCATCTCACACGCTAGTAAAGTAATGCTCAAAATTCTCCAAGCCAGGCTTCAGCAATACGTGAACCGTGAACCTCCAGATGTTCAAGCTGGTTTTAGAAAAGGCAGAGGAACCAGAGATCAAATTGGTGGATCATCAAAAAAGCAAGAGGGTTCCAGAAAAACATCTACTTCTGCTTTATTGACTATGCCAAAGCTTTTGACTGTGTGGATCAAAATAAACTGTGGAAAATTCTGAAAGAGATGGGAATACCAGACCACCTGACCTGCCTCTTGAGAAATCTGTATGCAGATCAGGAAGCAACAGTTAGAACTGGACATGGAACAGCAGACTGGTTCCAAAGAGGAAAAGGAGTACGTCAAGGCTGTATATTGTCACCCTGCTTATTTAACTTCTATGCAGAGTACATCATGAGAAACACTGGGCTGGAAGAAGCACAAGCTGGAATCAAGATTGCTGGGAGAAATATCAATAACCTCAGATATGCAGATGACACCACCCTTATGGCAGAAAATGAAGAGGAACTAAAAAGCCTCTTGATGAAAGTGAAAGAGGAGAGTGAAAAAGTTGGCTTAAAGCTCAACATCCAGAAAACTAAGATCATGGCATCTGGTCCCATCACTTCATGGGAAATAGATGGGGAAACAGTGGAAACAGTGTCAGACTTTATTTTTGGGGGGCTCCAAAATCACTGGAGATGGTGATTGCAGCCATGAAATTAAAAGACGCTTACTCCTTGGAAGGAAAGTTATGACCAACCTAGATAGCATATTCAAAAGCAAAGACATTACTTTGCCAACAAAGGTTCATCTAGTCAAGGCTATGGTTTTTCCAGTAGTCATGTATGGATGTGAGAGTTGGACTGTGAAGAAAGCTGAGCGCCAAAGAATTGATGCTTTTGAACTGTGGTGTTGGAGAAGACTCTTGAGAGTCCCTTGGACTGCAAGGAGATCCAACCAGTCCATTGTAAAGGAGATCAGTCCTGGGTGTTCTTTGGAAGGAATGATGCTAAAGCTGAAACTCCAGTACTTTGGCCACCTGATGTGAAGAGTTGACTCGTTGGAAAAGACTCTGATGCTGGGAGGGATTGGGGGCAAGAGGAGAAGGGGACGACAGAGGATGACATGGCTGGATGGCATCACTGACTTGATGGACATGAGTCTGAGTGAACTCCGGGAGTTGGTGATGGACAGAGAGGCCTGGCGTGCTGCAATTCATGGGGTCGCAGAGTCGGACAAGACTGAGCAACTGAACTGAACTGAACTGGGTCTTCACTGCTGTATGGGTTTTCTCTAGTTGCGATGAGTGGGGCTCCTCTTCACTGTGGAGCGTGGGTTTCCCATTGTGGTGGCTTCTCCTGTTGCGTTGCAGAGGCCCTAGGGCATGAGGGCTTCAGCAGTTGCAGCTTGGGAGCTCTGGAGTGTGGGCTCAGGAGTTGCGGTGTATGAGCTTAGTTGCTCCGAGGCATGTGGAATTTTCCTGGACCAGGGATCAAACCTGTATCCCCTGCCCTGGCAGATGGATTCCTATTCACTGTACCACCAGGAAAGTCCCTTAATGTCTTTTTTATTATTTATTTAATATTTATTTTTGACTGATGATTGCTTTACAATATTGGTTTGATTTCTGTTATACATCAACATGAATTAACCATAGGTGTATATTCCCTCCCTCTCGAACCTTCCTCCTACTTCCTGCCCATTCCCACCTCTCTGGTTATTACAGAGCCCCAGTGTGAGTTCACTGCAAATTCCCACCGGCTTTCTATTCACATGTTAGTGCATATGCAGCCACGCTGCTCTCTCCATTTGCCTCACCCTGTCTCTCCTCTCCCCACCCTGACCATGGTCTGTGTCTCCACTGCGGCTCTGTAAACAGGTTCATCAGTGCCGTCCTTCTAGATTCCATATATACGCATTAATATACAGCATGTTTTTCTCTTTCAGACTTACTCCACTCTGTATAGGAGGCTCCAGTTCATCCACCTCATTAGAACAGACTCAAGTGTGTTCCTTTCTATGGCCGAGTAGTACTCCATCGTGTATGTGCACCACAGGTTCCTTATCCATTCATCTGTCGATGGACATCTAGGTTGATTCCATGTCTCGGCTACTGTAAAGAGTGCTGCAATGAACACTGGAGTGCATGTGTCTTTTTCAGTTTTGCTTTCTTCAGGGTATGTGTCTAGACGTGGTACTGCTGGATCAGATGGTGGTTTTATTCCTAGTTTTTACAGGAATTGCCATACTTGTTTTCTATAGTGGCTGTATCAGTTACATTTCCACCAGCAGTGTACTTTAATGTCTCTTTTTAAAGTAAAATTTTGTTTTTGTTTTGGCCCTCATATTTCATACTCTACTTTTTGACTTTTAGTACAAGAAAGTAGGAACATTATTAATCACGAATTAAAAACCTGTACAGAAAGCCATTGACCTAATTGAAATATGGATTGAAATGACAGCATTAGAGAGCTCATGTACTGAGGGCTTTCATTCTCAATACACTAAAAATAATGAAATGTTCATAGCAGTCTAATTTCTATGTCACTTTAGAGTCAATATTCAGGATAATTGTGTTTATTTTCCTAAGATATCCTTTTTTAAAATGCTCAAGTACACCAAAATATAATTTGCAATGTATCAAAATAAAGATATAGAATAAACTTGGCAAGAAAGCAAATTTCTCTACCTCAAATTATATTTGCTTACTATTCTAGATAAACTGGCTCCCCACTGTCTTTTCAAATACCATTATTATTGCTTCAGTGCTCAAGCTGCCTAAAACGTCCGCCTGCCCCGCTCCTGGTCAAATTCTGTCCATCTTTCAAGGTCCAACTCGAACCTCCTCTTTCCAGTGAAAACTTCCACACGACCTCTCCTCTTCCTGGTAGCCTCTAGTACTTCTTTGAACCGCACGTCCTGACGCCTGCTCACTCTCTACCACACCGCCCCTTAGGAGTCTTCCCAACTAGAATGTGAACATCTTGGTGGCTAGGCCACAGCCTTCTTTTCTAATCCCTATGGCTCCTAGTACCTCTGTGGGCCCACGGCAGATGGTCGAACAAAATCTTTTTTTTAAACAAAAATGGCTTTATTTTTTCACATGATGACAGCTGATGCTTATTGTGTTTCAGGTATTGTTTTTGTTGTTTGTTTGTTTTGGCCGCACCATGAGACTGGCAGGATCCTAGTTCCCTGACCAGGGCTCAAATCGCGCCCCCTGCAGTACAAGTGTGGAGTCTTAACTGCTGGACTTGCAGGGAAGTCCCCCAAATAGCTTTATTTTTACTGTGATTATAAAAATGTTACACAGTCATTACAAAAACTCAAACAATATAAAAATGTGTGAAAAAAAAAAAGTAAAATCCTAGCACTGAAAGAAAACCACTAATAACATTCTGGTAAACCTCTCTCCAAACATTTTTGTATGCATATAAATACATACAGACATAAAATATATATAAATGGTATTATACCATTCTGCTGTTCTGCCACTTGAGACAATAAATGTAGATTTTCAGAGTCTTCCTAAAATCGTATTACTTCCTTGTCTATCGCTGCTTCCTGAAGTTAATTTTATTTTAAAAACAGAAACACACTTCCAAGGAATTATTGGCCAACTTACATGACAAATAAGGTTTTGGACACTGGGCTTATATATTTTTCAAGTTGCTAATTCTTTTGTCATCAGACCCATTTTGATTATAACTTGGTTAAAGTCATTTATTTGTTCATATTTTAAAAGATATTAGACACCTGGTAAACATTTTCGTGGACTTACCCATTAATCTTCATATGGTTTGTTACACATCTTTCATGAGGTTTCAATTAGTTAAGTATATTGTTATATTCCTTCTGCAAGCGACATAGATGGTGATAAATGCTCTCTGGTATCGCTTCTGTCTCACTTATACAGCCTCTTAGCAATAAAATGCCTTAAAATGAGAGTGGTGATGGCAGATCCTACTTTGTATAACTTGTTCACATGTAGTCTATCAATACTGGGTTTTTGAGAAAGGACAATTTAAAGCTCAAAAGACCCTTCTTGGTCCTGTGTATCTAGAAAAAGAGCACACAGCCCATGGGGTTTCTTCTCATCAATCTCCATGCCAGATGAGAATTTCCCAAACTGTTTTTCAAATCAGGGCAAGGGGGAAAGAGCAGGGCAGGGAATCCTTGGCTGCAACAGCCAGCTCCAAAGAATTCAGTGTGCTGGGAACCACAGCCAGGTGGGTGCGACTGCCTGCGCCCTCGCAGCAGAGCCAGAGAACAAAGATGAAGGGTGAGGAAATTAGAGAGATTCTTAAAGTGACTTCCCAGGAGGACTCGCAGGCCAGCCACACCCAGTCCCTTCATCTTGGTAAATAACTCAGCAAAGTGGCAAATGGCTTTAGCTGAGTCCCTGCAGGAACCTCTCCCACAGAGTTGGGGATTTCTTCCTCATTACTGCTACTTGCAACTTCCCAGACCCACGCTTGCCTGCAGGCGAAGTGTGTGCTTTCCCCAAGTCACGGCATGTTTATCAGAAGATGAACAAACAAACAGCAAATAGCTCTTGGAGGGTTTTCCCTATTTCCTGGCAGCAGAAGGAGAGCAGCTGTTGTATGGTTAAACTGGGGATTTGGCCTTTTTAATGCAGTTTTTAAAGTTTTTAGTAAAAATCCTACTTTCTGTCTATCTCTGATGGTTAAATTGAAATTTGACTTCTTCCAAGATGGGCTTTCTGGAAAGGGACTATAAATAAGCCTGGCCCATGCAACCATTCAGCAGACATTCATTGATTTATTCTCCCAGCCTGTACTGAGCACCGGCAACAAGCAAAGGCACTGAATGGAGCTTCAGAGATAAACCATGCTGTCTCTACCCTGAAGGAAACGAACAATGATACTCACCACATGACACAGACAACGGGCATTGATGAACCAGTTACTATGTGCCAAGATTAATAACTGCTTTAATTTGTTATCTCATTTAGTTTTCACAATGGTGAAGTAGTATATGCTCCGTTTTATAGATGAGAAAACTAAGGCCTGGAAAAAGTAACTTAACCGTGGTTACACAGCTGTACCCAAATTAAAGTCTTCTCTTGAGGGTTTCATATGGAGCTTGACATTACAGATTTACGAGCTGGAGTGAGAGGTAGGAAAGACATAAAAATCGATTTACTCTAACCCGTGAGATGTCTTAGGAAAGAGATTATATGTTTGCTAATAACTAAATGTAAATATAATAGAACAAGTGTTGTAAGAGAGATGACATGTGGAGAGAAGTAAGGCAAGGAGGGGTTGTTTTTGTTTAGTTGCTAAGTTGTGTCTGACTCTTTGTGACCCCATGGACTGTAGCCCGCCAGGCTCCTCTGTCCATGGGATTCTCCAACAAGAACACTGGAGTGGGTTGCCATTTCCTTCTCCAGGGGATCTTCTTGAACCAGGGATCTAACCTGCATCTCCTGCATCGGCAGGCAGATTCTTTACCAGTGAGCCACCAGGGAAGCCCTGCAAGGAGGGGAGGATGTGGGAATCACGAAGACTTTTAAAAGATGCATGACTTGAGCTGGGTTTGTTTGAAGATGCGCAGGAATGTGACAGACTTGCAAGAAAGTTCTGCCCAAATAGAAAAGAAAAAACGAAGGTGTGCTGGGAAAAAGCGTAAGGAGTGTTTGGGGGAAAGTGAATGACTGTGTGTGGTGAGCATCAGCTGTGAGTAGGAAAGTGGTGGGTGGAAAGGTTAGATCTGGTGTGGATGTAATGTAATGGGATTCACATTTCCAGGGCTGTGCTTTAGAGAGCTGTATTTATACAAGGTCTCGCAGTAGTTCTCAAGCTTCAGTGTGTATCACGATCAACTGCAGAGCTTTGAAAACACATGGGCCCCACTAAAAGTTCCAGAGCAACAGGGACTCTCACAAGCTACAGTAAAATGTGGAAAATGGTGCAGTCATTTTGGAAACCTGGGAATATGTGCTGAAGCTGAACATACACATTCCCAGCAATTCCACTCCTAAGTACATACCTAACAGAAATCTGTGTACCAGGAGACGTACAAAAATATGTTTAGAGCAACACTGTTTGTACTAGCTTGAAACTGAAAACAACCCAAATGCCACCTTACTGCAGAAGGGATAAAAAAAACTGTGGTTTATATAAAATAGAATTCTGTACAACAATAAAAAAGAACAAACTGCAGCTAACTCCAACAAATCAGAAGTATGATGTTGAGCAAAATAAGCCAGACCCTGAAGAGTGCTCTATGTTCTATGATTCTCGATACATAAAGTTCAAGATCAGACACATCTAGTTTATGGTGATAAATGTTAGACTAGCGGTGACCTAGAGGGGATTCATGACGAGGGGGACCTGGGAGAGACAGCTGGGGTGCTGGTAATGTTCTCTGTCTTTATTTGGAGGGACATCACATGAGTATGTTTGTTTTTAAGAACTCCATTAAGCTGTACATTTATTATTTTGCATTTTTCTCTAAATGCTGTACTGCAATAAAATTTCTTTTACTTATTAAAAAAGAAAAAAAGCATAGGTCCCAAACCATAAGATTCTGATTAAATCGCTCTGGGATGGGGCCTGGGCACCAGCAGTTTTTAAAAACTCCCTGAGTGAACTTGACATGCAACCCGGCTTAAAAACTGCTGATGTAGAGCAAGGACTGGAGCAAAAGAAAAAAAGTGAAGAAATTATTCAATACTTCGCACACTTGAGTGATTTTAAGAATCACCTGAAATGCTTGTTAAAAAATAAATTCCCAGGTCCCTCCCCTGCTGACTCTGATTCAGTAGGTTGGAGACGGGATCAAGGAATCTGTCTGTTTGACAACCTCTCCGATGTGGTTAGTTAGGGCTCTAAATTAGGGTCAGGTGGCGGCAGTGGGAAGGAAGAGCAGGTTATGCCAAGCAAAATAAAACTGGAAAAGATTAAATTTTCAACACTACTTACACTTGCTTTTATACACTTCCAGCTTAAAACCCACCAAAACAACCAAATTTGAGTATGCTTTATTAAACTGACATCTTTAACCTAAGGTGGTTTTACTTTGACTCACAGTGTGTAAACTTTAATTTAGTCATTTACTTTTGTTTCTAACTGAATCATGAGAGCAAGAGATTTCAGAAGCCTCAGAGGTACCATTTGGTTTTGGGGTAGATCTGCTGTAGAGAATGGCTTTAATAACATCCCATGGTAAAGTCTCACTTTTTAGCCTAATTAAATAAAAACAAAACCTTCAGTTGTATTCTCAAAGAACTTGAAAATTCTGCTTATGTCCTTCAAAGCTTGAAATATGCAGTAACACAAGTACCATACTTCCCTCAGTAATAAGAATCATGATTTTTTTATTTTAAATAAAAGATGGAATAACTTTCTCTTGAAGACAGGCAGAGTGGAACTTAAAGAAACTTTCCTCCATCTGCTAAGGCAATGAAAGAAGATAGAAAATCACATATAATTGCGATGCATTCTTAAACCTTAACTCATTTGATCACATTCTGGGCTAGAAAGTTATACACTGACCTCAGAGACTGAATGACATAAAATATATATATGTTCGTTAAGCATCAGGGAGAGAGAACGTGATGCTAATGGCAAGATCACTTGGTGAGAGTCAGAGGACTGGGAGATTTGAGGCTTCAATTTATACCTGTGTGATAGGGGGTGCGTGGAAGCAGTTTTTATTTATTTATTTTTTCTTTAAACAAATTAATTTATTTATTTTAATTGAAGGCTAATTACTTTACCATATTGTAGGGGTTTTTGCCATACATTGACACGAATCAGCCATGGAAGCAGGAGACTAGGGCTTTTAGAGAGACACTTGTAAGGTTCTACAGATGTTTAATATTAATACTTTTCTTGTTAAAAAATATGCCTTTATTTAAAATTTATAAGAAAAACAAAATGCACACTAAATAGGTTAGTAGTAAATTTTTAGATATGGACCCCACCAACCTGCGCTCTCGGGTTAACTTCTCCTGGAGCTTCTCCATAAACGTACGTGTGAACGGCACACTGGTAGACGTGTCACGCACGGGGAAGGTTTTCGTCTGCTCTGGTCTTTTCCTTTTCTTTTCAACCCAGGACTACATTAGTATAAAGGCTATGATTACATAACATCTTCAGTTCTACTGGATGAGAGTACAGATGTTACCACCCTCTCCTTGTTCCTATATGATGCGGTCACAGAACCAAAGCAGATCTATTGCTCCATAACATGGCTTGATAGAGAAGGCAGTGGCACCCTACTCCAGTACTCTTGCCTGGAAAATCTCATGGACGGAGGAGCCTGGTAGGCTGCAGTCCATGGGGTCTCGAAGAGTCGGACATGACTGAGTGACTTCCCTTTCACTTTTCACTTTCATGCATTGGAGAAGGAAATGGCACCCCACTCCAGTGTTCTTGCCTGGAGAATCCCAGGGACAGGGGAGCCTGGTGGGCTGCCGTCTGTGGGGTCACACAGAGTCGGACACGACTGAGGCGACTTAACAAAAACAACAACAACATAGCTTGATAACTATAAAACAGAAGTCTTTAAAGTGCGATAAATGTAGTCATTTTTGTATTGGGACTGGAAAAGCAGGATCAGAAAAAAGCTTATAGCATACTGGACCACAGGAAACACAGGCCCTGCAGTGCCATCGGATGCTGTGTGGGTAAGCACTGATAGTTAACATCACGCAGGCAGTTTTCAAAACTCTATTGGATAACGTACAAATTGATACATTCTATTAATTTTATTGGGAGAAGGCGATGGCACCCACTCCAGTACTCTTGCCTGGAAAATCCCATGGATGGAGGAGCCTGGTAGGCTGTAGTCCATGGGGTCGCTAAAAGTCAGACATGACTGAGCGACTTCACTTTCACTTTTCACTTTCATGCACTGGAGAAGGAACTGGCACCCCACTCCAGTGTTCTTGCCTGGAGAATCCCAGAAACGGGGGAGCCTGGTGGGCTGCCGTCTATGGGGTCGCACAGAGTCGGACACGACTGAAGCAACTTAGCAGCAGCAGCAGCATTAATTTTATTAGGATGAGTCTTTTAAATTAGACCTTTCAGAGTTATCTGTAGATGTATCAGTAGTGATACTGGAATTTATTCTTTTGCACTAAGGTTTTCTGACTGATATAAGTTGTTGAAATAATAGTCAAATAAAATAAAAAATTACTCCTATTTCTGCCTTATGTATATCCATTAAAGTTTATCAACTTGGAAATCTTGCTAATATTTTAAATAAACTGAATAGCGCAGTTTACATTTACAAGACTAACATACTTACAACCTCATTAGTGGTTGTAATGAGATAAAACATTAGTGATGAATCAAAACAGGATTTGGCTTCAACATGCAAAGTAAAATTAATTTTTCTGTCTAAAAACTGTGAGTAGAAAGATGGCTTCTGTATTAGTCTGCTCAGGTTGCTGTAACAAAATATCAGAGAGTGGGTGACTTACTTAGACACCAGAAATTTTTGTTCTCACAGTCGAGGAGACTAGAAGTCCAAGACCGGGGAGCCAGCAGGGTCAGTTCTAGGGAGGACTCAGTCCTTGGTTGTAAAAGGCCATCTTCTCACCGTTCCTTACATGGGGGAGAGAGGCCAGGCTCTCAGCTGTCTCTTCCTACAAGCATGCTAACCATACTGGAGAAGAGCCCCACCCTAATGACCTCACTGAGTCTTTATGACATCCTGACAGCCCCTACCTCCAAACATAGTCATACTGGGGCTTAGGGCTTCAACATATCAATCTGGGGGGACACAATGCAGTTCACAGCAGCCCCTGAAGTATCTGATCTTTTACGAAATAACACTATTGGACAACTCGTATGAGATGTTATAAGATACATTTATTTTTCTCCAAACAATACAGTTTTTAAACTAGCTGGGAAAATTGTTCATTGAGTTCTCCAAAGTGATTACTCACCAATTAGGCAAGTAAATTAGCTTTGACACAAAAATTTACTATCACTACTTTTTTCTTGTTTGGTTGTGCTGCACATTATTCACAATAGCCAAAAGGTAGAAACAACCCAAGTGGCCACCGACAGATGAATGAAGAAACAAAGCATGAACTCTACATGGTGGAATATTATTCAGCCACAGGAAGGAATGAAATCCTGATACTCAACATAGATGAACTGGGAAAAGTCATGCTTAGTAGAATAAGTCAGACACAAAGAGACAAATACTGTATGATTTCACTAATATGTGGTACCTAGAATAGTCAAACACACAGAGACAGAGAGCAAAACAATGGTTATCAGTGGCTGGAGGAGCGCAGAAGGGAGAATTATTTTTTAATGGGTAAAGTGTTTCATTTTGGGAAGATGCAGACAAGGACCTGGATGCTGGTAATAGTTTTATAACAATGTGAATACAGTTAATACCACGGAACTGTAACTTAAAATGGTTAAAATGGTAAATTTTAGGTTACTTATATTTTACCACCAAAAGAAGATTTCTCAACTTAAAAAGTGGTTAGAATAGCAAATTTTATGTTATGCATATTTTACTATAAAAAAGAGAATATTAAAACCCCCCTAGACTTAGTTTCAAGATGAGAGGACTTCTAAGGGCCCTTCTAATTATGAAATTTTTTGAGAGACATCATGATAACAAGGAGAAAAGAGAATCTAGCTGAGGAATAGGATCCTAACTCCGTGTTCTGAATTAAGAGTGTAACTTTACCTTTCAAGTGATTATAAATGGACCAAGAAATTCTAGCAATGATAGCAAATTCAAATGTCTACAGAGGCCAGGCAGGAAACGTAAGCAGGTGAAGCCAGGCAGCTGGGGATGGTGGTAAATCTGAGGCCACATGCCCTGTCTAAAGAGAGCAGCTGTACCTCCGCCCTGGCGAACTGTCTCTCTGTTGGAATGTGGTTGCAGTATTGGAAGAACTTTCCATTTTTAAGTGAAACTGAATCGAGACATTTTTGTTAAATGTTGGCATCTAATTAAAAATACATATTTTTTAACAACAGACCAAAGAAAACATATCTGCAGGCCAAGGCACGTCTAGTCAGCTGACCACTAGTTTGTGATCTCTTTCAAAGCATAAAGATTGGACCAGAATACAAAAGAAGGGAAAGAAGTATTGCCAACCAGACCCTCACCAACATTTAAAGTTGGCTTACAGTTCATGACATAAATCTTTCTAATCCTTGTTTAAAAGCACTAGTGGGTATTGAATAGTATTTTAATTAGGTGTCATTTAAAATAGTCTAGTTTTTGGACTTCCCTGGTGGCTCAGTGGTAAAGAATCTGACTGCCAATGCAGGAGACATGGGTTCGATCCCTGGTCCAGGAAGAACTCACATGCCATGGAGCAACCAAGCCCGTGCACCGCACCTCCTAAGCCTGTGCTCTGGAGCCTGGGAGCAGCAACTACTGAGCCCACGCGCCGCAGCTACTGAGGCCCGGGTACCAGAGCCCATGCTCTGCAACGAGAGAAGCCACCCCAGTCAGAAGCCCGAACACCACAGCTAGAGAGCAGCCCCTGCTCTCTACGGCTAGAGAAAACCTGCGCACAGCAACCAAGATCCAGCATGGTCAAAAATAAACAAACAGAAGACGTTATAATACAGTATAGCTTTGAATGGGTTCAGTTGCCACTGGGGCACTTTGAACATGATGTGTTAGTGTGTTGCATATATGAGATGGTCAATAAGTAGCAGCTACTATTATTTTAAATCGTCTCCTACACAATATTGAAAAGTTAGATATGAAAAGCAGATATTTGAAACCGACCCTACCCCTAATAAAAGGGGTGATAATGTAAACCATTCAATACTCTATCCTCTGTCCAGTGACTGGGAAATGGTGAACCTTCATGTTAAATAACAAATCACTTACATATGTTAGGTGTCAGGAATAGCCTCATAAAGGTTACAATTTAATAAAAGAAATGTACATTAAGTTAAGGATCATGCAAAAAATAATTTAGTCAGAAACTATAATACAGGATGACTAAAAAATTACAGGATGATTTGAAAAGAGTAATGAAGTCATCTAATTCAGATGAGGAAGGGTCACAGAGAAGCCCCCTTTAAGGAGCTGACCTTTAAACTAAGACCTAAAAGGATAAAGAGAGGTCAGCAACCTAAGCAGGCTGAGGAGGCTCGGGTGGGAGAGGAGGTGGTGACAAAAGCATTCCAGAAACGCTTATGTGACGTGCGTGACAGCCCCAAATGACCAGAATAGAAAAAAGGGGAAATTAAATAGAGGAAAAGATGAAAGGTACTGGACGGAGAGAGGGGACAGATTCGAGGCAACATCAGTGTTCTCTCTGGAGAAAAGGTTCTGAAGAAGGAAGTAAAAATGAAAAAAGAAGAAAGTTAGGAAGAGAGAAGAAATAAGTAAAACGGGAGCTAGGAAACAGGAACTTGAGGTTGAAGAAATTATTTCCTGGCCGTCTCGGGCTCCTGGGGAGAATGACGAGAGGTGAAGAACTGGTGGGAGCAAGGGGAGAGAATGGGCGAGAGGAGGCCTCAGAGTGAAGAGGTCACACTTCACTTTGTGTTTGTTTACAAAATTACAAAAGCAGCAAATGCTCTTTAATATTTCAAACAAGACAGCCACCCCACTCCTGCAGTAAGCACCGTTAATCCTCACAGAATGGCTCTTTAGTGGTGAGGATGAGGATTAGTGACAAGCATAATCAAGTGGAAGTTTGATGCAATTACACAGAGAAGTCAGAACAGAAGCTTCATCTCAGCCTAAAACGTCTGCGTGTTCACTTGAGATCACTAAACCCACCATACCGTTCGATATTTTAGGGAAAAAGTAACAGGTTTTTATCATATGGTCATCAAGACCTACTGCAATTCCCCCGATTCCGGGAATGTGAACTCCTTTTATAAAAGCAGGGATTTTTTTGTCCCCCCTAATCTCTGATTGGGCTTCCCTTGTGGCTCAGCTGGTCAAGAATCCACCTGCAATGTGGGAGACCTGGGTTCGATCCCTGGGTTGGGAAGATCCCCTGGAGAAGGGAAAGGCTATCTACTCTAGTATTCTTGGGCTTCTCTTGTGGCTCAGCTGGTCAAGAATCCGCCTGCAATGAGGGAGACCTGGGTTCGATCCCTGGGTTGGGAAGATCCCCTGGAGAAGGGAAAGGCTACCCACTCCAGTATTGTGGCCTGGAGAACTCCATGGACTACATATATATAGTCCGTGGCATTGCAACGAGTCGGACACGACTGAGCGACTTTCACCTTTACTTTCAATCTCTGATTATCAGACCACAAACTCCATGAGAGCAAGAATTTCTGTCTAATCCCACACACTGCTGATCGTTGTTTAGTTGCTAAGTTATGTCTTTCGCGACTCCAGGGACTGTTAGCCCACCATACATAATTTTTTTTAGTGAATAAATACACCTAGACAATGAAGACAAAACCTCAGCAAATCCAGAGTAAAACCTAAAAGGTGAAAGGGAAAATAAAAGGAAAGGAAAAAAGGAGGGGAGGGATAAAATTGGAAATATTCAGCTTCTGGCATTCATTTTCGACTCTTTCCCATACCCTACACTCACAATAAATCTGCAAGTCCTGTCAAACCCACTCCTTAAATAACTTTTCATCTCCACAGCCACTTCCTGTTTGATTACAATTATCTCCTGTCTGGTCTCTGGCTTCAGTCTTACTATCCACCTTCCATTCTGCTTCCCATGCTTGTGCCAATGTCAGAAGTGAAAACATCACACAAAATCGATAGAGTCCTGCCATGTCCAGGAGAAGGCACGAACTTCAGAGGACACAGAGCCCTTTGACACTGGGGGTAGCATGTGTTCAGTCTCACAGAGTCGTTCAGATGTGGCCTTGGTGAACGAAATTATGCCAGTGGCAGCAACGTGGCTGGACCCAGAGATTGTCACAGTGAGGGAAGCCAGTCAGAAAAGGGAAAAGCAAGTACCGACCCAGAGATTGTCATAGTGAGGGAGTCAGTCAGAAAGGGAAAGCAAGTGCCGACCCAGAGATTGTCATAGTGAGGGAGTCAGTCAGAAAGGGAAAGCAAGTACCCACCCAGAGACTGTCATAGTGAGGGAGTCAGTCAGAAAGGGAAAGCAAGTACCCACCCAGAGATTGTCATAGTGAGGGAGTCAGTCAGAAAGGGAAAGCAAGTACCCACCCAGAGACTGTCATAGTGAGGGAGTCAGTCAGAAAGGGAAAGCAAGTACCGACCCAGAGACTGTCATAGTGAGGGAAGCCAGTCAGAAAGGGAAAGCAAGTACCCACCCAGAGACTGTCATAGTGAGGGAGTCAGTCAGAAAGGGAAAAGCAAGTACCATATGATGTCACTTGCATGTGGGACCTCAAATCTGACACAAAGGAACTTATTTACGAAACAGACTCACAGACACAGAAAACAAACTTCTGATTACCAAAGGGGAAGGGAGTGCGGGAGGGATAAATTAGAATTGGGATTAGCAAATCAGATTAACAAGATCCTATTGTATAGAACAGGGAATTATATTCAATATCTTGTAACAAGATAAAAGAAACATAATGGAAAACAGTATGTATATATGTATAACTGAATCACTTTGCTGTACATCAGAAATTAAGGCAACATTGTAAATCAACTACAATTCAATAAAAAAAAAGTGTGGCCTTTGTCAAGACTGAAGTTTGAATATGAGCTGTGCTACTTACAAACCGTATAGCCTGTGCGAGTCACTTAACTTCTCTTAGTTTCTTTAGGAGAAATGGGATAATAATCACACCAACTCAAGTTTGTTGTGTGAATGAAATAAATGAATACATGAACAGAATTTCTGTTCAGTGGCTGGCACAATAAGCATTCAGCAGTATTTTCTGTTGCCACATAGTACTTCTTACCATTTCCCAAAGGAACCGTGGTGTTTCATGTTATATTTTCAAAACTGCGAGAGTTTTCTGTTTAGAACGTACTCCTTTGCTCAATAGCCTTCTACTAGTCCAAGGTCCAGCCTCATTCTCTTTACTTCTTTACAGCTTCTCCAGCGTCTGCAGGAAGGACTATTTCTCTCCTGTGCGGTCACTGACTCTTATACAGACTTCAGTGATCACTTACGCTGCATGGAGACTACTTCCAGGCTGCTCTGTTTCTTCTCCCAGAACTCGAGCTCCTTGAGGGCAAGCACTGTCATTTACTTATCTATATTTCCAGCATCTTACACACCCTCCAGTAGAGAACACCTTTACATTAAAAACACAATACTGTCTCTAGTCAGTTTTCTCTGGCTTCTCTGGCATTCCTTGATCACACACTTTTAGGTGTGTGACCTAGACCAGTTATTTAAATTTCAAAAATCTCAGCTTCGTTTTCTGTGCAGAGGAGATAATGAAAGTATCTACTTAATACATAGGATTAAAAAGTGAGATAATCTACTTAATAAATATTAAATGTTATCATTATCAATATTTTTATTTCTGATACTATATTTTATATGTCTAGAAATTCCATTTAGGTCTTCCTAACATCTTTCATTTACCTCCTAGTCATATTCATGTTTTCCTTACATACTTGAGTACATCTGTACGACTTAACTGTTTAAAGGTCCTAGGCAGCTAGTCCCCCGTCTCTGTCATTTCTGAGTCTGTGTTTCTACTGATTTGTTTTTTCTGCCCGTTATGCATCATATCTTCCTGCTTCCTGTACGTTCTAGTTGGACGCCAGACTTCGTGAATTTTACGTTGCAGAGCACTGGATTTTGTTGAATTCCTTTAAGGAGTATTGAATTGTGTTTTCGTGTGCAGTCATTTGCAGATCAGCCTGATGCTTACTTCAGCGGCTGAGGACTCAATCCGATGCCCTGTGCAGTTTGAGGTTTCTCCACTCCAACTGGTAGAAGTGTGAACTAGCCCTGTGAACATGCCAGGAATCGTCTTGCCTACTGTTTTCCGGTCGGTCTTTTTCCAACCCACACATGTGCATAGTTTGTAGCCAAAGACTCGAATACCTCCTTGCATCTCTGGAGCTAAGTGAGCAACATACTCCTCTCTAGTACTTGGCCCTGCAAATGCTGGCCACCGCGGCCTCCCTAAACCCCAGCCCTCGTCTCCTCAACTCGTAAGACCCTCGTGATCTCCCTGAACTGTCACTTGGCAACTGCCTCTCAGAGACCACAGTTCCACATTGATTGTTGGTCCAGTTTCTGAAACAGTTGTTCCAGACATTTTGTCTGATTTTCTAGTTGTTTATAGCAGGAGGACACTTCCTTTAGCATCATTATTTTATTAAAGAAAACATATATATTCCTTGGTAAAAGCACAAAGCTCAAAACTAAATTCTCATAAACTGTGAAAATCAACTGTGGACAAAAGCTCTTTGAGCCAATATCCCTAAACAGAAGTAAAGATTTACTTCAGGGGAATTTCAGTCTTTGCCAGACGTGGAAAATTTAGATTAATCTTTCTGTATTGAAAGAAATACCAAAGTGAGAAGTCGAATTTTGACGGCTCATTACATTTGAGTAGATCTTTTTGCTTCCCAGAGTCTAAAGTTGTCTAGATAGCAAGAGATTCACTACAGTTTTCATGAGGTTATTTGACTTCCAAACCTAGGGAGATGACTGCCATTCGGGACTCAGTCATGCAGGAACGACACTGCAGCTCTGTGCTGCTAGAACCCGGGATGAAACTTTTCTTGCCAGAAGGGGTCAGAGCCTTACTTTTCTACAGGTGGCTTCATTTTTAGATATGTTAGGCTGGAACTCTGCGCTTCTCTTGCTACCTCCCAGAAGAGTTAGTTTCCTCTCAATGATGCTAAAACATGTACATGATGTTCTAAGGAAGTTATCTGCAGGAGAACAATATAATAGCAGCTCCATTGAGTAGGCGTCTGGTACTTGGCATTCTAATTGAAAAAATGGGGCTTAATAAATACTTTCCTTTGGAACCATGCCTCTGAGTGTTTTTGCTCATTCTGGATGAAAACTGGGGACTGACACATTCTGGGCAGAATGATGTTCTACAGTTTCCTGAAAGAAACTGAGAATATATTAAAACTATTTAACCAAAGACCTGAGGGTCACCTAGACATAAATGCTGTCTTCGGTGTTTAAGAAATCAGAGACTGATTAAGAAGCATGACAACAGATATCCAGCATAAAATCTAGGTCCTTTTGGTAGCACAGGAGAAATAAGGAGAATCTGGGGTTGCCTCTTTTCAGCAGCTGAATGAATTGATCATTACTTGATGCTGCTGCTGCTGCTAAGTCGCTTCAGTTGTGTCCGACTCTGTGCGACCCCATAGACGGCAGCCCACCAGGCTCCTCTGTCCCTGGGATTCTCTAGGGAAGGATACTGGAGTGGGTTGCCATTTCCTTCTCCAATGCATGAAAGTGAAAAGTGAAAGTGAAGTCGCTCGGTCGTGTCCGACTCTTAGCAACCCCATGGACTGTAGCCCACCAGGCTCCTCCATCCATGGGGTTTTCCAGGCAAGAGTACTGGAATGGGGTGCCATTTCCTTCTCCAAATTTCTTGGTGGCTCAGTGGTAAGCTAATCTGCCTGCAATACAGGAGACTTGGGTTTGATCCCTGGGTCGAGAAGATCCCCTGGAGGAGGGAATGGCAACCACTCCAGTATTCTTGCCTGGAGAATCCCATGGACAGAGGAGCCTGGTGGGCTACAGTCTCTGGGGTCCCAAAGAGTTGGACACGACTGAAGCAACTGAGCATGCACACACACAAAAGATAAAGAAAAGGACACTGCGTATAGTCCACTGCTCCATGGATCCATAATCATGAGAAGAATTAAGGATATCTGAGGACTGTTTTCCATAGTTATCTTCATGTGCTATTTCACAGAAACCAACTCTAGCCATACGCACCATTCTTCAATATAGTGAGTATTCAATATATATTTGCTGACTGGTTAAGGGACAGAGAAGGGATTAGGAAAGATAGGTTCTGGAAAGATAGGAAAGATGAAATAGTACAAAATTCACCGATACACTCATAGCTCCCAGCTTATGTGGAGATCAATGAGATAGTGTTTCTGATCTAGTTCACTTCAAATCTCATTCACATTGTTTTTTGCCTACTGTCATTTGTAAAGAAGACGATGCTATTCTCAGTACACTGGCACAAGAGTGTAACTTAGATGGATGATCTCTCGAGTTACATGTCAATAGCAGAAATAGAGGTCCCCTGGTGGCTTAGCTGGTAAAGTGTCTGTCTATCAATGCGGGAGACCTGGCTTCAATCCCTGGGTCGGGAAGATTCCCTGGAGAAGGAAATGGCAACCCACTCCAGTACTCTTGCCTAGAAAATCCCATGGATGGAGGAGCCTGGTGCAGGCTACTGTCCATGGGGTCGCAAAGAGTACCAGTAGAAATAGAGTACCAGTAAATCTGAGTTCTATTTCCATCTTTGCTACTGTGAAATCATTTTGCAAGTTACACAATTTTGCACTTTATAAAATAGGCACAATAATATCTACCTTATCTATTTCTTAGGATAGTGAAATGATTTAATAAGAAAATAGGCAGAAAGATCTTTAAGCAAAAAAGTTTCAGTGTCTATATATAAAATAGCAATACCATCAATTAGATCAGGGTAGGAAATCTTGCAAATTCAATAAAAGCAGGGAGCATACCTATTCACTTACTATAACCCCAGAGTCAGGCACATGGCAAGTTTACCAGAAATACTTGTTGCATGAATGAGGAAATCGTTTTAGCCTTCCTCTCTACTTTAAGTTACCATTCCTATAGAAACTGTCTTAAAGGCATTCAATACTTATTTGGAAAAGCACATAAGATGAAAACAGGAATAAAAACAAGTCCTTGAAAACAGATGTGAACAGAGGTTTTGATATAGTCTAGGTCTGAAAAGTTTGGAGTAATTAAATCTATTTTAGTAGTCTAAATGTAAGAATGTAATCTAGCGTCATTTTTTAAAAAGAAGCTCTCACTAAGCTTTCACACTTCACCTCAGCAAAAGTAAGGTCTCAGTCAATATAAGGCATTTTCAATCAGCATTTTTCTTAATATTTTCCTTGGGTTATAATCAAAAAGATGCAGAACCAACATGCAAATTGATCTTAAGTTTAATTTGTTGTAAAATAGGAATTATAGTATCTACCAGAAAGAGATGCTGTGCAGATTAAATGAATTACTGCACATAGAGCTACACTTGGACCTTAACAAGTATCGTCAGTGATGGTGATAGTATTACTGATGGCAGTGTCTCTGATACAGACAGATAGCTCCTTAAAAGTAATGTGTTCCAAGAGCCTTGAAGCGCATGCGCTACAACAGTATTTATGCTGAGCAAGAAGAAAGAAGTTTAGAGGGAATAAAGGAAGGCTAGGAAAGAATTCGGGAAGACTTACCGCCATTTTTGCCAACAGTTCGGAAGCATCTCCAGAAGGCGCGTAGGAATGATGCCCTGTTGTGAGGGGTGGCTTGGATGAAGCTGAATTCCCGGAAAAGAATATGAGTTCCCTGACATACACTGTTAAAACTGCAAAGAGAAAAAGCAAGAAATCATCACTAGATGGATAGTTACAGAAGACTGGAATTAGAATAAAAAGTCAAGAATATATAGAACGACTGCCCAGAGAAAAATCTTTTCTCCAACAAAACTCTGTACTACAGATTAGACCAAGTTGCTGTATGAGGAATTCTCTTCACATAACTATATCTCTTTGGAAACTCCTGGAGTCCAATTCCTCTGAATGCCACCTCGTGTGTGTGTGTGTGTGTGTGTGTACACTCTAAGGAAGCTTTAATCAGTTGTTGGAACATCTCATATAGAGGGAAATCTTTGTCTTTAGCTCGATGATAAACTGGCACTCATATCCTCTTGGAGAATACTTCTCCTTCTACCCCATTTGAAATTATGTTTCCTTAATGACATTCTTTTTATCTTCTCTCTGGCCTCTATCTGGAGAAGGAAATGGCAATCCACTCCAGTATTCTTGCCTGGGAAATCCCATGGACAGAAGAGCCTGGCAGGTTACAGCCTATGGGGTTGCAAAGAGTGGGACACGACTGAGCGGCTAAACAATTGACCTATATTAGGTGCCTTAAGAACAACGTGGCTTATGGAAACACAACTGGATTGTCTGTTCCAATTTGGGGGTGGCGTTGTATACCTCTCTGACAATCACCTTAGAGGAAAGTCCACATGCCAAAGATATAAAAGGTTCCAGACAGACACTAAAGGCAAATAAGGAAAACAAGGGTAGAAAGTGGCCCCTGAATGGGAGTAAGAAGCAAAGCCCCAGGGCCCGAGTGAGTCATTGTTTAAGCTGGGCTGGGGAAGGGGAAAAAATACACTCCATTGCCTTCGGGTTCTTCTGCCAAAGAAATAAAGACTGCAGAGCCTGGCGTAATCTAAAAATGGAAAATCCACCAAAGAATAGGCAATTATCCAGTAATCATCACTACCAAAGACAGACTTCTGGTTCCAGAAAACTCCTAAAGTCCCTGACAAATAAATCATGAGTGGAAAATATGTTAATCTTTGTAGAGAAGCAGACATTAAACTGAAGATGGCAAGCAATAGAGGGATAGTGGTAATTCCAAATGCCACTTTTCATTTGTTTATTTAAAGGGGGAAAATATTCTGAGTCTCCGAACTGAACAGGAAAAAAACGTCAGGAGCCATCTAATCCATTTTCCTTTTCCCTGACCAAGTTTAGAGGGAAGTGTCTAATCTGTCTTTAACATGGAGCATATTATCACTTGGGATAAAATTAGCCTCTTTCTGTTAATATTAACAACACTGTATGAAAAAGAAAATTACATGCCCTTCTTTCCCTATGGAAAACGAGCCTAGAAATCTTACTTCTAAGATACTATGAGGAAGTATGAGGACAACATCTGGCAAAGAATTAGAAGAGAGATTTTTAAAAAGCAATGAAAGTGTTAACCTAATTATGCAGTTTGCAGTGCTGTAGTCTTGAGTAAAGGAAAATGAAAAATAAAGCAAATGAGCTGTTACAGGTAAATGGAGTAGGCCACATTTCCAGCAAATGAAGTCTAGCAAATGATAACATTTGAGCCTAAATTTATGAAGCTACCAGCAAAGAATTAGTCCCAAAGTGTACTGCACACCCCTCAAGGGAAACAAGCTGGTGTCTAGGTCATGGTCTAGGGTAAAATGGAACTAATACTAGTGAAATTCTATTCTTCGTGCAGCTTTTAAAAAAACAGCTTTTTTAAAACTAGGGAGTAATTTACGCATTGAAGAATCTAGCTGAGCCTCATTTACAGATGAATACAAATATACACAAGAATTTATAAAATAGGAATTTTATACAACAGGGCAAGTCAGATAATATTGAATATAAAAAGATTTAGAATTGTGTTTACACTACCATCTTTAGATAACTCATACCAATAAAACTCACATTTAATTAAAAATAAAAATAAGCAGGAATTAGCGTGGCAGCTTATTAGTATGGAGATCATAATCACTACCTAAGGAGTTAATAGACAATCTTAACACAGCCAGTGAAATTCTTTTAGATAAGATGGCTGTAAAGAAAAAGTAGAAAACACAATTACTCCAAACTTCACTGTTTTTCTTCAACCTGAAATATCTTTTTCCTACCACCCCCACCTCTTAAATTCTATCCAATCTTCTAGGACCATCTCAAATACCATGTGTATGAAGTCTTTTCCTGATTCCACCACCACAGCCAATTCCCATCATATATCACTTACAACTCTCTTGATGATACTCACAATTTGCTGCCTTGTTTTAAAGTGACTGGATTTATTTTCTCTATTAGATTCTATACAGTAATCAATTCGTTTGTACTCATCTTTGTCTCCATTACATTACCTAACATGTAGTAGATACCGCTTAAGAAAGATAAGAAAAAAACAGATGAATGATACCAGGAAGAAAGTATTAGGATTTATGTTTGTAGCCAGCCATACTAGTGATACTGAAAGTCAACATTCTATGATCTTTTTAAAAGTCCAGGACTTTGGTCTGATATTAGTGTTGTAATTCTGCAATACTAGCATTTTTTTTTTGATTGGTATTTGCCTGGCATATTTTTTCCATGCTCTCTGGCATATTTTTTTCCATGCTCTTAATTTCAATCTTTTTGCTAATTTTAAAAAGGTAAGTACTCTTCTGAGTAGTAAATAGTTGGATCTTGTTTTTTTACCACACAGAGTCGGACACAACTGAAGTGACTTAGCAGCAGCAGAGGGGAGAGGGGTAGAGGGAGGGGTAAAATAAATGGATAGGATTCAGACATATAACTACAAGGTATAAAGTAAACAAGTTACAAGGATGCAATGTACAGCACAGGGAATATAGCCAATATTTTATAATAACTTTGTATGAAGAATACTCTATAAAAATATTGAATTATTATGCTGTACATCTGAAACATAATATTGTAGGTCACCTATACGTTAATAAAAATTAATAAATAAATAAAATTGGATCACAAATTTTGAAAAAAAAAAAGCCCTCAAGCTTACCTGTAAAACCAAACATAAAAGTTCCTAAAAATATCTTAAAAGGGCATGCAAAAGTATACCAGATGCCTGCCTCAAATGGAGTTCTCCAAAACCATTATTTAAACTTCATTCAGTAAATTCTTTCATTTTCTGTAAGTTTTTAGTTTTATTCCCTTGAGATTTCATTTTTTTTCTACTCTGAAACAATTTCAAATTTACAGAAAAGTGACAAGAATAGCACAAGGGATTCCTGAATATCCCTCACCTTGATTACCTGGTTGTGAATATTTTACTACATTTGCTTTCACTACAACATTCTTCCTCTCTCAGTCTCTATCACACCCATACATACATGTATAAATATATATATATATATATATATTTCACAACTATTCAAGAATAACTTGTGGACATGATGCTCCTTTACCCCTAAACACATTATGTATTTCCCCAAAAATAAGTAATTTTCTTATGTAACAATAGTACAATGAACAATACAATATCATTGATATAACACCTTATTTTATATAATAAAATTGATATAATACTTTGATCTAATCTACAGACCTTATTAAGTTTTCACCAACTGTTTCAATAATGTCTCCTTTACAGGAAAAGAGAATTCAAGACAAAACATTGCCTTCGGTTGTCATGACTTTTTAGTCTCCTTTAATCGGAAACAGTTCCTGGGTCTTTGTATTTCATGACACTGACATTTTAAGAGTACAGATTTTACTCCAGTTTGGGTTTGTCTAATGTTTCCTCACTATTAGGTTCAGGTTATACTCTTTTGGCAGGATTATCACGGAAGTGATGCTGAGTTTTCCTAGCGCATCATATCAAGAGGCACTTGCTGTGGATTAATCTAATTATGGTGATATTAACTTAGATTATTTAGGTAAAGCAGTGTCTGCCAGGTTCACCCACTGTAGAGCGGTGAACTCATCCTTTGTAATGAGTAAGTATCTTGTGGGAAATATACTGTTACTCTTCAAACCTTCATTTACGACTTTCAGCATCTAATGATAATTCTTGCCAGAAGCAATAAAAATTATGATGCTTTTGCCAAATGGTGATTTTCTACCTAATTACATCATTTCATCTACAAGTTTGTTTTCTATAATAAAGAATAGGTAGATGTATATGTTTTTATTTCCTATTCTTTCTTATGCTAAAGTTAGCATAATACAGGTTGTTCTTTCGTCCAGTTCATAGGTGTATCTGATGATTTCTTTTTAAGACGTCATGAATAAAAAGTTCAGGAACTCTCTGGATCTTTGCGAATAATTTTTAATCCTAAAAGGTATAAATAAATTTATTAAAATGAAGTTGTCTGAGAAGAAATGTCTCAAATTGATTTTAACAAGAAAATAAGTTAATTAAATTTCAGTTTTACCATTTTATTTGCTTACTATTTAATTAATTCTAGAGTATCATATCAAAAAAATATAGCAGAAGCTGTTTAAAATTAATGACCTTTATAACCAGACATTTGTAAACATGTTAAATAGTTTTGATACAATTTCATTTTCTCATTTAATAACAAAGGTTGTTTACATAGAAAAAAGTCAACAGACTTCTATTAAGTGGTATCTGTTTTCTCCAGAAAAACTAAAAAAGTTCTAAGGATTCATTTATGATATAAATTTCACATAAATATCTTAATTTTGAATATTAAAAAGCAAAAGGTTAGAACTGATTTAAGTTACTTTGGTTAAGTAGTCAGTAACTGAAGGACCGTCAAAGAAAGAATTAAATATAAATGTAATCATAGTAGATTTATATACATAGCCATTCACATTCTATATAGAGAAATAGCAAAGAGCAAAAGGACCAAATTAAAATATTCCAGCTCATGTTCAATGTGCCAAGAGGCAAAAGTTCAAAGCTCCTATAATACTTCATATCTTCCAGATACTCTTTGCTCTTCCTCAAAATGAAAACAGCCAATGAATCTTGACCTACACAGTTAAATTGGATTGCAACAGTTCCTTCTTCTTAGGCCAGTCACTTAT
The DNA here is from genome assembly GCF_032452875.1 of Bos javanicus. NCBI lineage: Eukaryota > Metazoa > Chordata > Mammalia > Artiodactyla > Bovidae > Bos > Bos javanicus. The sequence goes on along the minus strand of NC_083882.1, from coordinate 77,207,335 downwards.
CTCCTTTTTTTCTCTCTAAAATCAGGCTAGCTCATTAGAGTACATGATCTTCTTTTAGAATTGGAACTGCCTTTTGCCGTTTCAAGATGAGTTTTATTTGCAAGAAATCCTAAACAGATTTATCAAAGAAGCAATGTATGAGAACAGACCACACCCCATTATGCAGAACAAACTGGCCACACCACGGTGATAAATACATAGGGTGTAGACCAAGCTCTGAAAAGTAAATAAGATCAGAGATCCTAAATACTTTAGAAAGAATCATGGTTTAAAGTAACCCTTTATTGTTTCTGGAAGCAGAAGGAAAAAAGATATTCCCTATAGAGGGAATAGAAAAGAAACCTTTTGTGGCCTATTTCCCACTATCAAATTGGCAAGACTAACAGACTGGAGTTTTGTTCTGCAAAAAGTCGCCAAACCCTAAAGATATATTCCCGTGGCATGATTTGGTCCCCTGAACTAACTATGCCTGTATTTGTTCTTTCCCACCTTATGAAATTCAGATGAAGCCTAAAGCCCTTAAATGTTTTCTTTCCATTGCTTTTCTGCTATAGAGTTCTGCAGGGCCAACTTGATGAGAGAAGTCAGTGAAGCATGTCAGCTTGGCCTATGTTGCAGCTTAGACAACACACTTGAGCAGAAGTTGTCTCACACCAGTTTCTTTCTCATAGTGCTACAAAGGAATTTCTGCACAAAAGTTTACTGCGGAATTTCTAAACCTTCTCTCTCCTGGGCTGTTATAATCTATTGTTCAATATACAATGTACTCACAACAGGAAACAAATCAATGAACAATTCGATTCTGTGTCCACAGGGAAATCCGACCAAGTCTTTACTGTCTTTACTGTACAGTACGTGTGGAATAGGTTCTGCCCAGTTCATGCATCAGGTGAGCTGGCTGCAGGGTCTCTTCTCTGTTGGGCAGGAAGATGTGAGTGTCAGCAGTATAGAAAATGGACATCTGCCATGCTGCAGGCGGGTGTCCACCATCCTCTTCATCTTCTCATTCTCAGCTAAATTAGGAGTAGAGTATCTGAGATCACTGGCTTCCAAACAAACAAATGAAAAAATCTCCAATTGACGAAAAAATTCAACAGGGACTAATTGATCTTCAGTCACTGACTAGGGACAGGTGAACCAACCTGTGAGACCCGAGCTGCCCTTGTGGTGGATGAGAGCAGTAATCTCTGCAAGAGCGGAACCACTGAACCAGAAGCTTATCAGTTCACTCTGAAGACAGCACTGGCATTTCATACCAGGATTCTTTTTTTTTCCCTGCCTGACTGAGTAATCCTTAGTAGCAGAGTTAGTTTTCAGATCATGATATCAGTGAGATCACATCGAACTGCATTATGAAGAGAAAAACTCATGAGACGGCCTCGTAGGCCCCGAGAGCTGTGAAAAGTTTTGCAATGGGAGGCATAAGTAGTGTCGAGTTTTCTTTCCTCAGTTACTTCATCAAGTGCTCTTCTGTCACCAAACTGCAGAATGAATCTGCTTCAAGCCATGGATTGTGCCACCCTGGGCATCTGATGCCAAGAGGAAAGGAGAGTGTTTGTACATAGGGTGATCACTGAGCAAATTCTCACATGCTGCTTCTCTGAAAGTAAACTGCCCTCCACTGGATCTTTGTTTCTAATTCAGTAAGGACCCCCTGCCAGAGTTAAAAAAAAAAAGTTTCAAACTCCCTTTTCAAGTATTCCAACTTCAACACTTATTGCTGAAGGCCTGGTATGCTACAGTAAACTCCCAACTGCATATAAACTCCTTACCCACTTGCATTAATGGAGAAGTAAGATGATTCATTAACATCTGTTACTGTCTGTAGTTGTAAGTGTTAAGGAACATTACTTTTAAAAATGGTTGTTTACTTCATGCCAGTAGAAACAGGCAAATACATGTAACTCAGGACGGGAAATCAATGCACAGAGCACCAGGAGACAATTACTAAATACATACTCTTTATGGCATGTTAGAAATTTAAATTATAAAAAGACAATGTAGCAATTTAGAAAATGCTTTTCTTTTTTTTTATTTTATTTTTAAACTTTACATAATTGTATTGGTTTTGCCAAATATCAAAATGAATCTGCCACAGGTATACATGTGTTCCCCATCCTGAACCCTCCTCCCTTCTCCCTCCCCATACCATCCCTCTGGGTCGTCCCAGTGCTCTAGCCCCAAGCATCCAGTATCGTGCATCGAACCTGGACTGGCATCTCGTTTCATACATGATATTTTACATGTTTCAATGCCATTCTCCCAAATCTTCCCACCCTCTCCCTCTCCCACAGAGTCCATAAGACTGTTCTATACATCAGTGTCTCTTTTGCTGTCTCGTGCACAGGGTTATTGTTACCATCTTTCTAAATTCCATATATATGTGTTAGTATACTGTATTGGTGTTTTTCCTTCTGGCTTACTTCACTCTGTATAATAGGCTCCAGTTTCATCCACCTCATTAGAACTGATTCAAATGTATTCTTTTTAATGGCTGAGTAATACTCCATTGTGTATATGTACCACTCCTTTCTTATCCATTCATCTGCTGATGGACATCTAGGTTGCTTCCATGTCCTGGCTATTATAAACAGTGCTGTAATGAACATTGGGGTACACGTGTCTCTTTCCCTTCTGGTTTCCTCAGTGTGTATGCCCAGCAGTGGGATTGCTGGATCATAAGGCAGTTCTATTTCCAGTTTTTTAAGGAATCTCCACACTGTTCTCCATAGTGGCTGTACTAGTTTGCATTCCCACCAACAGTGTAAGAGGGTTCCCTTTTCTCCACACCCTCTCCAGCATTTATTATTTGTAGACTTTTGGATCGCAGCCATTCTGACTGGTGTGAAATGGTACCTCATAGTGGTTTTGATTTGCATTTCTCTGATAATGAGTGATGTTGAGCATCTTTTCATGTGTTTGTTAGCCATCTGTATGTCTTCTTTGGAGAAATGTCTTTTTAGTTCTTTGGCCCATTTTTTGATTGGGTCATTTATTTTTCTGGAGTTGAGCTGTAGGAGTTGCTTGTATATTTTTGAGATTAGTTGTTTGTCAGTTGCTTCATTTGCTATTATTTTCTCCCATTCTGAAGGCTGTCTTTTCACCTTGCTAATAGTTTCCTTTGATGTGCAGAAGCTTTTAAGGTTAATTAGGTCCCATTTGTTTATTTTTGCTTTTATTTCCAATATTCTGGGAGGTGGGTCATAGAGGATCCTGCTGTGATGTATGTCAGAGAGTGTTTTGCCTATGTTCTCCTCTAGGAGTTTTATAGTTTCTGGTCTTACGTTGAGATCTTTAATCCATTTTGAGTTTATTTTTGTGTATGGTGTTAGAAAGTGTTCTAGTTTCATTCTTTTACAAGTGGTTGACCAGATTTCCCAGCACCACTTGTTAAAGAGATCGTCTTTAATCCATTGTATATTCTTGCCTCCTTTGTCAAAGATAAGGTGTCCGTATGTGCATGGATTTATCTCTGGGCTTTCTATTTTGTTCCATTGATCTATATTTCTGTCGTAAAGACATTTTTTAACAAGAGTTACCATAGATCTCTAGTTTTCTTTATTGCTACTTGGTCTCTAAATAGAGTTCTTGATAACAGAACTTCCAGGAGCTTGTCTAACTTCACTTGAAATTCAGAGTAATTTTGTTTTGATGATTTCTCTGGGGAAACGTCTCCTACCCGTAGAGGACAATTTTCTGGACGAAGCATGCTCCTCTTTAGAAAGCGGCAGTACTTCTGTTGTGTCTTACCTCGTGCTACATGTTGTATCTCACATACTTTCTTATGTGGTCGCTAAACCTGTTATCTGTTGTTTCTTTCTCTTTGGCTCTATCTTTAAGCCTCTGTATCTCTTTTATCAACAGGCTCATCCCATCTGTACTACTTTTTTTGCTCAGTCATGTGTGACTCTTGGCGACCCCGTGGACTACAGCCCACCAGGCTCCTCCATCCATGGGATTCTCCAGAAGACTGGAGTAGGGTGCCATTCCCTTCTCTAGGGGATCTTCCTGACCCAGGTCTCCTGCATTGCAGGCAGATTCTTTACCATCTAAGTCGCCAGGGGAAGCCCTTTTTTCTGCTACTGAAGTTAAATTTAGTGCCTCAGGTAGGGCTCTCCTTAGTCACCCTCAACACACCCTGCCATTCCCTTCTCACAGTGACTCTCTACCTCCGGACCTCAAAACAGCTTTCATCTGTTTTACTGCCAGATCGCAAATCATATTCTCATTTAATTTCTTGTCAGTTTTCTTCTTTAGCCTTTTCAACTCAATACTAACTTCCCTTTCAGGTTTTCTCCACCCGTTGCAAGTCTGAGCTTTGAATCAATACAACAGTAGATGACATTTTAAGGAATATTCTATTTCCTGCCTACCACGATAAGGTTTTTTTCTTTATCATCTCTTTATTCTCATTAAGATCTGAAGACCCAACACTACTTTTATGGGTCCCTTAAATGTTAAAAATACTTTCCTCCACCCCATTCAACAGCTGGAGGCATTACATTTATCAGCTCTCTCGGTTCAAAGCCAGCAAGTAATTCTCAAACCATCATCTTTTGTTCTTGTTCAAGATGATATGAATTAAGCTGGGAAAAAAAAAAGCTTCATACAAATGCTTTAGTCACAGGACAAAGTCTTCTTGGATTTGATCATACCAAAATGAAAATAAAGTTGAAGGGGAGTTGTGGTGCAGGGTTTGCTCTGTTAGAATCATGTACATCAGACTTGCAGCTGCTAATTCCATTTTCTTGGGGCTTATCATCTCGTCTCATCATGTCTTGTGCTACATTACTACCACTATTTCCAGAGTTATCTCCTTTGTGTTATTTCTTGTTTTATCTCCAAAGTTGGTCTTACTTTTTAGAAAATAAAGTGTCTTTTGGTATGTATACTTATCTTTAAAAGCTGCTAGTTGACTCATTTATACTTTTAAAATACTCATTTTCCTGACTTTAGGTAAAAGTTATTTTGTGTTCTTTCACCTTTCCAAATTCAAGTCCATTCTTTTTAAATTTTTTGCATTAGCTGGGAACTCCTAAAATGAGAGAGCTCTAGGCACACATGATTAAAGCAGTCTTAATGATTCATTGGTCTGTGATGGAAAGAAGTCTGTTTCTTCCTGATACCTTTATAAATATCCCTTCAAATTTTCTTATTAACTTATCAGATTCCAATATCACTTTGATTTACTTTATTTCCAACAGAGAATTTTATTTCTAAAGATACATGAGGAAAGAACTCGAGATAGTAGGTTGGGTCTTACACAAAGCTTTGTAAACACATGAGAATCTAATGTGTCATTTAGTTAAAAACCTCAGAGAAAAGGGTACCACAAAGTCTCTGATGATCCTGGGAGAGTTACTTCAGGAAATCTTAAAAGAAGAACGTAAAAATTTAACTGGTAAAGACTCCGCCTGCAATGTGGGAGACCGGGGTTCAGTCCCTGGGCTGGGAAGATCCCTTGGAGAAGGGAAAGGCTCCCCACTCCAGTGTTCTGGCCTGGAGAATCCCATGGACTGTATAGTGCATGGGTTTGCAAAGAGTCAGACACGACTGAGCGACTTTCACTTTCAATTTCCCATTCCCCAGACACCTGTTTGTCAGGCTCAGTCTTGAATTCATTCTCATTAAACTTTCTCTGTGATACAAACCTTCTTAATGTTGATTTATTTTAGAACACTACCATTCTCTAATTCTTTACTTGGTATCATTTAACCAGTTACCAATCTTCTAAAACACAAAGGACATTTTCAATATTTTTTTGTGATTGAAAATCACAAAGCAGTTATAGATGACAGAACTTAATGGAAATCTATACTGAAACTCACTTTTCCTGCCAAACCTTTAAAGATTCATTTAAGTAAGAAATTCTTTTTCTTTTTTTGAAAAAGAGGGATACAAACAATACCTTGAACATAAACTTGTACCTTAGGAAGTACGATATTGGCAGAATTACTATATATTCCAGCAATTTCACTTCCAGCTTTATTGTCAAAAAAAAAAAAAAAGAAAGCAAGCAGTACTCGGATATTTGTACACCTGTGTTCACGGCAGTATTATTCACAATAGCCAAAAAGTGGAAGTAACCCGAGGGTCCATCGACTAGTGAATGGATAAACAAAATGTGGTATTGGCATACAATGAAACATTATTTAGCCTCAAAAAGGAAGGAGATTCTGATACAAGCTGCAACGGGGATGAACCTTGAGGACAGTAAGCTAAATAAAGTAAGCCAGTCACAAGAAGACAGCTATTGTACGACTCTACTTACATGCAGTACCTTTTGTTATTTAGTTGCTAAGCCTGCCTGATTCTTTTGTGACCCCAGGCACTGTAGCTTTCCGGGCTCCTTTGTTCATGAGATTTTCCAGGTAAGGATACTGGAGTGGGTTGCTATTTCCTTCCCCAGGGATGCAGTATCTAGAGCAGTCATATTCATAGAGCTAGAAAGCAGAATGGTGGTTATCAGGGAATAGGGGAGGAGGAAATGGGGAATTAATGTTCAATGGCTAGAGTTTCAGTTTGGGAAGGTGAAAAAGTTCTGGAGATGCATGGCGGTGATGGCTGCAAAATAATGTGAATGTACTTAATGTCACAGAAATGTAGACTTAGAATTGTTACAATGGGAAATGTTAGTAATATGTATTTTACCACAATAAAAGCAAAGGAATGAAGATACTGGTTAAGATGATAATAATAATGTAACACAAAAGCCCAGTATGTGTATTTATAGAATTGCTTGATGGAATGAGAAATTTAGTTATAACTAAAACATTTTTAGAGTGGTTCTGAAGTAAGAATGACTACAGCTTTGTTACTGAAAGTGTGGACCGAGGATGGTGGCATCGGTGTTACACAGAAGCCCCTAAGAAATCAGAATCTCAGACCCCATACCAGACCTACTGAATCCCATTCCTCATTTTAACAAGATGCCCAGGTGATTCACACACATGTTGAAGTGTAAGAAGCACTAGTCTGGGGCACCGGAGAAGGCAATGGCACCCCACTCCAGTGCTCTTGCCTGGAGAATCCCAGGGACGGGGGAGCCTGGTGGGCTGCCGTCTCTGGGGTCGCACAGAGTCGGACACGACCGAAGCGACTCAGCAGCAGCACCAGCAGTCTGGAGCACACCGTATCGCACCTTACCACTTTTTAGTTGTGTGACTCTGGCCCAGGTACTTAACCACTCTTTGCCTCAATTATTTTTTTATCTGTAAAATGGTGACAATAGGAATGCTTACCATATAAGGTCGCCAAAGATTAAATGTGACAATAATGCCTGTTGTATAATGCTTGTCACATTCAGGGAACACTAGCTATTATTATTACTTTGCTGTGCTGTGCTCAGTTGCTCAGTTGTGTCTGACTCGTTGAGACCCGTGGACTGCAGCCCCCCAGGTACCTCTGTCCATGGGGATTCTCCAAGCAAGAATACTGGAGTGGGTTGCCATGCCCCCCTCCAGGGGATCTTCCCAACTCAGGGATGGAACCCAGGTCTCCTGCATTTTAGGTGGATTCTTTATCGTCTGACTCACCAAGGAAGCTCATTACTGTTACTTTGCTTTATAGAAAATCTGTGAAAGTAGATTTCAGGGTCTTTTCTAAAAATAGTAAATTTAGGAAGTCAGTATTTTCCAGAGGATACGAATGGTGCCTGGCTTTTAAGAGGTAATAGTGAAAAAAAAGATATATGGGAGATAATAGTTTTGGCAAAGCACAAAGGGATGGAAGTGACTTTCTTCAAGAAGACCTAATATAGTTGAGGGAAGGTGTCAAATTTGTTCACAGTGGGGGAAATTTTTCTTGTTATAGTATGTGAGGACCAGACAAATAATATTTACAAAATATAAATGGAATGGAAGTAGCTTTTAAAGACAGTATTTGAAAAATATTTTAGGGGCTCAATGGTATGCTTTTCACATGTTGGAAATCCCCCTGAGGGATATAATCTTTCTGCTGACATATCACAAATATATTTGACTTCTGTGATAAAGGACCAGTATCTGGCCAAGGAGCAAGCTGGAAGAGGGAGGAATATTCACAAGGTGGGGAGACAAAAACGACAGTCACGCAGGCCCTGTAAACGGCTAGCACCTGGGCCACTATTCCCAGAAGACGTCGTTGAGTTCCTAACCTACTTTCTCTGGCTGGAGATCTTTCCTTGTCCCAGAAAAGACTTTTGGAGACAGAGAGGATTAAAAAAAATAATAGTTAAGAAGTGAGGTTGCTGGGCTTGCACTTTCCTAGCCGGAATCCCTTTATCTTTCCTGAGAACCCCCCAGATCTGTTTTATTCTAGGTCAGTAATTTAACACTCTCAGCTCTCAATTCAAAGCCAGTAATGACCTTGCTGTGCTGAATTATTAGCCTAGGATATAGAAAGAGAGAGAGAGGGAAGGAGAGGGGGAAAAAAGAAACCCTAAAAACAACAGAAGCCTTTTGATCAGAGCACCAAACTGCAGTTCGCTGTAACTCAAGCTGCCCATTCTTATATGGCAAGAATTAAGGACTCCCCCTGCCAGGCCAGACCCTATTAAAAGACAATAGCTGTTTGAAAAGGGTAAGCAAGTTGATATGGATATAATAGGCCACATATGGGGGCCCTTTTCTACTCTGAAATAAAGCTCCTTCTTAAGAGTTGTGAGCTGGGAAATCCAGTATTCAGTAAGGCAGGAGGAGGAGATAGAATAGAAGAGAGTGGGTAGCCATGCAGAAATGCTTGAAGGTGCTTCAGGGAAAGCGGGGAGGGCTTTGGGGAGCCTGCAGAGACGCGCATCAATCACTGAGTAGAGGCTTTCAGAATGGCCAGGTGCTCTGAGGTCCTCCCGAGGTTTTTAGGACCAGTGATGACAAGGATTTGGCCGGAACTAATATAGTGGTTAGTTTCTCTAATGGGTTAACAACAACGACAACAAAAAACAAGCAGCGAACTTACTAGCTCTCGCCAGGAATGATGCAGCTGACAAAGAGTAACCTTTTCTGTCTTGTTTTAAACAACCTCTCATGTCAACATCCTAAATTCCTGATTAGTACCATTGAGTGTCACTAAATGTTCTTGTTCTCTCTAGGATGATATATTAAAAAAAAAAAAAAGGAAAAAGCCCTGCAAAACAAAGACAGTAAACTCCAATTGCCTCTTGCCTACAAACTACACACTTCCTCTGTGCAGAGAGGTAACCACAGGACATGGGACTTCTCACTCTATTAGCTAATCCATCTTTGCTTGTCTAGTGCCAAAACACTCTGCCCATTAATGGATGATGCTTTTCCAGGATCTTAAATCCACAACAGAATTTTCCAACCACTGTTTCAGCTATCTCTAAGATCTTGTTAGTATGTTACAAAACAAGGAAGGATTTAAGAGTGATTCAAGTTATTTAAACACATTAATCTAGTTGTTTATGACTAAATTCTGAATTCCCAAATTCCTAAGCAGAAATATCAGAAAGGTATTTTCCTTTCCTCCACCACCCTTTGCTAATTGCCAAATGAACAGCTCTCCAGTTCCCATCCACTGCAATTAATGGGCTAGCCTGATGGAATTTACAAGCAAAGAAAAAACACAAGGGTTCTCTAACACTTGCTTGTTTCACTGAGCGGTCAACGGGGCACAAAACTGATCTTTTGCAAATTAAAGGGTTTTGCTGATTAAAGAGAAAATCTGGATTCCTAAGAAAAAAAATTCTGCCTCACCACTAGGCTTAAGACTCCAAAACAAACAGATGATTTTTACAAAAAGTTATTAGAGATAATTGTTTCCATAAAATATCACAATTCTAAACTACTCTCCATTACGTAGACTCATTTCAGATGGGGTCATCATGTAAGAAGGGAGGGACGAGCAATGGAGAGCTATGAAAAGAGTAATGGGGAACATCAAACACCACGCTCATTCCCTAACTCATGCCTAAGCATATGGTGACCATATTTTCAGAAGTTCAAATTGGGACACGGAGTCTAAAAAAGTTTTTTATTTGGTGTGTGGGCCACTTCCAGGTGTGAGAAACGGTCTAAAGATTTTACATATAGATATAGCTGTAATGGCTATGTTTACATGCCATGCTAATTGATAAAAATTAAATGTCATATCATTTGATAAATCTTTTTTTTTTTAAAGATTTGTTTGTTTTTGGTTGCACTGGGTCTTCGCTGCTCTGTGAGCAGGCTTTTTCTAGTTGCGGCAAGGGAGGGGGGCTTCTCTTGGTTGCGGTGCACGGCTTTCTCGCTGCGACGGCTTCTCTCGTTGCAGAGGACGGGCTCTAGTCATTCGCGCTTCAGTAGCTGTGGTACATGGGCTTAGCTGCTTCATGGCATGGGGGCTCTTCCCGAACCAGGAATCACACCCATGTCCCCTGCATTGGCGTGTGAATTATTAACCACTAGACTACCGGGGAAACCCAAATCTTTATTTGTTTATTTATTTGGCTGCATCAGCTCTCAGTTGCAGCATGCAGGATCTTTAGCTGTGGCATGTTAACTCTTACTTGCAACGCATGAGTCCCTGACCAAGGACTGAACCTGGACCCCCTGCATTGGGAGGGAGTGTGTGGAGTCTTAGCCACTGGACCACCAGGGAAGTACTGATAAATATTAAAAGACATACAGCCTATATAATCTGAAAAATAATATTTTACACAGAACAGCATGGATAGTATAATACCATTGATACAAAACTACACGTCTATGGGTGTATATGCAAGTAGACAAGATGTTTGAAAGAAAAGAGAAAACGAAGGCAAGGAAAAAATTGAAGAAAATTTCTCAGAACTGAAAGACATGAGCTCCCAGATTGAAAGGATCCTTAAAAGCCCAGCGCAATGAACGGCTACAGATGCATGCCAAGGTTCATCACTGTAAAGATGCAGACTCTGCCTTTGTTGGGAGTGTGGCAAGATCACTCTGTAGCAAAATGGATGACAGGAGACACTGGTGCAGCTGTCTTTGGAAAATAGAACCTGCCAGTTTCCCTCTGGCCACAACAATTTTACATTCTTCCCAACTGCTCTCTGAAACCCCTAAAGTCTAATTCCATTTCAGCGTCGACCCAAAAGTCTAGGATCTTGTCGTATAAATCAAAATCAGGTCCAGATGAAATTCCTTCAGTACAATTTCTTGGGTATGGCTCCTTGAGTCTGGTTCTTCATCTAAACACCTGTACACCAAGGAGATGAGTTATTAATACACGCTCCCCTACATCTAGTATGTACAATGACGGTACAGGCATAGGATAACCACAACAGACTTCTATTCAAAAACAGGGAGGAGAGGATGTAGTCATTGGTCCGTTGCAGCTCTGAAATCCATCCAGGCACAGGTCTTATTTCCTTGATTTGGGCCCAATCCTTCTTCCCGGTAATGATGTTCTGTGGCCTTTGACTCTGTGCTCTGAGCTTTTGGTTCCATCTTCTGAATCCTACTTTCATCTCCATGAAACATTGCTTCAGTTTGTAGCTGAGTAGCCTTCTTGGCTTACTTCCTGTCCATTGGAGTCTAGGGGTCCAAAGGTAACTTTTTCATTTTGTATTATCTCTATCTTCTTGAGTCCAAACTGGTGGCACTTCCACCAATACAATTCTCTTAAAAACATGGGTTTTTCTATTACCTTAATTGGAGTTTACTTCATCAGACCAAAGCTATACACCCAAATCTCCCTGAAGCAGGCCCTATTTGGGTTTTCTTATGAGGTCTTCTGAAACAGTCTAAGAGGCTCCACCTTGAAATCTGAGGCTTTAACAAACAGTAGCTCTTTACTCTAAGACCACACTTTTCTGACAGCACTCTGGATTTGATCTTTGCCCTGAGGCACTTTCTTACTTTGAGTACTTTTTGCTGGTTGGAAACACTACCCATGCTCTCTGTATTTCCTCTAAATTCTACTTGAAAACAAAATAGTTCATTTCTTTAGCTCATCTCTCTCACATTTTACTGTGAAAGTGAAAGTCACTCAGTCGTGTCCGACTCTGTGACCCCATGGACTATACAGTCCATGGAGTTCTCCAGGCCAGAATACTAGAGTGGGTAGCCTTTCCCATACTCAGGGGATCTTCCCAACCCAGGGATCAAACCCAGGTCTCCCTCATTGCAGGTGGATTCTTGACTAGCTGAGCTACAAGGGAAGCCCAAGAATACTGGAGTGGGTAGCCTATCCCTTCTCCAGGGGGTCTTCCCAACCCAGGAATCAAACTGGGGTCTCCTGCATTGCAGGAGGATTCTTTACCAACTGAGCTATCAGGGAAGCCCACACGTTTTACTGTAGGCAGCTAGGAAAAGACAGACAGGCGGCCCAGAAATCTCTATAGCTAGCCCACGGTGTTCACCAGGTACATTTCCTATTTTTTTCACATTACCAACGGTGACAGTACGCCAAACTTCCTGTCTCTGTACAACAAGGGTCTTTCCCCTCCGCCAACATTTCCTTGGCTGTGCCTGGTCATAGCTGATCTTTGCTGCAGCATGCAGGATCTTTTAGTTACAGCATGTGGGATCTAGATCCCTGACCAGGGGTGGAACCCAGGCCCCCTGCATTGACTGAGAGCATGGAGTCTTAGCCACAGGATCACCAGGAAAGTCCCATCTCCAGCTTCCAAAAACATTTTTCCTACCTTTTTTCCAGCCTTCATGGATAATCTCCTATCCATGAAGGAGACTTCCACTAACTTCTTCTCAAGGTCCTCCTGATTTCTTGCCCACTGCCTGGTCTCCAGGCCAATGGTGCAAGTTTTAGGTTACTGAGCTTCCTCATTCCTAGGAACAAATGCTGTTCCAGACTTCTATGGCTGCTTAACAAACCACACCAAAGTTGGTGGCATAAAAAATAAAAATGCTGTTATGCTCATGGATTCAGTAGGTTCAGGAATTATACAGAGTACAGCAGAGATGCCCAGTCTTTACTCCACGATGCCTGGAACCTAAACTGGGAAGGCCTGAGTGGCTGGGGTCAATGTAAAGGGCTGGGGACAGAATCCGCTGGAGGCTTCTTCACTCTCAGGTTGGGCACCTGGACTGGGACGACCTGAAGACCAGGCTCGTGGCTTGGCTTCTTACAGCACGGCGGCTGGTCAGTAAGAGGGGTCCTGAGGGGCAATGGCTGAAGCCTGAGGTCCTACAGAATCTACACAGCCTTTTGTGACCTAGCCCTGGGAAGTCACAAAGCCTTTCTTCTATCATATTCGTATTCAAGCAGAGGGCACACAGACCCCACTTCTCCAAGGCAGGAATATCAAAGAATGTGGGATCCTTTTTTAAGACCACTATACCAAAAATAAAGATGAAAGAAGATAGGGAATCTGAAGGGTACTGGTGAAAGTCCAGAGATTCCTGACAGCAGCTATATACGACACGGAGAGATCAAGTCATAAAGACAGAGCGGAAGACAAGATTCTGGAGGAGACTTCTTTAAGGAGCTAGAAAAGAGAGAATACATACATACAAATATTCATGCATTTGCTTCCGTCAGAGTCCTGGCAGTGAACAGACAATGCATTGAAAGAGGATAGCTGAGGAATGTGTTTTAGAAAAAGGGTATTTACAAAGGGGTGGACAGGGCTGAGGGAGACTGGATTACCTAAGGGCTAGTTAGGACCTGTGTTTGCCCCTAGGCCTGGAGAGGCAGGTGGAGGGAAAGCTTCCCGGAACCCAGAAAGAGTAGGGACCATTCGACTTGAGCTGTGACTGTCAGTAGAGGAAAAGAGCCAACCCAGCCCACAGCAGACTGGTAGAAAGAGAAACAAATGGACATATACCCCCATCCCACTCTCTCCCCTCCTGCCCTTCTATCTCCCGCCAGTACCTCCCACTGGCTTTAACCCAAATGGAAGCCACAGGGCAAGGGAGTCTATGGATTCAAATCCATACAGATCAGTCCTCCAGAGCAGAGAAAAGTGGAGACTGGATCTGGAGGGGCAAGTGGAACAGCACAGCACTCAGGGAAATGTATGCAGCTGGATAGAGTTTGGTTCAATTCGTGATAAATCTATAGGAAATTAACCAAACAAGAAAAAAAAAGTAGCAGGGGAAATCCTAGGGGTAAGAAGGTTATACAACATAGTTCAGGGGTTGATAGTGTTTATATAATTATAAAATATAAACACTGAATAATAACAAAAATCTGGACATAAGTATATTGGGAGATTGGGGGGGCGGTAAGTAAAGGTACATATGTGTGGTAAAGGAAATAATATCTTAAGAGTGGGAAGTCAATAGGGAATGCCTGAATTTGAAAAAAATCAAGAAGTAGCAACATAAGCTAGTAATTTAGAGATCTGGAAATAAACGCCAAATAAATCACTCTGAGTTGAAAGTGGTTATCTTTGAGGAATGGGAAACTGAACTGAGAATTGGCAGAATTTTATTTTTTACAATTCTTATAGAACTATTTCATTCTTTAAACCTAATGCATGTATAACTTTGATTTTTAAAAAATAAATAAATTAGGAAAAGAATACTCAGCTTAGAGGGCTACCTGTTCTGTGACACCTTCTGTGACTCTTCCAGTTTAATTAAGATGTCTGTCCTCTGGACAGTCTTATTCTTACACCTTAAACCTCTAGTTAGCTCAAATCACAAGTAATTTAACCACTGGCTTTTTTGTGAGTCCTCTCAAAGTAGAAACCATGCCTTGTTAATCATTGGTTCTCCAGCACCTGTGATAAACCAAGGCATCAGTCAGTTCAGTCAGTTCAGTCACTCAGTCGTGTCCGACTCTTTGCGACCCCATGAACCGCAGCACGCCAGGCCTCCCTGTCCATCACCAACTCCCAGAGTTCACCCAAACCCATGTCCCAAATTGAGTCGGTGATGCCATCCATCCATCTCATCCTCTGTCGTCCCCTTCTCCTCCTGTCCTCAATCGTTCCCACCATCAGGGTCTTTTTCAAATGAGTTAGCTCTTCGCAACAGGTGGCCAAAGTATTGGAGTTTCAGCTTCAGCATCAGTCCTTCCAAAGAACACCCAGGGCTGATCTCCTTTCAGATGGACTTGTTGGATCTCCTTGCAGTCCAAGGGACTCTCAAGAGTCTTCTCCAACATCGCAGTTCAAAAGCATCAATTCTTCGGCACTCAGCTTTCTACACAGTCCAACTTTCACATCCATACATGACCACTGGAAAAACCATAGCCTTGACTAGACGGACCTTTGTTGACAAAGCAAGGTCTCTGCTTTTCAATATGCTGTCTAGGTTGGTCATAACTTTCCTTCCAAGGAGTAAGGGTCTTTTAATTTCATGGCTGCAATCACCATCTGCAGTGATTTTGGAGCCCCCCAAAAATAAAGTCTGACACTGTTTCCACTGTTTCCCCATCTATTTCCCATGAAGTGATGGGACCGGATGCCATGATCTTAGTTTTCTGAATGTTGAGTTTTAAGCCAACTTTTTCACTCTCCTCTTTCACTTTCATCAAGAGGCTCTTTAGTTCTTCTTTCTGCCATAAGGGTGGTGTCATCTGCATATCTGAGGTTATTGATATTTCTCCCGGCAATCTTTATTCCAGCCTGTGCTTCCTCCAGCTCAGCATTTCTCATGATGTACTCTGCATATAAGTTAAATAAGCAGGGTGAAAATATACAGCTTTGACATACTCCTTTTCCTATTTGGAACCAGTCTGTTGTTCCATGTCCAGTTCTAACTGTTGCTTCCTGACCTGCATATGGATTTCTCAAGAGGCAGGTCAGGTGTTCTGGTATTCCCATCTCTCAGAATTTTCCACAGTTTATTGTGATCCACACAAAGGCTTTGGCATAGAAAATAAAGCAGAAATAGATGTTTTTCTGGAACTCTCTTGCTTTTTCAATGATCCAGCAGATGTTGACAATTTGATCTCTGGTTCCTCTGTCTTTTCTAAAACCAGCTTGAACATCTGGTAGTTCACGGTTCACGTATATAAGCGGTATTTAAGAAGTATTTCCTAAATTGAATGATCTCAGTCAATGGCACCAATACCCTATCAGTCACAGAGGAGAGAAAACTATCTTTCTAACCCCTCACTTAAATATCTTCCTAAGCTCTATTACCTCACTGCAATGTACTGAATATTTGTGGCCCTTTCAAAATTCATATATTGAAACCTAATTCCCAAGGTGATGGTATTTGAAGATGGGGCTTTTGGGAGGTAGGTCAGGAGGATGGAACTCTCATGAACAGGACTTGTGTCCTTACAGAAGAGGCTCACGGGAGTTCCCTGGCCCCTTATGCCATGGGAATATACAGCAAAAAGATGGCCATCTATGAACCAGGATGCAGCGTTCAACAGACAGAATCCCATCAACCTCTGCAAGGAACTGGCCTTGCACTTCAAGCATGCAGAACCGTGAGGAGTAAATTTCTGTTTATAAGCCACATAGTCTACCGCAGTTTGTTACAGCAGGTCGAACAGACTGGTGCACAGACCACAGACCCTTTGTTCTCTGAATACACCAACCCTCTGTGCCCTTGCTCATGCTCTTCCCTTAGCTAGAGATGCTCTCCTTGCTCAGTTCCTATTCTCCGTTATTCATTTTCTAAAGACCGTTTGAAGCTTTCCTCAAAATTTATAGTCAGAATAAATCTCTTCTTCCATTTATCCCAAAACATGCTGCCTGAAATTCTACTCGGCACTTACTGAGCAGTATCTTAATAATTATGCTCACATCTGATTTTCTCCTTGAGTTCATTAGTTCCTCGAGTTCAGCTGGCTTATCATCTTCTGTCCTTCACTGACATGGTGTCTGGCATACAGTGGACCCACAAGCATCCTGGTATGTAAACTGTCGTGATTTCTGCTTCCTGTAAGAATGACAGTGAATTCCTCGAGGACCATGTCTGACACAGTGGTTGGCATTTTACTAAATGCCAACTAGAGGTAACCTCTAGCTTAGAGGTTTAAGGTTTAAAGGCTTAATAAGGGCTTCTCAGGCGGCACCAGTGGTAAAGAATCTGCCGGCCAATGCAGGAGGCATAAGGGATACAGATTCGATCCCTGAGTCGAGAAGATCCCCTGGAAGAGGGCACGGCAGTATTCTTGGATTGGGAAGATCCTCTAGAAGAGGGCATGCCAGTATTCTTGCCTGGAGAACCCATGGACAGAGGAGCCTGGAGGGCTACAGTCCACAGCATTGCAAAGAGTTGGACATGACTGAAGCGACTTATCATGCACAGGGCTTAAGAAATAGTAACTAAGTTGTTTTTTTTTTCCCCTTTATTTATTTATTTATTTTTCGAGTAACTAAGTTTTAAAAATTAAAAGACCAAACAGTGAGTTTGCTTCTCAGCCTTTATAAGGTACTGTCTTTCACTTTGCCTTTCTTCTTATCTCAATATAATGGAGCCTTCCACAAACTGGCCCTATCCTAATTACATATTTCCTGTTAGTTACTTTTCAACATGTGCTGGTCCTCCACAAGTCAAGGGAGACTCTTTTATGACTCCATGCAGTGGATGGTACTTTCTCCTTCTGCTATGTAACAATATTCCACTAGAATGAAAGTTCCAAACACTCCCTCTTACAATAAAGGTAGACCAAGGAATTTAGACCAATCCTCCTGGCTGAGAAAAACTGGATGAATTATTAAAAGCACTTATTTGAAGTCATCAGCAAGCCACCAAGTCAAATGAAGAATGACAAGGCCAGGTAGGTATAAGAGGAGAATAAAATCCAAAGAAGTGAGTCTAGTGTTTGGAGTCATTTTTCCCATGGGCAGGGATTCTAAATAGAAGGATCCATGGACTGAATTCGACGACTCTACAAACGTGGATAGGAAAAAAATTACATCTTTATCTTTACTAACCTTTCATTGGAATTTAGCATTTCCTTCAAGTATGAAAGTAAACGTAACAGAATTAGCAGGGCCTGCGATTTTTTTTTCAACAACAGAAACCTCAGGTATTTTCATATCATATTAAAGTTGTTCCAGACACTTCACAATATCATTTATACTCATTACCACTTCAAAAACAAGGTAATATTATACCCACTAGTAGTTCCAAGAGCTGTGTTAGTCATAAAAGAGGCAGCTGATAGACTGAGCGGTAATCGTTGTGAATTATTGTTAAGTCCTTGAATTTTCAAATGATTCTTAAGACTTGGCAGTCAAAAAACTGGAGTTCAGGACCCAGGGACCTTGGTAAATTCTCTAAGGGTCTGGGAAAGGCTCCGTGAAAACTGTGACTGGGGATAAATCAGCCCTCCCTGACGCTTAAGACCAGTTTCAAATGATTTCAACCCCTGATTGGATTGAGGTAATCCAGGACTGTGAGTGCTCTAGCCATCTGCCAGAAGCAAATATAAATCCTCTCTGAAAATAGATAACATCATTCTAGGCCTCACATTATCTCTACAGTTTTTCATATACAATATATAACACAACTAAAGGGGGAAAGGTATACTACAAAATAAGACAATGGAGTAAAAATCCAAGAGAAAGAATAGATAATAGACACAGACCCTCGGAGAATCCAAATAATGACTGATGGACTGCCTATAACCATATGCTTTAGTATGGTCAGCAAATGAAAGATAAGATCTAGTAAAGAAGCCATTAAAAGAGAACTGAATGGCAGTCCTTTTTATTAAAAATTTTATTGAAGTACAGTTGATTTATAATTTTGTTAATTTCTGATGTACAGATTTAATTTTTGCTATAAGTGACTCAGTTATATGTATATAATATATAATTATACACATTATACATAATTTTTATATTCTTTTCCATTGTGGCTTACCACAGGATATTGAAGACAGTTCCCTGTGTTATACGGTAGGACCTTGTTATTGACCCATCTTATACGTAATAGTTTGCATCTGTTAACCCCACACTCCCAATCACTCCCCCTCCCCACTCCCCCCCCCACAACCACAAGTCTGCTCCCGCGTCTGTGGGTCTGTGTCTGCTTCACAGACATGTTCATTTGTGTCACATTTTAGATTCCACATACAAGGGATATCCTATGGGATTTCTGTGGTACTTGTCTTTCTCTTTCTGACTTACTTTGCTTAGTGTGATAATCTCTAGGTCCATTCATGTTGCTGGGAAAGACTGAGGGCAGGAAGAGAAGGGGGAGACAGAGGATGAGATGGTTGGATGGCACACCGACTCTATGGACATGAGTTTGAGCAAGCTCCGGGAGTTGGTGATGGACAGGGAGGCCTCATGCGCTGCCGTTCAAGGGGTCGCAAAGAGTCGGACATGACCTAGGGACTGAACAACAACTGTCCATGTTGCTGCAAATGGCATTATTTCATTCTTTTTGATGGTTGAGTATATTCCATTGTATACAGGTACCGCATTATCTTTATCCATTCATCTGCTGATGGACACTTAGGTCGTTTTCATGTCTTGGTTATTGTAAATAGTGCTGCTGTGAACACATGGATGCATGTACCCTTTCGAATTATAGTTTGCTCTGAATATATGCCCAGGAGTGGGATTGCTGGATCATATGACAGCTCTTTTAGTTTTTCTGAGGAACCTATATACTATTTTTCATAGTGGCTTCACCAATTTACATTCCCACCAACATGCCAAAGGGTTGCCTTTTCCCTAAACCCTCTCCAGCATGTGCTCTTTGTAGGCTTTTAAAATGATGGCTGAATAGCCGTTCTTCAACTAGAAAATATAATGATCAGAAAATGCTACATATTATATGATTCCAACTATATGATATCCTGAAAAAGGAAAAACTATGAAGACACTAAAAAATATTAGAAGTTGGGGTGGGGAAACGGATAAACAGGCAGAACAGAGGTTTAAAAATAATCCTATCCATTCACTTTCGGCTGTTGGGTCTTGGCTGTGGCACGCAGCCTCAGCAGTCGCAGTGGGCAGGCTTAGTTGCCCCACAGCACGTGGGATCTTAGTTCCCGAACAGGGATCAGACCCACGTCCCCTGCATTGGAAGACAGGTTCTTAACCACTGGACTACCCGGGAAGTCCCTGAGCAGAGGATTTTTAGAGCACTAAAAAATATCCTGTATGATATTACAATGATGGATATGAGCCATTATACATCTGTCCAAACCCAGAGAACGTACAATATCAAGAGTGAACCCTAAGGCAAACTGGGTTTTCCAGGTGGCTCAGTGGGTAAATAATCTGCCTGCAATGCAGGAGACACAGGAGATGCGGGTTCCATCCCCAGGGCGGGAAGATTTCCCTGGAGGAGGGCATGGCGACCCCACTCCAGTATTCTTGCCTGGAGAACGCCATGGACTGAGGAGCCTAGCAGGCTACGATCCACAGGGTCTCAAAGAGTCGGACACGACTGAGGTAAACCGTAGACTTTGGGTGATAATGACGTGTCAAGATAGGCTCATAAACTGTAACAAGCAGCTACTCTGGTGGGATGTTGGCATGAGAGAAGCATGTATTTTGGGGGAGCAGAGGATATATAAAAAAATCTCTACCTTCCTGTGAACATAAAACTGCTCTAAAGGTAAGTCTTTAAAAAACGAAACAAACCAAAAAAACCCATATTTGGACTACTATTTGAAAACTAAGGTTTTCACAATAATCTAGAAGAATAAATTATAGAAAGTAAGCTAATTAAAATCTATTTTGCTGTTGGAAATAAAAATAAGAAAGATTTAAGATGCAGTGTAGGGGAGGCAAGACTGTGTGATGGTTACTTTTCATATCAATCCGACCAGGCTAAGGCGTGCTCCGATAGTTGGTAAAACATTATTTCTGGATGTGTCTATGAAGATGTTTTCAGAAGAGACTAGTTTCTTCAGACTAACTTTCAACCATTTATACTAATAGTTTCCCCAACTTGCAATTTCCCTTTCCTTCTTTTGTATTTAAAAGACTGATTAAAAGTGCCCAGTAAACACACACACAAAAAACAATACAATAATTGGGAGGTAAGAACTCAATAGATGGGTTTAACAGCAAATTAGACATAAAGAAAAGGAGAATTGATGAACTGTAAAAATAGTTCAGAAAAAAATATTCACACTGAAAGACAAAATGATGAAAAAAATGCAGAAAATACCTAAGAGAGGACACCATGAAAAAGTCTAATGGTTGTGTAATCAGAATTCCAGAAGAAGTGAAGATAGTGGAACAGAGGTAAATTTGAAAAGCTAAAAATGGAGAACTTTCCAAAACTGATAAAAGATGTCAAGTTACATGTTCAAGAAACACTTAAGAATCCCAAATAGTTTATAAATATAAAGAAAAGCAAACCTAGGCACATCACAGAAAAACTAGCAAAAATCAGACCAAATATCCAAAAAGTAGTCAGAGATTATTGTAAAAGGATAGATTATTTTCAAAGGCATAATAAGAGTGATAACTCACTTCTCAACAGAAATGGTGTAAACAAGATAACAGAATGGAATATGCAAAGTGCCAAACTGCCAACCTAGAATTTATACAAGAAAAACTGGCCTTCAGAAATGGAGGTGGAAATTCCAATAAAGCCTATAATTAATAGTTTTCAATCAATAAGTCTCTGATCTTCATAACTATACTACGGTTATAGAAAATGTTAACATTAATGGAAGCTGGGTGAAAGAATGGAATAATGGAAGCTGGCTATAGAAACTCAATAATATTTTTGTGATTTTTTTGGTAAGTCTAAAATAGTTAAAAGACCAAATAATGAAACAAAGATAGTTTCAGAATGATAGCTAATTTTAGAGTGGAAGTGCCATGAAGGTTGAGATCTTGTCTGTTCTGTTCACTTCTGTATCCCCTAGTGTCTAGAACACTAACAAAATGCAGTCAGTAAATATTTTTTAATGAAAGAACAATAGTAGCAGTAGCTATTATTTATCCAACACTTAGTATGTCTTAGGTAGAATGCCAAGCACTTTATACTCATTATCTTATTTAAACCTTCTATCAATCATGTAACATATAATTTTATGTTTATATGAATCTCCCTATTTTATAGGTAAGGGTAAGCAACCTGCCCAAGATCACATACAAGTTAAATGGCAGGCTCGAAATCAGATCTCGAACATAGATCTGATTCCAAAGTCTGTGTTCTTCACCACTGTGCTACAGTGTTTTCAAGTCATATAAAAATACTTCTTTCCTTTTCACTTATCCATATTCTACTCACCTTTCCAGGGTGTATTAATCAGGGTTATCCAGAGAAACAGATATATATATATATATATATATAAGTGAAGATAGTGGAACAGAGGTAAAATCAGCTTACCTGATCATGGAATTGACTCATGTGATTATGGAGGCGAAAAAGTCCCATGATCTGCCATTTGTAATCTCAAGAACCAAAAAAGTTGGTAAATTCAACCAAGTCTAAAGGCCTAAGAGCCAGAGGAGCCAACAGTATAAGTTCCAGTTTGAGTCTGAATGACCAAGAAGCAGGGGGCCAGTGGTTTAAGTTCTAGTTCAGGTTAGAGGCTTGAGAACCAGGAATACCAGTGTCTAAGGGCAGGAGAAAATGGACTTCCCAGCTCAAGCAATGAGAGCAGATTTACCTTTCTTTACCTTTTTGTTCTACTCAGGTCAATGGATTAGATGATGCCCAAATGCACTGGGGAGGGCAATCTTTCTTTAGTTTACTGGTTCAAATGCTAATCTCCTCTGAAAACCTCTTCATAGATGCATCCAGAAATAATGTTTTACCAGCTATCAGGTCACCCCTTAGCCTAGTCAAGTTAACACATAAAATTAACCATCACACAGGTCAAGACAAATTCTTCTATGATGTAATTACTCTAGTGCCCATTATTTCACCGTACTCTCAGATCTCCAAGCACGATTTAAAGCCATTATATAAGGTCTTGAATGGTTCTCTAGTGGTTAATCAATAAGCATTAACTCCTCAACCAGATTACACGCGCGAAGCCACGTGACCATATCTTATATTCCTATGGATATAGACCACATTTAAAGCTCTGTAACAATACTTGCTATTTTGGTAAAGGCATGAAGAAAAACATTTAGTTGGAAAAACTATGCATGGAATATCATTTGGGGATGCCTTAGAGATTGGGCCTATATGGTTTAAGATTCTAAACAACAAACCTGACTCCGAAAAACACTACCTTAAAAAAGGTGCTTTTTACATCAAGTTTTCTATAATATCTTTTTTTCCTCACAGCAAGCTTGTGGATGTTCAGGGCAATGTGAACAGAGCTCTCTCGGTTAACCCCCTTTGAGAGGGCACATATATTGCACAGAAAGTGAAGTCTGAGGCCGTGCGCAGGAACATGTAAACTGTAACTTGTGTGGTGTGAATATACTCTCCCTGCCTGGAACTGCCCGTGTAACAGTCTCTCCTTGGGCTCTGTGGTTTCTCAATACATTCCAACTGTTTGGAGGCTGGAGCTTGGCTCAGCAAGCACAGATAAACAGCTTCCTGGAGCAAGCTGCCAGTGTGACGAGCAATGACCTCAGCAGAGAATGTCTGCTTTTCATTACCCTCAGCACATCATTGCACTGCTGGAGCTAAGAACAGGAACAATACAAGTTGGATAGGCTTGACTGACTCAGGTCTCCCATGACACCTTGAATTTTTAAAACCTTGGCAGCCAGAGGAAAGAGGGTATAGACAGGAAGTGAGGAAATAGCTTATATGTTGGGGGAAAAAAAAGCTTTCTTAGGTTATTCTCTGAATAAATAACACTAAAGGGCTACCAGTCATGTAGAAAATCATCAAATGTCTTTAATCCAAACAGTGCACGCAGTGTTACAGGAAACAAGACAGACTAACAAGTCCTAAGGATCTTCATCTCCAATACTATTTAAAGAGAAATACTATCACTTTCCAAAAACACCATGAAATAGGAGGGATGCAAACATCCCAGAAAACTGGAGCTAAACAGGAATGAGACTTATATGAAAATGAATCATCAATACATAAAGTCAGATACTGGAGAAGGAAACGGCACCCCACTCCAGTATTCTTGCCTGGAGAATCCCATGGACAGAGGAGCCTGACGGGCTACAGTCCATAGGGTGGCAAAGAGTCGGATATGACTGAGCATGCATGCATACACACACCATGCTGAGCAGAGCCGCACCTGTTAGCTGAAGAAAAGAGCGCTCAGTTCTGACCTCAGACAGGAACTTGGTTGGATACGACCCTTCTTGAGGGATACTGAGAAACAGTTTGTTTTGTGGGCAAGTCACTGACTGCAGAGATGCACCTGCCAGGGGGCTGGAAGCGACGCACAGGCGGACATCTAAACAAATCATAGTAACAGAGAGAAGCTTCATTTGACTTTCGTTTCCCTTTTCTCCGGGAAGAAAGACCTTTGTGTGGCTGCCAAAAATCTGATTGTCCATCCTCCTTCCCCTGTCTCCTTCCCACCCCAATCTCAGTTCATTAACAACCTTCTGGTTCAAGGTCCCAGACTATGTCATTCTTCCCTGCTCTCATGCCAGGCCTGTGCTGCCAGCACCGCAGATCTTCTAGAGTTGCCAGCAAATTATGGGAGAAATTAAAACCACTGATGAATTTTTTTAATAATTTTTTTGTTTCTTTATTTTTGGCTGTGCTAGGTCTTTGCTGCTGTGCGATTTTTTTTTTCTAGTTGTGGAGAGTAGGGGCTACTCTCAAGTTGGGGTGTGAGGGCTTCTCACTGGGGTGGCTTCTCTTGTTGCAGAGCACGGGCTCTGGGTGCCCGGGCTTCAGTAGCTGTGGTGCGTGGGCTCAGGAGTTGCAGCTCCCGGGGCTCTAGAGCACAGGCTCAGGAGTTGTGGCAACACGGGCTTAGTTGCTCCGTGGCAGGTGGGATCTTCCCGGCCTAGGGATCCGACCAGTGTCTCCTACACTGGCAGGCCAGATTCTTTACCACTGAGCCAGGACGGAAGCCCTGATTCATTTAAATGGTTCTACTGTTGATTAGGTAAAGCGTCTTAACTTCTGATTAGCAATAGCACTATTGACACGCTACCTCAGATTTGCGTGTCTACGATTGCCAGAGGAGCACTCAGGGAATGACCAGAGTGAGAAGGAGTATCAGGGCTTGGACTGGGCCAAGTAAAGGTTCTTTATATTATTTATAGATTAAAATAAATCAAGTAATTTCTCTGAGGGGAAAAGTTCAGTGTGGAGAATGATACCTAACATTTATACTAGCTAGCTGTAAGAGCAGCTCCTATGAAAGCAGAAACAGTATCACTGGGTGTTGAGAATACTTCAGCCAAGGATGGAGTTCCTTCATTTCCTCTTATTGAATGGTTTCATGACAGCTAAACTCCTCCTAACTTGTAGCAGGGAGGGGGTGGGGAAGTAAGGTCTATCCTGACAGGGAGAATCTGGGCCCAATTATTACTTCCATAGCCTTTGACTCCGACTTCTAAAGGAGTCAGGGGCCACTGGGCTGTGAAATGCCTTCCTCAGCCGCCAGGTCAAGTGCTGCTGGATGGTTTCCTGTGCTCAAGACATGAAGGGCCTGGAGGAGAAAGATGGATTCTAAGCAAATAAGCAGCTTCTTACATCCTCAGTGAACCTGGATTTTTAAGCTTCAAAAGACTTTCAAACCCACCACTATGTTTCCTTGGCATCCTTTTTCTACAAGATGCCTCTGGTAATATAGAAAAGAGCCAGAATCCTCCACGGATTTCCTAAATGATGGCTTAACAGAAATGCCTGGGCCAGGATCAGTGAGGGCAGGATTGCTTCAGCTATGGCAAAATCTATTCCAGGCAACCCTCTGAGGATGCAGATGGTGACAGTGAAAAGTGGATAACTTTCTGTTACAGAATGTCAACTGCAGCTAAGAACTGAACTGTGGAGAAAAGATGGGGATGAGCGGCAGGCCAGGACAAGCATTACCCCTGATGAAGACGCCTGTGATGTGATTAGTCACCATTACTTCATCATGCTACACTTTGGCTCAACTTTACAACAATCAGTCGGGAGAATGTGGAGCAGAAAAGGCCCAGAGAAGTCTCAGGTCCGCTCCTCATCAGAGCTACGAGCCTGAAACTCAGCAAGGTCCTAGTTTGTTCTCATGTGCTTCTCAGTGCTCCAGACCTGCTCCTCTGTTACCATGGGCACAAGAAGAGCCCAAACACGACTTAAATGCTGGGTGCTGGATAATCCTACAAAACCTGCCAACTTTAGAACTGCAAGTTTACGCCCTGATTGTTCTAGATTACTGAGGAGAGAAGTGGGTCATCTTTCATAGGGCTTAGAGCACCTGTTTAAAAAAGAAAAAGTAATACATGCTTTATAACCATGGATTGTTTTCATTAGAGTTACATTTTAAATGATTTAAGAATATGCACTATTGGACTCTCCTTTCCTCCAAGAGTAAATTAATGAAACTCACATTTCATGGACTTATTCTAACTAAAACAATAAAAAAAGGAATTTGATGCTGGCACCTTTTACTACTAAAGCATATAAAACAAGCATGCAAGTTCCCAACTGAATTCTGATAATTGATATGTATCAGAATGGAATTAATAATTTTTTTGAAAATTGATAAATACTTCCATCTCCATATTTAAACTATATATAGTATATATTAGATAACACAAATAATTTTATGACTAATTATTTTATTATTCTTACTTATTATATACAAGCAGCGCCCAAGAGAGAGGCCAATTACCTATAAGGTAGATTTCTATGACTACTACCTGTTAAAGGTATTCCACTCTGAGAAGCAGCAAATAAAATTAGTCAAATTTTCTTTTTTGGACAAAGAAAGCCTAGGTGATCAAGGTGGACAAAAACAAGGTAAGTCACCTGAGCTGAAGTAACTTATCAGCTCTCGGATGAGGAGCCAATCATTCTATAATTTGAGCCCTCAAATAATAAGTTTGATAAATTATAAATTGATAAATTATCAATAATAATTTGATAAGCCATCAAATGCCATCCCCTCCCAGGGGCCTTCCTGGCCATTCTATATATCACATTATTCTAGTTACTTCTTTGTTGTTTATCTTGTTAGTATCAGTTGTATAACCTGGGGAATGTTACTCTTGTGTGTCTGAATTTCCTAATGTATAAAATGAAGATAATACTAATACTCCACCTCGTAGTATTTTTGAGAATTAAATGACATAATACATGTTACAGACTTGGAACAATGCCCAGAATACAGCAAGTATTTATCTACTATTAGCTACTGTCATCATCATCAGTTTACTTGTTTATTGACTATCTCTCACTAAACCTCCAGGTCCATGGGGGCAATTATTAATACCTTATTTGTCTTGTTCACCACTCTCCTTCATTGCCAAATACACACAGGCACTAGTAGTGCTCAAAAATAATCACTGCATGAATGAGTTCAAGAAGTGTTGTCATATAGTCTCACATATCCTTAAGATAAACCTCCGTCAATGAAGGTAATCTGTATATGTACTTGTAACCAAAGTGGTCGTCATGCAAACTTCCCTAGGAAGCTAAAATCATCATTTAAAAAAAACAAAAACAAGACACTTGATCATAAAAAAGAGCCCTCCTGGGCCCACCAACCAAGACCACAGAGTACCATTCTTTTCTATATTAGTACGTGGAGGTCAAGCTCCCTGATGCCACAGGGTTGTAACTATCAATTTAGCCTGTGAAGAATGGTTCCCAATCGTGATAGGAATTCTCAGATTTCAGCCTGTTTTTCTCTCATCATTATTTTCCAGTGTCTTAAAAAACCACATTTCTCATTTTATCTTTGCCACAAGAACCTGGTCACACTCTACTGCGGTTTCTAAGTTACAGCTACTCTATTCTAGCCTCTTTTTCTTGGATGTACTTCTTCAAAGGTCCTGACCCGGTGCTGACACTTGGTCTATTCTTAGAGCGGCACCTCTAAATGTCAATTCCTTTTACCTTCCACTGGTTGAAAGACAACATTCAGAGGTAGAGGTTGCATACAACATAAAAGAAAATCCTCCGGGATCTGGTATCCTTCTTTCAAGAGTGTCCAGAGGAATCTGATCTGAAGAGCTCACAGTCTTACAGACACACACACACACACACACAGAGTACAGCTTAGCTACTCATGTTTTACAGCTTATCCAGATTTGCTGGAACAATCATGGATTTGTTGGAAACACCAACCTCCATGGAGCAACGGCACAGGTGAGAGGGCAAGCCACTCCACAGAAGAAAATCGGCAGAAAAACCTTCCAAAAACAATTTGGAAGAGTAATCTTTATCATTGTTCAACAGACTGGTTCCAAATAGGACAAGGAGTATGTCAAGGCTGTATATTGTCACCTTGCTTATTTAATTTATATGCAGAGTACATCATGAGAAACGCTGGGCTGGAAGAAGCACAAGATAGAATCAAGATTGCTGGGAGAAATATCAATAACCTCAGATATGCAGATGACACCACCCTTATGGCAGAAAGTGAAGAGGAACTAAAAAGCCTCTTGATGAAAGTGAAAGAGGAAAGTGAAAAAGTTGGCTTAAAGCTCAACATTCAGAAAACTAAGATCACGGCATCTGGTCCCATCACTTCATGGGAAATAGATGGGGAAACAGTGGAAACAGTGGCAGACTTTATTTTGGGGGGCTCCAAAATCACTGCAGATGATGATTGCAGCCATGAAATTAAAAGATGCTTACTCCTTGGAAGGAAAGTTATGACCAACCCAGATAGCATATTCAAAAGCAGAGACATTACTTTGCCAACAAAGGTCCGTCTAGTCAAGGCTATGGTTTTTCCAGTGGTCATGTATGGATGTGAGAGTTGGACTGTGAAGAAAGCTGAGTGCCGAAGAATTGATGCTTTTGAACTGTGGTGTTGGAGAAGACTCTTGAGAGTCCCTTGGACTGCAAGGAGATCCAACCAATCCATCCTAAAGGAGATCAGCCCTGGGATTTCTTTGGAAGGAATGATGCTAAAGCTGAAACTCCAGTACTTTGGCCACCTCATGCGAAGAGTTGATTCATTGGAGAAGACTCTGATGCTGGGAGGGATTGGGGGCAGGAGGAGAAGGGGACGACAGAGGATGAGATGGCTGGATGGCATCACTGACTCGATGGACATGAGTCTGAGTGAACTCCGGGAGTTGGTGATGGACAGGGAGGCCTGGTGTGCTGCGATTCATGGGGTCGCAAAGAGTCGGACACGACTGAGCGACTGAACTGAACTGAAAAACAGGTAAATTATCCACCATTTATTGTATGAAAATATCAACCTCTGAACTTGAAACTGGGAGATGGAAGTGCGCACTTAACATATTTTTTAAGAGATCTGTATTTAATTTTTTGGCTGTGGTGGGTCTTCACTGCTGTGTGTGGGCTTTCTCTGGTTTCAGCTCGCGGGCTTTAGCAAACTGGCTCAGTAGTTTTGGTGCACGGGCTTAGCTGCTCTGTGGCGTGCGAGATCTTCCCAGACCAGGGATCAAACTGGTGTCCCTTCCATTCCAAGGCGGCTTCTTAACCACTGGACCACGGGGGGAGCCCAACACATTTTTAAAAAAAATTATGTTTCCTATTGTTTAGAGATAGCTCCAATTTATCCCCTCCAAAAGGCCAGTGTTAAACATTTAAATGGCAATGTATTGAGGTCACCAGACAAAGCTGTGTGATAACCTGTGTGAAGTATAATTCATAAGGGAAACCTCAAAGAATTTAGAAATTATAGCAAGAAGAGACCTCAAATTATTATCTGGTTAGGCCTCCAGTAACATTAGGCATTAGAGCGACTTGGAGACAGTAGAGAACAGTGGCTTTTTAATACCGCAGGTGAAGCTTGGTTCTTAATTCTGTAGCTCATGAACTGATAGAAGCTATTTTAACCTTTCTGAGTCTCAGTTTCCTCATCTATAAAACAGAGATAATAATATTACCTACTTCAAAGAATTATAGTTACTGAAATATAGTATGAGTTTGATAAAAACTTTATTATAATATATAACTATCACATCATTTTTATTAGCATGTTAGACTTTATTATACCCATTTCACAGATGAGGCAGCTGAGCCCAGAAAATTTCAGCAATTGGCTCAAGATTATAGAGTGAGGACTTACAAGGATAGCAGCTCTTCCTCCCAGGGCTCCATTCTTTTCACTTCACTGTGTGTGTGTGTGCACTGGAGAAGGCAATGGCACCCCACTCCAGTGTTGTTGCCTGGAGAATCCCAGGGACAGGGGAGCCTGGTGGGCTGCCGTCTCTGGGGTCGCACAGAATCGGACACGACTGAGGCGACTCAGCAGCAGCAGCAGCAGCAGTGCTTAGTTGCTCAGTTCTGTCTGACTCTTTGGACCCCATGGACTGTAGCCCACCAGGCTCCTCTGTCCGTGGGATTTTCCAGGAAGAATACTGGAGTGGGTTGCCATTTCCTCCTCCAGAGGATCTTCCCAACCTAGGGATCAAACCCGTGTCTCCTGTGTCTCCTGCATAGCAGGCAGATCCTTCACCCACTAAACCATCTGGGAAGCTTTTCACTTCCTTATGCTTCTACAAATCAATACAAAACTGAGGCCTGTGAAAGAAGGATTTTCACTACATAAGTTAAATTCACAATCAAAGGAAAGTCAGGAGCTTCTACCATGCAGGTCTCCTTGCCTACCAAATACCACTTCCCATTTAATTGTACATCTTCCAAGTTTTTTTTTTTCCTAAAGGATTTTGGAGCTTTGATGCTGGCTCACTTCTCAAAATAACTTGCCTCAGGCCAATACAGTTGTCTTAGAGTTATAGAAATGTCAAGTATGTGCCATTCACATATATTATGTAATTTTTAGTTTTCTGAGGACAAGAAACTGCTTGCTTGGTAACTAGATTTCTATCAGCACTGTGGAAAATCTTAAGACTCTTTTTTCCCCAACAGTGTACTGCTAGATAAAAGCTATAGTCAATAGCATTTGGAAATAGTTATAAGCCTTATTAGAGTTCAGTATTAGTTACATAGACTAGTGGGTTCACTTTTGGAACCCACGCTACATGGTACATCCGTGGTATACAGCTGCTTCTTTATTTTTCAGCCAGGCTGCAGAGCAAGCAGGACCTTAGTTCCCCAGCAAGGATATAACCCATACCCCCTGCAGTGAAAGTGAGGAGCCCTAACCACTAGACCACCAGGGAATTCTGGTACATAGCTTCTTAAATGGCAGGATATAGAACTTTATCAAAAACAATCAACAAAAAAGAAAAAAAGAACAAGAGATAGTCCTTATTCATACTAAAATCAAGAGTAAAGGGTAGATAGAAATGTTTGCTGTTTAGTCAGTAAGTCGTGTCTGACTCTTTTGCAACCCCATGGACTGTAACCCACCAGGCTCCTCTTCCATGGGATTCTCCAGGCAAGAATACTGGAGTGACTTGCCATTTCCTACTCCAGGAGATCTTCCTGACCCAGGGATCGAACCTGTGTCTCCTGCATTGGCAGGCAGATTTCTTTACCACTGAGCCACCAGGTAGATAGAATTCAATAACTTAAAATATATATACAGCTATAGATTGAACAAATATTTACCTAACATCTATCATATACGAGGCATCATGCATGCCAGGCATTGGGAATGCAGAGATGAAGGAGAAATGGTGCCTACCCTCAGGAACCAGCATAGTAGGGAAGAGACGTAAAGGAGATGGGGGAGGGAGCATAGAGCAAAATGAACCAAGCCAGGAAGAAGCATTGCCCCCAGAAGAATCATATTTCACTTGGCAAGGAGGCTCAAGGGTGCTGGTACAGATTAAATGGCCTAGAAACTTGACCCCTAGGCTTGTCAGTTCTGTAAAGCAAGCAAGGCTATTTGATCTCGGTCTTTATTCCCAGCCCACTTCGTTTGCTTCAGCCCATACCATGAGAACAAGGAAGATGCCTTGCTCTACTTCATCCTCTTTTAGACGACTGGGGGAAGCCAAAGAACCAGCTCTGATCCTGGAAAGCCTGTTTTTCCCAGGAACTTGAAATTCCAACCCATAAAAAAATCTAGATTTAATTTGCAAGACTTATAGCTCAGCAAAAGAATGAGAGTGAGTCAAGAATTCCCCTAACAGCAACCCAAGTTTAGGCCATTAGAAGAGATGTCTAATCTTCAAGGAACCTCTGGAGAATAGAAAGGAAAAAAAATTGTTTTCAAGAATAGACCTGAGCTCATGATTCACCTTAGAATAGGATAGCCTGCAAGAGCTATTCTTCCTTTCTTAAAAAGCTTACAATAAACCAGGAAAAAAGAGAAAAGAATACAAAAATGATTATATAAATATGTGATGGCAATTTGGTAATAAAAATAATGTTTTAAATTTCTTTAGCATGTCCTTTCATGAAGACCAAGGTATTTTAAACTGATTATCTCATTCAGCCTAAAAGCAGTTTTGTGATATCAAAAAGAAAGAAATAGGTAAGAGAGTTTAAGAGGTAAATTCTGGTGGCAAAACAAAAAAGTGACTTATGGGTATGAAGTGTACAGTGAGGAAAATATGGTCAGTAACTAATATCTAAAATTTTTTTAAAAACTAAGTAATATCTTTGTATAGTGAACTATCATAACTAGACTTGTGGTAGTAATCAGTGTCAAGTGTACAAGAAGTATTAAATCGCTATGCAGTATAACAGGAACAACCAGTGTTCTAGGTCAACTGTAATTCAAAACCAAACTCGGTTTGGGATGGACATGTACACACTGCTATATTGCAGATGGATAACCAGCAAGGACCTAATGTACAGCACATCAAACTGCTCCAGCACATGCCGCTGAGTCCCTTTGCTGTTCACCTATTACAGCATTGTGAATTGGCTACACTCCAAAACAAAACAAAAAGTTTTTAAAAAAACAAACAGCAATAGAGATCAGATTTGGGGTTATCAGAGGTGGGGAGGGATAGGAGGAATTGGATAAAGGTAATCAAAACTTCCAGTTACAAGATAAACAAGTACTGGGGATATAAAAATGTATGTTACATATGAAAATTTCATATGTTACACATAAGAATTGTTAAGAGAGGAAATCCTAAGAGTTCTCATCAAAAGAAAAAAGTTTTTTTCTATTTCTTTAATTATCTATCTAAGATGATAGATGTTCATCTAAATTTATGGTGATAAGCACTTCATGATGTATGTAAATCAAATCACTATGCTCTGCATCTTAAACTTATACAATGCTGTATATCAATTATATCTCAATAAAACTTGAAGAAAACCATTTTTTATAAATTAAAAAAAATGGATAATCATCTTGACTTTTACCCCTCCAAACATACTTTATAAAGAAACACAATTCCTTACAGATATAATCTATGAAAGATGTCCTACCTCTAGAAATAATCTTAAATTCTTAAGTGATGGACGAAGCATCCTCTGGAAGGAAAACTGCAGAGGAATATCATCCTGAACATTTCCGTGAAAAAAAAGCCAGCCAAGAAAAACACAGGTTAACAGGACACAGACTAAAGGAAATCGGAGTGAATATTCTGAATAATGGGAAAAGTTAAAAATTATGAGAGGAACCTAAAAAAACAAACAAACAAACAAAAAAACAGATCTAAAAGATCAAACAGGGCTTCCCAGGGGACTCAGTGGTGAAGAATTATCCTGCCAAGCAGGAGATGGGGGTTTGATCCCTGGGTCGGGAAGATCCCCTGGAGGAGGAAAACGGCCACCCACTCTAGTATTCTTGCCTGGAGAATCCCATGGACAGAGGACCAGACGGGCTACTGTCCATGGGGTCACAAAGAGCTGAGCGACTGAACAGCAGTAGTAGCGATGGATCAAATGAGCAGTTGTTGAGCTTCTAGAGCTGTGACTACTCACTAGACTCATCATTAGACAAAACTGGCTGCACCAAAAGCGTGTTCCAAAACGTGTTTGGGCAGCCCTCAACTCATCCACCAAAACTAAGCATCCACCGCCACTGCTTCATCAGCTGCCCTGCTCTACTTTTCATGCATCTTGCCTGCTTCCAAAAGCCTCTTCTGGACCTGCCCTAGAGGCAAAGCACTCAGGTACTTACTATTCTGTGAAGAATCTGGCAATGCCATATTGGCTAATATCTTCCTTGTTCTCTAGCAGCTGGCAGACTGCATCCTCCACGTATGTGAGGACATGTCGCTGGGCTACAAAAAAAAAAAAAAAAAAAAGAGACAGAGAGAGAGAGAAAGTGAGAGGGAGATAAAAAAAAAAAACAACCCTCCAAACCCCAGTAAGGCATGAAAGTCAATCGAGGCGCTGGCTCTGCTCTAGGAAGTGGACTGCAATAGGTAAATCCACTCACGGCCCTCGCTGAGCTACAGTCTCAGTGGGTACAAAGGGAGATGCTGGAGAAGACCTGCTGCCATTTGATTGGCTGTGAGTATTAATATCAGCCATTCGCTCTTTATTTCAGTGATAAAGGTGAGGAGCTTTAGCACCATTTAGCAGATACACCTGGGAATTCTTTCTTCCCACCTCCTTCCACTTCTGCATGGCTCAGAAATTTACCCTAGGGAGTAATGATTCTATGCCTGACTGCAAGGAAAACTCAATTCTTCCATTTAAAAAAAAAAAAAAAGTAACTGCAAAAGTTTAAGGACCATGAAGATTTCAGTAAAGATGTTAAAAGTTATTAACCTTAGTAAATAAGAAGACCATGAAATCTGGGTGGCCCGATTTATCAGAAGCCATGTTTCCCACATTTGTTGTGACTAGCAGATGTGTGACTTCATCATGGGCTTGTAATAAAGGATGTGATGAGTACTAGAATTAGACCTGGGCTGGAATCATGACTCTGTCTGACAGCATAATCTTGGATAGTTATGTAATCTGCGCCTGTTTCCTTCTTTATCAAGTGTGGAAAGAAACGTAATTTTATGTATTTATTTTTAAATTGAAGTATAGTTGATTTACAATGTTGTGTTAGTTCCTGGTGTATAGAAAAATGATTCAGTTATATACACATATGTTCTTCTTCATATCTTTTCCATTATAGTTATTACAGAAGCTTGAATCTAGTTTCCTGTGCTATATAGTAGAACCCTATTTATCTATTTTATAAATAGTAGTTGTATCTGCTAATCCCCAGCTCCTAATTTATCCCTCCACGCCTTCCCCTTTGGTAACCATAAATTTGTTACCTGTGTCTGTGGGTCTGTTTCTGTTTTGTAAATAAGTTCATTTGCGTCATATTTTAGATTCCACGTATGAGTGATGAGAGAAACAGAATTTAATTCTTTCTCTAAAGTGGTCAATCAACTTAATCTGAACCGCCTGAGACACCCTATTAAAATGCAGATTCCTCACCTGGCACTATCTCAGACTTCATGATCTTAAAATTCTAACCGGAGCCCAGTAATTTTAACAGGTACCCTTGAAGTTTCTTACGTATCCTGAAGTTTAACAATCGCTGGTTAGAACTTGGGCTCTGGAGTTCTGAGAGACCTGAGTTTCATCCTCAGCCCACCAAGTTCCTAGCTGTGCGACCTCGGGCAAATTAGCCTGCAAGCCTATTTCCTCCTGTAAAATGTGGGTAATAACATCGTCACTATTCTTAAACCACAATGCCTTGTTTTCTTGATGATACATCTCATTAAAAGTCTATCTCAAAGGGCTATTGGAAGTCTGCTTCAGTGATACAGCAGAGCTTCTAACACAGCAGGTGCTCCCCAGACGCTTGTTCCCCCTCCCTGACTTTCATCTTTAGGTATGACAACGGTATCCTGGCACACTTCACGTAGAAACTTCCAATTCAGTATTTCCATTTACCACCCTATTTTTTTTCTTTTTCAAAAGCAAAACAAACAAAACAATTTTCGTCTGGAGCAGTAAGAACAAAAAACCCCAAAGTAATAAATATCCTGCCACAGCAGTTCCACAAAGTTGCTACCAAGATGGACACTTGCCTCTTTCATATTTTCATCCCTCAGGAAAATATGAGGGAATTACCTAAAATCTGTAAAATTAGATACTTAAAAAAAAAAAACATTCCTGAAGTCCTGGTAGTTTAGTGAGACTTGTAAAGCAAATACGTTTATCTACCCAAGCTGTACTCGAGACAGCCTTTGTTTGACAGTGGTTACCTACAGTTTCACTGTTTACACCAGCCCAAAGTCCAGATGAATGACATGTTTACATTCCATGACTTACTCTATCGATCTGAGTGCTTCCCGAAGCTAACAACTATCAGCTACTGCAAACATTCTCCAACTCCGACCCCACAAAAAGATGTGAAAACAAAACCCGGGCTTCATCAACGGTTCATCCAACTGGAAAACTATTTCACTAAGAAATGGCCCAAACTGACAGTGAAGTTGTGAGATAATACGTGAGAATTTCTTGGGACCTCCCTGGTGGGAAGTCCTAAGGTCCCTAAGGTCCTGCAAGTTTCACGGCACAACAAGAACAACAACAGACAATTTCTGGCATTAGTCGTTGTATAATTAATTATATATGAAACTGGGGGTGCGGGTGGCCAAATTAACATTAAAATCAGCTATACTTTCACCTCTGTATTTTCCTTCTCTTATTCCACCCACTTATCCTTATCTTACAAAAAGATTCCTTCCATGGGCTATATATAGGCTTTTATGAATTGGAACTACCTAAGGCTACTACAAAAGATTAGGGTTTCTTTTTGCTTTGTTTTTTTGTTCTGTTTTTTGACAGCAAAAATGAAAGAGCTCTACTTAGAAGCAAATCCTGCTTCTTCTCCGTCTTAGCTCCAGGGACTAAAAGTCAATCTGAAAGCCCTTTAAGGGAGAAATGTTTTCAGAGCAGTTAAAATCAAAGTACTTTTGTCTTCCTCAAAAAAGGGAGGAATTTTCTGGAAAACAGACTTTGCAGCAAGAAAAAAAAAGGTGGGGGATGGGGAGCAAGGAAAGGAAAAAAGAAAACAAATATAAATACAGGACTATACCTATTTAACATTCAGCTACCAATTAGATATGTAGAACTTTATATTACACATAATAATGATGATAACAATAACAGCTCTACCAATTTTGAGCGCCTGTGCAACTTACTGAATAACCATGTGCCAGAAACTGTGCTGTTTTACATGCATTATTTTATTTCATTTTCACAATAATCCTACGATAGATATTTTGATCACGTTTCCATTATACAAACGGGAGAATGGAGATTTATAAAGTACCTTTCTCTAGATCACACAGCTAGTAAAAACAGAAGCCAAGACTCGAGTCAAGGTATGTCCTACCAAGAACCCATGCTCTTAACACTGTATACCACACTGCCTCATCACTGACACCTTGTAATAAGTTTTATAATAGATATGATCTTCATTTTACATGGAGCACAAAGGAAAGGGGTGTATGTTGGTAGTAAAATCATGAGAGGTGTGGTCCACCTGTGTCCATGTGAATTCATATGTGAATTTGTATGAGTGTGTTTGTGTGTTGTGTGTATTTACCCTGTCCCCGCCTGCACAGGTGTGCATGCCAATCGGCATTTGTGTGAAGTCAGGACATGTCCCCAGTTTCAAAGTTTCTTACAAAGAACCTGCCCACCACAAAGTCTTCACCCCACCCACCCCTAGCTCAGAAAGCAGAAACAGAAAGCCCTAGGGCTCTTTTCAGCCGTGGGTGAAGTGAAGGAATTAAGAAGAGCCCGCAGAGGCAGGAGGAAGTTCCTCTCTGAGGATTTCACACAAGCCTAGTGCAAAGAGCCCTCCTTGCTAATTGCTTTCTCGCTGGTGGCTTCCTCCACGTGCAGCTCTTATCAGTCCCATGCTAACTTCTGTGGTTAAAGGTACCACCCAGCCCTGGAAAATCCTTGCACTTTATCAAACGTCAATAAGACGGAAGTTCAAAGCTCTTGTCTGGCAATAAAACATGGTGGGTGTCATTTCATATTATTTTTAAGATGCAAAGGAATAGGCTTTAATTTATGCGAATGATTAAAGAATAAAAACTGCACACCTGCATCCCTGGAGGGCAGAGATATCTGGGCACCTTAGTTGCCCTCTCGGAGAAGGAAAAACGTTTCAGATTGACTTTTCCTCTTCTGCTTTGCTGTGATTTTCACAAGGCCAGGATTAAGTTTTCTAACGTGAACCAATAGGCTCTATTGTTCTGAAATCCACACTAAGGCCCAAGGATCCATGTCTTGCTCACGATAGCATCGCGGTCTGAGATAAGCACTTAAACCTTCAACACACTGCACTGAAATGACTGAGTAAAATATAAGTAAGCACGGTGTGATCTTTATATAAACCGTGTGGGTGAAAGCAATTGTGGGTCAGAAACTTCTTGGTTCTCTGTTGAATCACCTCCTGCTGATCACTTAATCTCTAGATACCACAGTCAAGCTTGCTGTGACTTGAGTATGACGTGAAGACTATGTCTAATAATAAACTGTTTCTTTAGAAAAGGGCTTCCCTGGTGGCTCAGATGGTCAAGAATCTCTCTGCAATGCAGGAGACGCGGGTTTGATCCCCGGGTTGGGAAGATCCCCTAGAGAAGGGAATGGCAACCCACTCCAGTATTCTTGCCTGCAGAATCCCATGGACAGAGGAGCCTGGGGGGTTATAGCCATGGGGTCACAAAAGAATTGGACATGACTCAGAGACTAAGCACACAGATGCACTTCCTTGCAAGGAGCAAGCTAGCCTCTTTAGAAAATATCGGATATATATAAAAGATAACATATTAATGATTATGTTATTATTGCTACATACAGATTTTACAGATCAAAACCATATAGCAATTCACTGCAATGGTTAAGAACATAGGCTCTGGAGTCAAGCTGAACTGGATTTAATTTCTAGCTTTGGTACTTATTAGCTGTGTGACTTGAAACAAGTTACCTAATTTCTCTGCCCTTTTCTGTAAAACTGGGGACTAATGCCTACCACTTAAGGTTGTAGTGAGGAGTAAATAAAATAACTTATGTAATAATCTTAGGGGCTTCCCTGGTGGCTCAGATGGTAAAGAATCTGCCTCCAATGTGGGAGACGTGGGTTCGATCCCTGGGTCAGAAAGATCCCCTGGAGAAGGGAATGGCACCCCGCTCCAGTATTCTTGCCTGGAGAATCCCGTGGACAGAGAAGCCTGGCAGGCTATAGCCCACGGGGTTGCAAAAGTCAGACACGACTGAGCAACTAACACACAACACAACACACACAACAATAATCTCAGCATACACTGGGCACACAGTAAGTGTGCAATAAACTTACTGTGTGTATGTTCATTACTGTTGTTATTATGACAGTTGTTCTCTGCCAGACATCGCAACTCACAAAACAATGGGTTTCAACTCTAATGAACACCAAGGCATCAACCTACCATAACTCCTGCTCACTTATTTAAAGTTTGCCCATCTAACCAAAGATGTTTACAGATCATCTTCAAGGATTACTGAGCTACATAAAACTCTACACATATAACGATACACATAATTTAGACTCACTTCAGCTATAGCCTTTAAACTTGTAGTAAGCATTCACTTATTAACTGCTAATTACTCAGGAGACTCTAATTTATATGGGGAAAATCCAAAACGATTTCTTTTTACTCTCTTCCCAAGCATAAATACCATCCAAGTATTAGCTGTTTATTTTGCAATTAAATGGTAAGGGGTCCCATTTGGAAATTTTTGCTTGAGGGGCTACCTCAATTATTTAGACCACTCATTTTATTATATGATTATTATTTTACACAGAGTCCCTGGACTAGAATAAACAAGTTTCACTAGAAAACATTCACATGAATTACAATATGAGGTATTACTAGATATAAGAGCAATAGCAGTGTAAGTGAAAAGCAAAGCATATACATATATCCACATTTATATCTGACTTTTCTCCTTTGTCAGAGTCCTTTGGAGACTCAGATGCTGGTTGGAACAAATAAGTGCTGAATTAAATTAAGACTGTTCTCTGAGATTAGAAAAGTAACCTTTTTAACCAACAACCTGTCATGTAAACTGTTTAGAAGCTTCAAGTTTAATATCATTTCTAAATCACTAACATGATACAGTATTTGATCTTGT
The DNA here is from genome assembly GCF_032452875.1 of Bos javanicus. Lineage (NCBI taxonomy): Eukaryota > Metazoa > Chordata > Mammalia > Artiodactyla > Bovidae > Bos > Bos javanicus. The sequence continues at coordinate 77,167,544 of NC_083882.1, read as the reverse complement.
AAAATACAAATAGATAGCTTAATGGCTTAAAAAGTTAAACCTCTAAAATTAATCATTTACATTCTCCATCTTTACTGGTATGTTCTCATCCAGGGATACAGTATGCTCTGGTAAAATATTTTATCACCCATACAAGACTATCTTTGATCTTAGACCACACTAGACCAATTTCCTTTGACCAAAGGAGATGGGGAAATGAGGAAAACTAGCATATGTAATACTTATACAACCCAGTGAGGTAGGTAATAGACTTTTTTTTTGAAGCTCAGAGAGGTTAAGAAACCTGCTCAGTCTTAAAAAATGACTAAGTTAGAACTGAAACTTAACATTTGACTCCAAAGCCCATGCCTTTCCATCTCAACCTTAGCTCTCAAAAGCAAAACAAAATAAGAAAAAGCCAAGAACCGACAATGTGTTCCATTTTACACTGCATTGTCTAGAAAATGCTGGCTCTCCATTGTTAACACTAGAAAAGAAATTTCATTTGGTTAATCAGATAAAATGTTGGCATGGTCTTTAATTTTTTTAATGTTTATTATTTATAATTATATATTTAATTACTTTGAAAGATTCAAACAATATAGAAAAAGTTAAAAACCAATCCCAGTTCCCAATCAGTTTGGTATGCATATCTAAAAAATACAGAAATACACAGTTTGTGAACTTGGTTTTGTTTTTAAGTAAATGACATATACTTTTCTGTACCTTACTTTTTTCACTTGACCATGTTTGGAAATCTTTTATGAAACAATATGGTACCAACTTATTTGCCAGTGTATTTCTATTGGTAAACACTCAGGCTGTCCCCACATACCCACTATAGCAAACTGCTGGCGGAACGTTCCTGTACTTGTCTCGCTGTGCATATGTGCAAGAGTTTTTCTTAAGGTGAAAGTGAAAGTCACTCACTTGTGTCCGACTCTTTGCGACCCCATGGACTATACAGTCCATGGAATTCTGCAGGCCAGAATGCTGGAGTGGGTAGCCTTTCCCTTCTCCAGGGAATCGAAACCCAGGGATCGAAGCCAGGTCTCCCACATTGCAGGCAGATTCTTTACCAGCTGAGCCACAAGGGAAGTGACATCTGATAGGATGCACGTATCCTCATGGGTTTTACTTTTCAGTTTTATTGAGAAATAATTGACGTACACTACTGTGAAAGTTTAAAGAATACAGCATAATGGCTTGATTTATACATATATTATGAAATGGTTATCATAATAGGTTAAGCCTAACATCCATCTTCTAACATACATAAAATGAAAAGAAAAAAAAGAAATATTTCTCCTCGGGTAAAAGCTCTTAGGATTTACTCTTTTAACAATTTTTCCATATATCATACAGCAGTGTTAACAACAGTCATTGTGCTGTATTTAACACCCCCAGTATTCATTTACCTTATTACTGGAAATCTGTACTCTGCCCCACCATCACCCCCACCTTCCTCCTCTTCCCTCTCTTCCGACCCTCTGCCTCTGGCAATCACAAGTCTGATCTCTTTTCCAGAGTCTGATGGAGTCGTTTAGATTCCACATATAACTGAGATCATAGTGTCTATCTATTTTATTTGAATCTATTTAGATAGGTTTAGTGTAATCTATAGTGTAAATCTACTTTATGATTTACTTCACTTAGCATAATGCCTTCAAGGTCCATCCATGTTGTTGCAAATGGCAGGATTTCCTCGTTTTCGTGGCTGAATAATATTCCACTGTGTGTGTGTGTGTGTGTGTGTGTGTGTGTGTGTTGCACAACTTCTTCATCCATTCATTCATCAGTGGACACTCAGGTGGTTTCCTTACCTAAATTACTGTAAACGTGTTGTTATGAACATACGGGTGTAGGAATCTTTTCCATTTAGTGCTTTGTTTCCTTTGGATATATTCCCAGAAGTGGAATTGCTGGATCTTATGGTGTTGTTGTTCAGCTGCTAAGTCACGTCTGACTCTTTGCAACCCCAGGGACTGCAGCACTCTAGGCTTCCCTGTCCTTCACTATCTCCCGGAGTTTGCTCAAACTCAGGTCCACTGAGTCAGTGATGTCATCTAACCATCTCATCCTCTGTTGCCCCCTTCTATTCCTGCCCTCAATCCCTCCCAGCATCAAGATCTTTTCTAATGACTCAGCTCTTTACATCAGGTGGCCAAAGTATTAGAGCTTCAGCTTAAGCATCAGTCCTTCCAATGAATATTCAGGGTTGATTTCCTTTAGGACTGGTTTGATCTCCTTGCTGTCCAAGGGACTCTTAAGAATCTGCTCCAGCACCACACAATTCACACACAATTCACCACACAATTCACAGTTCACCACACAATTCAAAAGCACCACACAAATCAATTCTTTGGTGCTCATCAATTCTTCAGATTTTATGGTAGTAGTTCTATTTTTAATTTTTTGAGGCTCCTCCATACTGATTTCCATAATTGCTGTACCAACTTACAGTCATAACAACAGTGCATAAGAAGTTCCTTTTCTCCACATCATCATGTTTACTAGATATACAAAATTGCTTTACAAAGTATGTTTTGATTTACACTCCTCCCCACCATAAGAATATCTGTTTTCACTATGACTGTTTTCACTGACTTCATGATCTTGCCAATTTAACAGTTATAAAATAGTTTCTCACTGTTGTTTCAGTATTCTAGTCTTCTTACTAAATTAAGTTAAGCATATTTTCATGGTCATTTGTATTTCTCTTCTGTGAATTGTTGTCGTTACATGACAGCTGGAAAAACCATAGCTTTGACTATACAGACCTTTGTCGGCAAAGTAATATCTCAGGTTTTTAATATGCTGTCTAGGTTGCCTATAGCTTTTCTTCCAAGGAGCAAGCGTCTTTTAATTTCATGGCTGCAGTCACCATGTGCAGTGATTCTGGAGCCCAATAGTCTTTCACTATTTCCATTGTTTCCCCATCTATATGCCATGAAGTGATTGGACTGAATGCCATGATCTTAGTTTTTTGAATGTTGAGTTTTAAGCCAGCTTTTTCATTCTCCTCCTTCACCTTCATCAAGAGGCTCTTCAGTTCCTCTTCAGTTTCTATTAGGGTGGTGTCATCTGCATATCTGAGGTTATTGATATTTCTCCCTGCAATCTTGATTCCAGCTTGTGATTCATCCAGCCAGGCATTTCGCATGATGTACTCTTCATATAAGTTAAATAAGCATGGTGACAATATACAGCCTTGACGTACTCCTTTCCCAATTTGGAACCAGCCTAACCAGTTGCTCCATGTACCATTCTGTTGCTTTCTGACCTACATACAGGTTTCTCAGGAGGCAGGTCAGGTGGTCTGGTATTCCCATCTCTTTAAGAATTTTCCATGGTTTGTTGTGATTCAACAAACCATGTCAAAGGCATTGGTGCAGTCAGTGAAGGAGTAGTAGATGTTTTTCTGGAACTCTCTTGCTTTTTCTGTGATCCAACAGATGTTGGCAATTTGACCTCTGGTTCCTCTGCATTTTCTAAATCCAGAGTGTACATGTGGAAGTTCTGAGGGTTCAGGATGGGGAACACATGTATACCTGTGGTGGATTCATTTCGATATTTGGCAAAACTAATACAATTTTGTAAAGTTTAAAAAAAAAAAAAAGAACGGTTGAAGCCTAGCTTGAAGGATTTTGAGTATGACCTTGCTAGCATGTGAAAGGAGTGTAACTGTATGGTAGTTTGAACATTCTTTGGCATTGCCCTTTTTTGGGATTGGAATGAAAACTGACTTTTTCCAGTGCTGTGGCCACTGCTGAATTTTCCAAGTTTGCTGGCATATTGAGTGCATAATCTGCTAACATCCTTTGCCCATTTTCCTCTCTGGTTATCTTTTTTCTTCTTTTTGATTTGGAGGCTTTTCTAATTCTCTATATGTGCAAATATACACCTACCTTAGGGGTTTTCTTATCATTTTTTTATGGTATCTTTCATTAAATTTCACCACAAAAATTTTAAATGATGATATTGTCAGCAGTATTTATTAATATCTGTATACATTGCGCTTTTTGTCTTATTCAAACAGGCCTGCACTCCAGGTGTATAAACCTATTCCTCTATATTTTTCTCTGATGATATTTAATTTAAGCTAGTTATGTTCTTTACCAAAATTATGAGTTCACAATTAACATAGTATAATACAAAAAGAAATTTAAAACTTGCAAGAAAGAAACATAAAGTAAAAGTGTTAACCCAAAATCAAGCCTTTACTAGCTCTGAATATAAAAGAGTGGTATGTCAAGTTTAACTTTCAGTTCAGTTCAGTCGCTCAGTCATGTCTGACTCTTTGCAACCCAATGGACTGCAGCACCCCAGGCTTCCCTGTCCATCACCAACTCCCAGAGGTTGCTCAAACTCATGTCCATTGAGTCTGTGATGCCATCCAACCATCTCATCCTTTGTCGTCCCTTTCTCCTTCTGCCTTCAATCTTTCCCAGCATCAGGGTCTTTTCCAGTGAGTCAGTTCTTCGCATCAGGTGGCCAAAGTATTGGAGTTTCAGCTTCAGCATTAGTCCTTCCAATGAATATTCAGGGCTGATTTCCTTTAGGATTGACTGGTGGATCTCCTTGCAGTCCAAGGGACTCTCAGGAGTCTTCTCCAACACCACAGTTCAAAAGCATCAATTATTCAGTGCTCAGCTTTCTTTATAGTTCAACTCTCACATCCATACATGACTACTGGAAAAACCACAGCTTTGACTAGACGGACCTTTTGGACCTCCAGAAAAAAAATGTAAATAAGTCATACCTTGCAGATCAATATCCTGAGAAATATCCTTTATATAAATGCAGGAGGCCTCCCTCTTTTACTAGCTCTTGATCACTACAGATTTGCTTAATGGTAGCTAAACCTATAGATATAATAAAATGACAGTCAACATTTATTAAGCTCTGCATGCAAGACAGTATTCTAAGCATTGTACAGGTATTAATTCATTTACTATTCACAACAATCCTATGAGATGGGTTTATTTCCATTTTATAGGTGACAGAAGGAAGACTCAGACATGTAATTTACCCAAAGGTCAATGGGCTGGTAAGTGGCAGAGACAGGATGTGAATCTGCAGCCCTCAAAGAGCTATGCAGCATATATATCAAATGGAATTTTCTAAGAACAAACATACAAGTTAAGGAAAGATATTTTACACTGATAGTTATAAAACAGACAAAAGGAATACTTTGCATGTGAGCACCCAAACCACCACACTGCTGCTATGCGTGCATTCGTGCTAAGTCCCTTCAGTCGTGTCCGACTCTTTGAGACCCAGGGACTGTAGCCCACCAGGCTCCTCTACCCATCGGGATTCTCCAGGCAAGAATACTGGAGTGGGTTGCCGTGCCCTCCTCCAGGGGATCTTCCTGACCCAGGGATCGAACCTGAATCTCTCGGCAGGTTCTTTACCTGGGAGCCCCAGTGCTGCTATACAGCTAGTCAAACTCAAATACTAAAAGATAAGCCAGGAGCAAACAAAACACTACACATATGTCAACATCACCTGTGACAATCAGAAAACAAGCGGTGACTAAAGACCTTTGTGTAAAGTACAGGACGAAACACTAAAGTCTACTTCCCTCAACAAATCAAAGAACTGTACAAGTTAACAGCTGGGCAGAGCTCAGTCCCTTGACATTCAGTTTCTAGTCAACCATTAATCTTCCCCTCTTCCCTTTTCCTTCCTAAAACTGGGGGTGGGGGGGTGCACGGGGAGTGAATGTCAAAAGGCTAAGTACTTAAATCTTACTGCTTCAGTGTTTCCAGCCTAAATCTCATTATACAGAATTTGTACATTGGAGTCTTATAATTTGAAGTGCCAGAAAAAGGAGGCTTTTACAGAGGTCCAAATGTGAAGCACTCACCTAGATGACCATAACAAAATTTACTGCCAAAATGCAGAGAAATCTAAAGAAGCACTTAAGTTTCCTATAGTTATGATTTATGATTATGAAGAAGTAATAACTATCAAGATGATAGCTTTGCAAAATCAGCTATTCATAGAGCAGTAGAGTTCTTGCCTGGAAAATCCCAGGGATGGAGGAACCTGGTGGGCTGCCGTCTATGGGGTCACACAGAGTCGGACACAACTGACGCAACTTAGCAGCAGCAGCAGAGTTATCAGATTAAAAGGCAGAGACATTACTTTGGCAACAAAGGTTCGTCTAGTCAAGGCTATGGTTTTTCCTGTGGTCATGTATGGATATGAGAGTTGGACTGTGAAGAAGGCTGAGCCCCGAAGAATTGATGCTTTTGAACTGTGGTGTTGGAAAAGACTCTTGAGAGTCCCTTGGACTGCAAGGAGATCCAATCAGTCCATTCTAAAGGAGATCAGTCCTCGGTGTTCTTTGGAAGGAATGATGCTGAAGCTGAAACTCCAGTACTTTGGCCACCTCATGCGAAGAGTTGACTCATTGGAAAAGACTCTGATGCTGGGAGGGATTGGGGGCAGGAGGAGAAGGGGACGACAGAGGATGAGATGGCTGGATGGCATCACTGACTCGATGGACGTGAGTCTCAGTGAACTCCAGGAGTTGGTGATGGACAGGGAGGCCTGGCATGCTGCGATTCATGGGGTCGCAAAGAGTCGGACACAACTGAGCGACTGAACTGAGAGTTATCAGATCAACTCCATAAACATTCACAATACCGTTTTCCAGAAAACACAACCTATAAATTGACAAACATGGAACAAGTCACGTGCCATTCATAATGTCATATCAGGCAGAGAAGTATTAATGTTATAGGGTGAAAACTAATTGTGCTACATAGAGTCATCAAAGGTTGTAGCATTTGGGGCAAACCACGCATTTACACATTATCAGCAGTTATGTTTGGTAATATGCAATTGAACTATGATATACAGATCAGTTACATTAATGCAACAAGGTACTAATGCAATAATTTATCAATTATTTGGCATTTTATATTCAAACTATTTCATAAAAATTAGTTTGCACTCGCAACAACTCACAAAACAGCAGTAGGGTCTCATTTAATCTAGTGGCAGAAAGATACAGAGGAGTTCCAATTTAAGGTAGCTGAAAACTCACGGGCTTAGAATTTCCAATCCTCTCTCTTCTGAGTGATCCTGCTTCTTCTGTATGAAGGTGGGATTCTTTTTCAAATGAGAGTCTCACATGTCAAATCCCCACTCAGAACTATGTCTACACCCTGCTTATGGGATAAGGCTGTAATAATGCTCAATAATCCCTCTGAGTTTCTATTTTTTTATAACATAGATATTTATAGATGCCTAGAGGCCTAGGTCAAAGTGCACAAGAAGTCACACGCAATGAATGACTGGAACAGCACAGGCTAGACAGAGAGGCCCCAGACTAATGTACACAGAAAATTCATGCCAGCACTTAACATATCATCTAAATTAATGGTGCAAAACACCAAGTGAAGTCAAAGTGAAGTTGCTCAGTCATGTCCGACCCTCAGCGACCCCATGGACTGCAGCCCACCAGGCTCCTCCGTCCATGGGGTTTTCCAGGCAAGAGTACTGGAGTGGGGTGCCATTGCCTTCTCCCACCAAAGTACCCTATAAAGACAGGCTTTGGATCTATTTTACCTCAGCCACATAATTTGTGACTCGTAACTCAAATGACTAATGTTGGAATGTTGGAATGTTGCAGTGTCCAAGCCTACCTTTCCTGCTGGGCTCACCTCAAATGCCACCTGGCCAGGAAGCTTTCTCAGATTCTCTCCCAGCCAGAAGCAATCTTCCTTTTCCTGAACTCCCTAAATACCAATTTTAAATATTTCCAACGGCACTTTCTACTTTGATATAGAGTTATTTCTGTTACACATGTGTTACCTCCTTTGTTAAGACTTCTTGCTCCTTAAAGACACAGAGGTAACCATAAGTCATTTATCTTCTATCCCTTATAACACTCTGGGTCATTCAGCGTCTTTCACATACCAGTCATTCAAATATTTACTGAATGAATACATAACTCGAATCACTATTTATAAACGGTGGCGCTATTCTTCATTCAACTCAGCCATTTCAGCAGGACCGTGCCTCCCAGGTGGGCATCACTACGCGCCAAAACGCGTTCTGTGGCAACGCTGGGGTTCTGACAGGAAGCCACTGCGTCCTGCTCTCAGCCCTTCCTTCCACTGCCTTTTTACTGTTCTGTCCCTCCACTCCAGGGGAAGCACTTGTTCCTTTTATTGTTACTAAGAGCCTCATTATGTTCAAGGTAAAGTGGGGGAAAAAAAAAAAAGCATTTGATGCAATTACCAGTTCCTCCACAAATTTGGGGGCTACTTGTCATTTCAACATTCAAGACGTGAATAGAAGAAAAGTCCAAATTCTTTTCACTCCCAAGAACTATTTTCTTTTTCTCTTTTAGACAAAATGGAAGCACACAGCACAGGAAGCAGTCCTCAGTAAGCCACCGTTCATAAACAGCTTTGCTGAAAGCGTAACAAAGGTTCTGTTGTGCGCTTGCATGGCAGGGCCAGTAAGCAGCAGGAGCAGATGAACTCTTTAAGAAACAAAGGTTCTGTCTCCATGCAAATGTTTGCATTAATAAAAAACGAAGGAAAAGATATAGAAAACGCAGGCTAGCTGGACATAATGGGTCTCTAAACGGGAGGTTTTTCACATTTTTCAGGCGGAGTCAGCAGGTCTTTTAAAAACTTTGTCATTCTGAACATTTCACAGACATCACAAGAAAGACATGCAAATAACAGAAGCAAATCAAAGGACGTCCCGCTGTTCTGCTGGCGCCTCCTCATCCCTGCCTGGTTTGTCATTTTCTGTTAACCCTGGGGGCGGCTGCTGTGTTGTTGAGGAATGGAGTCCCCAGCCCATGTGGCAGTACATGTCCAGCCAGCTGGCCCCTGCACTGATGGCATTACAATGCAAGCCATGTACCACCACTCAGGGACACGTGCTGCCAGGCAACAAGTGCAGTGTGTGACTTTTACACACCCAGCTTGCAAATCTGCATTGGAAAGAGCCTCTAGACTAACCACTTAATAAGATATGATCTTCTTGACTGTTAGCATCACTGAGCAGTTCTCTGAAGACAGATTGACTGAGAACCAGCCCTTCCAAGTGAAATCTACAATAAGGGCCTTAAAATAAATGCAGAAAATTCAAAAACCGCGTGAGGGGAGACGTTTACCAAATACTGACACACTATATTAATGCTACCGTGCGTTATCTCCCTTAATCTTCACAGTCACCGTTTAAGGTGGATATTTCTTATCCCCGTTACAGGCGGAGAAAGTTGAGGGTTTTGAAGGTAATTCACTTGCCCAAGGTCACACAGCCAACAATGGCAAGCCAAAACTAAAAGCTATCTAATGCGCAAACTCCTCTCTATTTTTAAAAAATTTAAATTGTCAGCCCTTACTTCTGTGTCTCTTGTGACTGAAACCCAGTTTATTCTGAAAATGTTACAATGACCATACTCATCCACTGCATGTCCACTGAAGTGTATTACTCTTTCTCTGTTTTAATCATTTTAAATCTTTATCATTCACTTTTTTTTTTAAGAGTGAGCGGCTTTTTGTTAGGTCATGATAAGAATTTAATTAAAGCTGCAAATGCTTTCTCAAAGAAAAATGTATATAGTTTAACAAGTTACAATTTTAGAACACTGAAGAACTTCCAAAGGCTCATCTATAGCTCCTCTGAGGATTCAGGGCCTACATGTTAAAAAAAAAAAACAAAAAACAAATCTCTCTTCATGGAAGTACATGGTCAGTTTTCTTTCACAATGATGAGCTACCAAGTCCCAACCTGACAATTCCTTGTCCTCCTCAGCTTTCACTGAACACACTATTCCTCTTCACCAGGACTTGAAATCACTTATGTCCTCCCACAGACTGTCCCATCGGCCTCTCTTTCTGTACTTGAATCAGTAGCCAGTCACTGCATTCTCACCACTGCTCCTGAACTATAAAAGCTTAGGAGTTAAAGGACTTAAGGTTGATAAGTCCTTAAGTTAAAGGTTGTATCACGCAACTCCAATCATTTTACAGATACAGAAATTGAAGTCATTCTTCTTTCTTTTTGCCCTTGATTCAGTAATAGAAAGTTCTTGGGCTTGCTCAAATGCATCTCTTAAGTTCTCCATATTTCTATCCAGAACCACATTGCCGAAGTTTTTCTTTGTACAAAGCAAACAAAATAAATCATGGTAATAACTGAATTATTTTCAAATATTTTTTCCCAACTCCCTGAAAGCACCCAACTTTTTAAAAGCAATAGTCAAATGGCATGCATGGGCTTCGCTGGTGACTCGGTGGGAGAGTTCGCCTGCCAGTGGAGACACGTGTTTGATCCCTGGGTCGAGAAGATCCCCTGGAGGAGGAGATGGCAAGCTTCTCTAGTATTCTTGCCTGAAAAATCCCAAGGACAGAGGAGCCTGGTGGGCTACAGTCCATCGGTCGCAAAGAGCTCGACACGACTGAGTGATTAAACGGGCACACGCACACCGGTGCAGGAGACATGGGTTGGATCCCTGGTTGGGGAAAATCCTATGTGCTGAGGAGCAACTGAGCCCGCGTGCCACAACCACTGAGCCTGTGCTCTAGAGCCCGGGAGCCTCAACTACTGAGCCCATGTGCCGTAACACTGAAGCCTGCATACCCTAGAGTCTGTGCTCCAGGTCAGGGGAAGCCACTGCAGTGAGAGCCCACGCCCCACAATGGAGAAGAGCTTGCGCAGCAAGGGATACCCAGCACAGCCATAGGTAAATAAATAAGAAAACACACAAAAGTAATAGTCAAATGATATTATCCAGGCTCCTTTTATCCTATTAATAGTCCATTTAGGCCCCTGGTACTAATCATAATACAGGATCAAGTACAAAACATGGTTTTTGTCCTATAATAAGTGATACTAAGTTTAATAAATTATTGACTTTCTTTACATCTATTATTTATTTATTGGGCTGTGCCAGGTCCTAGCTGTGGTACGCCAGATCTTTGACCTGCACAGAGGCATTCGGTATCTTTAGCTGAGGCACGCAAACCTTTAGTTGTGGCATGTGGGATCTAGTTCCTTGACCAGGGATCAGACCTGGATTCCCTGCATTGGGAGCGTGGAGTCTTAGCCACTGGACCACCAGAGAAGCCCCTTAACTTTCTTTAACATAATGCTAGGCTGAAAGATAATCAAAGTACTGATAATCAGATTACTGAATTATACTGAACCCTTAACATGAAGATACCAGATGAGGAAAATTATTACATGCGTTTATGATAAAAAGGCAGAAAAAGTATTCTAGAGAAAGTAAAGAAGGAAGCTATTTTGGAGGAAGGTAAATGGCAAAGCTCAACACTACTAGAAAATTGGAGAATCAAAACATAATCATATCAAATGGATTTAAAAGAGGTGGTTGAAAAAACTAAATGCAGTTGTCCACACAACATAAGAGAGGGGGAAAGGGGTGAAATAGGGCAGGGTGAGAACAACTCCTCTCAATGTATGCCTTGCTATTTGGTTGGTGCAAAAGTAATTGTGGTTTTGCATTGTTGAATTTTGCCATTTGACGTTGGAATACATTCTTAAATAAATGTGGTTAGGTTATACATCATTCTAATGTGCATTCCTCACGGGATTTTTTTGGTTAGGATTTATTACTTGCTGTTTATTTTAGACTACAGCAATGATGTTAGACAAAAAGCAAATTAGAACAATTTTTAAATTTGCATTCAAAATGGGCAGCAAAGCAGCGGAGACAACTCGCAACATCAACAACGCCTCTGGCCCAGGAACTGCTAATGAATGTACAGTGCAGTGGTGGATCAAGAAGTGCTGCAACGGAGACGAGAGCCTTGAGGATGGCCAGCCATTGGAAGTTGACAATGACCAGTTGAGAGCAATCATTGAAGCTAATCCTCTTACAACTACCAGAGAAGTTGCCAAGTTTGGCATTTGAGGCAAATTGGAAAGGTGAAAAAGCTTGATAAGTGGGTGCCTCATGAGCTGACCACAAATCAAAAACATCTTTTTAAGGCGTTGTCTTCTCTTATTCTGCACAACAACGAACCATTTCTCGATTGAATTCTGACACGCAACAAAAAGTAGATTTTACACGATAACCGGCAACAACCAGCTCAGTGGCTGGACACAGAAGAAGCTCCAAAAACCACTTCCCAAAGCCAAACGTGCACTAAAAAAAAGGTCATGGTCACTGGTGGTTTGCTGCCATTCTGATACACTACAGCTTTCTGAATCGCAGCCCATTACATCTAAGAAATACACTCAGCAAATCAATGAGATACACTGAAAATTGCAATGCCCACAGCCCACTTTGGTCAACAGAAAAGGCCCAATTCTTCTCCACGACAACGCCTGACCACACACTGCACGACCAGTACTTCAAAAGTTGCACAAATCGGGCTACAAAGTTTTGCCTCATCTGCCCCATTCACCTGACCTCTCACCAACCTACTACGACTTCTTTGAGCATCTCGACAACTTTCTGCAGGGAAAACACTTCCACGACCAGCAGGAAGCAGGAAATGCTTTCCCAGAGTTCGTCGAATCCCGAAGCATGGATTTTATGCTACGGGAATAAACAAACGTATTTCTTGTTGGCAAAAATGTGTCGATTGTAATGGCTCCTATCTTGATTAATAAAGATATGTTTAAGTCTAGTTATAATGATTTAAAATTCAGGTCCAAAATAGCAATTACTTTTGTACCAACCTTATATTTTTTGAACCTGTGGATGTGTTACCTACTCTGTGTGTGTGTGTGTATACATATATAAACATACATGTAATAAACATATTAGTACTGTGAGGTATACACACATTCTAAAAAGACTGCAGGCTGAGAAGAGGCTGAATCTTAGCACTGATATAGTATCCATAAAGCATTTATTCAATAGGACTTTTACTTCCTTGGAGATGAGAAAAGGCTAAAGTAAAAGGAACTAAAGACACTTACAGATAAGAGGGTTCAAATTAAACCAATACAGTGTATGTGCACGTGTGCTAAGTTGCTTCAGTGAAGTCCAACTCTTTGCAACCCCGTGGACTGTGGCCCGCCAGGCTCCTTTGTTCATGGGATTCTCCAGGCCAGAATACTGGAGTGGGTCGGTTGCCGTTTCCTTCTCCAGGGGGTCTTCCTGACCCAGGGTTGACTCCACATCTCCCGTCTCCTGCACTGGCAGGTGGGGTCTTTACCACTAGTGCCGCCTGGGAAGCCCCAGTACAGTATTTCCTAGGGTTTTTCCTTTCTCGTTTTTATCTCCTTTTTAAATTTACTTATTATATTTTTCAAAATGTAATGCTTTGACATTAGAAATATTGCTTTATAAACATTGCCAAGTATAAAAATATGTCCCTGGAATTTTCGGTTTCCCCTGCCCAAATCATCTTGCTACCTTCCTAAGGAGATATATTCTCTTTGACTCCTTGTCTAATTCCTCCAACCCCCAGTGATCTCCTTTTCTCCCCCTCAACTATTACTTATTACATAGCACTTGATTTCATATTGACTTAAAGTATTTTACTTCATCTGTAAGTAACCTCAACTAAATTATAATATAATTGAAGACATTCCTTTGTTTAATAATTAGTTAATTTACCTAAGCATAGTCCTTGTCCTCGAGGAGATTATTTAAGATTGACTGGAGAAGCAGATATATAAATCAAAGATGATAACACAGTATGATCATTGTTACAAAGGAGGCATGGAAAAAAGGTAAAGATAAAGAGGCCTATGTCTGTCTGGGAGAAAGAATGTTTCAAAGAATGTGAAAGAATTTCCAGGTGAACAAGTAGAGAAGGGATATTTAACACAGACACATCAGCACGTGCAGAAGCATCAGCATGTGAAAAGCATGGGAGATCTGGAAAGCGACAAATAGTTGAGTATTCCTAAGAGATAAAGCTGGACAGCATCATCATCATCAAGGGTTTTATAAAGAGTACAGATGTTAGGAAACCACAGGAGGATTCTGAGCTGGAGAGTGACAGTCATATTACTATTTCTGAAAGATCACTTTGACAGCACCGTGGAAGAGCTGGAGGGAGAAAGATTAGAGGTGCAGACAACCAGGAGGGCAACTGTTGAAACAGTACAGGCCCGAGGCATTAAAGGCCCAAAGTAGGGGAGTAACAAGGGAAATGACAGATCAAATCAACAGAAGCTGGTAACTGACTGGATATGAGAGGTTCAAGGATGGGAGGGCATTTGGGATGATTTCTGGGTTCCTTTCTTGGGCATTTGGGAATACGATAATTCCACTCACAAGACCAAATAAAGGACCAGAAGCCGGAATGATAACCTTTCTGTGCATTGTGCAGGATTGAGCACAGTGCTGAGCACGCACAGAGTCAAGTCATTCCCTGGGCCAACTGGCTGTCTTGAAAAAGACAACAGAACCTTTTGCTTAATGACCTTTTGGTCACGTTCCTAAAGTTGGCATCAATCACCATGCACTGATACGATTCCTGGGCACAGGATAACTGAAGTGGACTAATTTACCCAGGAAACAAGTAAAATAGGCCACACTTGTGTGAATGTGAGGTACATGTGTGTCTGTGTGTGTGCACGTAAGTGTTGGGGTGGGAGGGTGCAGTTTATGAGCAAAACATCCATATTTATGTAATGCTGTGACAGAGACTGCTGGTTGCTAACTCTAGTAACCTTTTTCTCCTTAGAAACATACTCCAATTTTACCTGGGTACATAGCCACTGGCATAAAGATCATATTTTTCAGCTTCTCTTGAAGCTAGGCTTTCCTTATGTGATTAAGCCATAAAATGTGAGCACAATATTGTGAGGGTCTTTTAGAAAGTATTTAGATGAAACTGATTCAGCTGAAAGATGTCCCTTATCCATCCCAGAAAGGAACAGAGAAGCTACTTCAGTCCTCATGGATCATGAGGCAAAAAAAAAAAAAAGGGAGTCTATGGTTGGATGTCAGAGTAGGAAGACAGAAGCCTTAGTTCCCGATTACACTTGGAACACACCATACCAGCCATGGACTGCTTATTGTCAGTCTTCTAAGTCATTTAAATCATGTTGTTTTAGGGTTTTCTGTTGTATTTAGAGAAACCTAATATAAACATAAAATGCCTATGTATTTGCCCTAAAGTATAAATGAAGAGATTAAACTAATGTACCAATCAGAAAGCTCATTGGTATCCACTAATTTAGGTTAGCGCACACTGGGCCACCATGACATATTTCCAGAATCATCCCAGAGTCTGAAGAAATGCACTGTTGCCTTCCATGCTGAATCACTGCACACAGGGTAAGGCCTTCCTGACTCTTAACTGAACACTCAGATTTGTAACACCCCTGAAAGTTCACTAAATGCTTTCACTTACATTATCTCAATGAACCTTGCAACCAACCTAGGAATCAGATATGGAGAAGGCAATGGCACCCCACTCTAGTACTCTTGCCTGGAAAATCCCATGGACGGAGGAGCCTGGTGGGCTGCAGTCCATGGGGTTGCTAAGAGTCGGACAAGACTCAGCGACTTCACTTTCACTTTTCACTTTCCTGCATTGGAAAAAACATTGGAAAAAATACTTTCCTCCAATGTTCTTGCCTGGAGAATCCCAGGGACAGGGGAGCCTGGTGGGCTGCCATCTATGGGGTCGCACAGAGTCGGACACGACTTAAGCGACTTAGCAGTAGCAGGAATCAGATAAGGTTGGAATTATTCTCTCCATTTTACAAATGAGGAAATTGCCCAAGGTCATACAGTTTATAAATGGTAAAGCAAAGATTTAAAATTTAATCTCATAAGTGTAAATATACCCCACTGAATCATAGTGGATAATTTCTAGAGAGATTCTTACAGATATTCAAAAGTTTTTAAAAATGACCATGATTGATACTAACTAATATGAACATAAATACCATGATTTGTACGTGTGTGTGTTGACAACAGATCACAAATCAATGTCTTAGTATTTCACAGAACTTGTATAGACATTTTAAAATTAATTTTTCCCTTTACTAACTGAGGAGGCAGTCTGTTCAACTTCAGAGCTGATGACAGTAGCATTTCCTGTGATCCTGCCTTTTGCACTAGAGAGGAAAATGAGCAAACGAAGGGCAGCACATGAAGTCAGAGGCAGCAAAGGGGCAGCAGAACTCCTCTCTACAGGCCCCTTCTCTCTGGACAACCTAGGTCAGAGTCCATTCAGGTCCTCCTGCTGGTGGCATAAGACACTTCTGCAATTGCTTCCAGAAATCTCTTATCAGAAAGTTTATATTGCTCAAATAATCCAACACTTCAAGGAAAGGTGAATTGACCTTTAGTCCAGCTCTTAAACACTGAATTGATCCCAGCCCTGCACTGCCATTCCACAGAGAGGCCCCCAGGCTAACAGCCTAAGCAAGAGGGTCTTGTTCTATGAGCCCCGGTTTCTAATCATTGTCTTAGATTGCTCCTCAGAGCATTATGCAAGTTGTTGAGCCTCCCTCCAAGCTGAATTTCCTCATTAGATTATGGGGGAGAAGGATACTTTCCTCTCCGGCACTATCTGGAAGCTTGATTAAGCATAACTGCATATTTTGCTTTTGTAACAGTTAATATAAATAGATATGGAGAATGAAATAACTGCATTTTCTTCTACTTCTCTGAATTTATACTTTGTCTTTCCAAAACAAGTCAGTAGAGAACCTCATTAATGGATCGAATTTAAGAAAATGTTAATCTAAGGAGAAAGATCTGAATGGCACCAGAGGGAGAAGGAAAAGATCAAAGAAACTTGACTTTCAAGTTCATTTTCCTGAGATTATAAAAGCATGGAGCTGATAGCAACCATATTAAGGTCATCTAGTTTAATACTTTTTTAAAATTAGAAGATCAACATTGTTATTGCATTTTAAAACATTACTTAAACACAGAATTCCTCTATCATAAAATAGCTGCTGCTGCTACTGCTGCTAAAGCACTTCAGTCGTGTCCAACTCTGTGCGACCCCATAGACGGCAGCCCACCAGGCTCCCTCGTCCCTGGGATTCTCCAGGCAAGAACACTGGAGTGGGTTGCCATTTCCTTCTCCGATGCATGAAAGTGAAAAGTGAAAGTGAAGTCGCTCAGTAGTCTCCGACTCCTAGCGACTCCATGGACTGCAGCCTACCAGCCTTCTCCATCCATGGGATTTGCCAGGCAAGAGTACTGGAGTGGGTTGCCATTGCCTTCTCCGATCATAAAATAGCAAGAGATTACATATCTCTATGGTCCTGCCTCATCTTCACTAAAATCCACAGGTTTATGTTAGAGTTCTACCTTTTTCTGTTGTTTGTTTCTACATGCTTTTACACACATACACACTCACACCCACACACATAAAGTCTTCTTAGGAATTACGTAATGATATAGTAATATGATATTCCACTGTATTAATTTACCTCAGTTTGCTTCTGGATTATTTCCAATTTTTTATTAAAAATAATGTGGCTATAAAATTTTTTTTACAATTTATTTTTTCTTTTGAATTATTTCCTTAAGATATATTCCCAGAAGTAGGATTGATTGGTTTGATCTCCTTGCAGTCCAAGGGACTCTCAAAAGTCTTCTCCAACACCACAGTTCAAAAGCATCAATTCTTTGGCACTCAGCCTTCTTTATGGTTCAACTCTCACATTCATACATGACTACTGGAAGAACTATAGTTTTGATTGTATAGACCTTTGTCAGCAAATAATGTCTCTGCTTTTTAATATTCTGTCTAGGTTTCCTATAGATATTCTTCCAAGGAGCAAGCATCTTTTAATTTCATGGCTGCAGTAACCATCTGCAGTGATTTTGGAGCCCAAGAATATAATAAAGTCTTTCACTGTTTCCATTGTTTCCCCATCTATTTGCCATGAAGAGATGGGACCAGATGCCATGATCTTCAGTTTTTGAATGTTGAATTTTAAGTCAGCTTTTTCACTCTCCTCTTTCACCTTTATCAAGAGGCTCCTTAGTTCCTCTTCACTTTTTGCTATTAGGGTGGTGTCACCTGCATATCTGAGATTATTGATATTTCTCCTGGCAATCTTGATTCCAGTTTGTGACTCATCCAGCCCAGCATGTCCCATGATCTACCCTGCATATAAGTTAAATAATCAGGGTGACAACATGCAGCCTTGACATACTCCTTTCCCAGTTTGGAACTAGTCCATTGTTTCATGTCCAGTTCTAACTGTTGCTTCTTGACCTGTATACAGGTTTCTCAGGAGGCAGGTCAGGTGGTCTGGTATTCCTATCCATTTAAGAATTTTCCACAGTTAGTTGTGATCCACAGTCAAAGGCTTTAGCGTAGTCAATGAAGCAGATGTTTTTCTGGAATTCTCTTGCTTTTTCTGATACAATGGATGTTGGCAATTTGATCTCTGGTTCCTCTACCTTTTCTAAATCCAGCTTATATATCTGGAAGTTCTTGGTTCACATACTGTTGACGCCTAGCTTGGAGGATTTTGAGCATGACCTTTCTAGCCTGTGAAATGAGTGCAATTGTGTGGTAGTTTGAATATTCTTTGGCACTGCCTTTTCTGGGATTGGAAAGAAAACTGACTTTTTCCAGTTCAGTGGCCACTGCTGACTTTTCCAAATTTGCTGGTGTATTGAGTGCAACACTTTAACAGCATCATCTTTTAGGATTTGAAATAGTTCAGCTGGAATTCTATCACCTCCACTAGCTTTGTTCACAGTGATATTTCTGAAGGCCCACTTGACTTTACACTCCAGGATGTCTGACTCTAGGTGAGTGATCCCATCATCATGGTTATCCGGGTCATTAAGATCTTTTTTGTATAGTTCTTCTGTGTATTATTGCCACCTCTTATTAGTATCTTCTGCTTCTGTTAGATCCATACCGTTTCTGTCCTCTGTTGTGCCCTGAATTTATTTATCAACTCCCTGCTGACAGCATTTTTTCAGTTTCTAGTTTGGGTCTATTATGAATGGTATCACTATGACACCCTAGTATAAGTCTTTTAGTACAGGGGTCTCCAACCTCAGAGATCTAATGCCTGATGATCTGAGGTGGAGCTGATATAATAAGAAAAGAAATAAAATACACAATAAATGTGATGTGCTTGAATCATCCCCAAACCACCTTACCCCCTCCTCAGTCTCTGGAAAAACTGTCTTCCATGAAACTGGTCCCTGGTGCCAAAATTTAGTAAACTCATGTCTGTATTTTCAGCTGGTTCTGGGCCCTGAAGTGCATGACTAGGCCACAGGGGATGAGTAGGTTCAACTTTTGTATATATTGCCAAGGAGCTTTCCTGGTTTGCAGAATGGCCACCTTCCTCCTCAGGTGGTAAAAACAGAAATTATCTCTCTTGAGTCTGTTTGTATTGGGTTGGCCAAAAAGTTTGTTTGGATTTTTCATACAATGTTATGTAAAAAGATGGATGAACTTTTTGGCCAACCCAATATAATCTCATGATGAAGGCTCCATCTTATGACCCGATTACCTGCCAATGGCCCCACCTCTAAATACCATCACATTGGGAATCAAGGCTTCAGCATAGGAGCAGGGCATAAGGAAACTTTCAGGTGATGAAAATGCTATGTATCCTAACTGAGGTGATGACTACATGGCTATATATTAACATATATATATCAAAACTTATTAAATTTCACCCTTATATGGTTTTTATTATATTCAAATTATACATCCATAAAACTGTCAGTAAAAAAGAGATGACGGTTTTTTCTGAGTTAATTACAAACTTTGTAATTGAACTACTTGTTTCTGAAAGCTCAAAAAAATCACCATTTGTTGTGTACTGTATTTTATTATTTAATTTTATTTTATATTTTCTTTAGTTTGCTACTTTGCTCCTTTTCTGAAGTCTTTAAGTATAAACTTAATTATGTTTTTATGTCTTATTAATTTAAATATTTATAGCAGTAACTTTTCCTCTGAACATTGCTTTAGTAAATGTCCATAGATTTTAATTGTGTTGTGGTTATAAATAGTCTATTGTTATTTCTCAAATTTATTTCCTAACCCAGTTGTAAAGGAAAGTAATTTTTAAATTATCCTTGTGGTTAGGTACTTTTAAATTATACTTTCATTATCTCTAATTTTATAGTATTATAGCTTGAGGATGCAATATATATGATTTCTGCCTTTTATTAATCAAAAGCTTCTTTGTACCTTGTATATGATAAATGTTTGCAAAGGATCCACATATTTTTAATTTCTAAATTTTCTCATTTATTCTTTTCCTAAATGTTTTAATTTTACCTTACTGTCTGTAATATCAGATTTATAAAAAAGAACAATATTAATCAGACTTTCTTCATAGGTTAAGATGAATATGATAATATACCTAAATGTGCTTTATAACAATATAGTACTACAGTATAGTTAAATGTACTTTAAACAATAAAGTACTATACAAGTATCAGTTATTTATATTTGGGTGATAGCCCAATCCACTTAAATTTAACATAATACTTGTTTATGCTTCATTCATTCATTTAAACATTATATGGAAAATCTAGAATATGCTAAGCACTGGGAAAATGAAAACAAATAGAACTATGCTCTTTGTCCTTAAGGAGACAAGTAAGCACACTGACAATCAACACATAGTGAAAACTACAGTGAAGCTGCACATGTATGGTGTGGATGAGATGAGCCCAAACAGGACCGAAAAGTTACTCAGAGGAGCAGTCATGTTGAACCCTGAACAAGTAGGAACCCACTGCAATATTCTTTTTTTTTTCCATTGTAATATTCCAATGAAATCTCAAGAGATTCTGAATAGCCAAAAAATCTTGGAAAAGGACAAAAATGGATGACTCACCCTTCCTAATTTTAAAACTTATTACAAAGTTATAGGAATCAAAACAGGGCAGTGCTGGCATGAAAACAAAAACAAACCCACAATGGAATACAAGAGAGAGCCTGGGAATAGCCCTCACATATATGTCAATTTTTGACAAGGATGCCAACGTTATTCAAGGGGGAAAGGCGATCTTTAAAAAAACAACGGTGATGGGAAAGCTGGGGATCCACATACAGAAGTGGATCCATGCACACTGTGATTGCTTTGTTGTGGCAGCCTAAGCTAACTAATATGTTGGGCAAAAAGTCTACATAAGAACCACTCATACTTCTAGATCCTCTCCCCAACTTTATGGAGCAAAGTTATCACCCTCCCTTTACTTAGATATGACATTAAAGGTTTATCTTCTATTAAGAAACTGAATCATCAGGTCTTTGAACTTAGGGACTTCAAGAACAGTTAAGGACAGAGGTGCCAGATGACTACATTAAAGCCTACCTACTGACCTGTGTGAGACTCTCCCCTGCTTAGCACATAAACAGATATCCAAGAAGTTTCACAAGTTTGAGGAAAGGTTCTTATCTAAAAAGTACACCAAAAATAACTAACAGAAAAAAATAAACTTGAAAGAAAGAAATGCAGAAGACATACACAAAAGCAAGAAAACAAACCAAACCAAAGCACAAAAAAACAACAAAACAAGAAAAGAAATACCACAATTACTAATCTCAGAAAGTAACAATCTACAGGGGTGGGATGAGGAGGGAGACGGGAGGGAGGTCAAGAGGGAGGGGACATATGTATACCTATGGTGGATTCATGCTGATACTTGCAGAAAACAAAATTCTGTAAAGCAATTATCCTAAAATTAAAAAAAAAAATCTCAGAAAGACAAGCTTAAAATCTTATGTTTGTGAATCCAGGAAAAATGAATAGAAAATTAAAATATAATTGTAGATATTTGTAGCATTCAATAGGATAGGAAAGGTCAAACATATTCACATAAAATATAATAAACCAAAAAATACAGAAAAGGAGAAAGAAAGGTAAGAAAATCACAGCATGAATCCATAAGGTCCAATGTCTGAGTAATAATAGTTCCAGAGATAGACATGAGAAAATGCCAAACATAAATTCAAGAAAACATCTCAGAACTGAAGGATGTAAATTTCCATATTGAAAGGGCCTCAAGAAATGAATGACAGATCAACACCAAGGGATATCTTTATGAAACATGACAAATAAGAATGGCATTCAGTTTCTCAACAGCAATATGGGAAACTAAAAAATAAGGGATAAATGCCTCTAAAAGTCTAAGGGAAAATTATCTCCAACATAGAATTTTATACCTACACAAATTATGAATCAAGTGTGAAGGTAGTACAAAAACATTTTCAGAGATATAAGACACTCTAATTTTATTTTGCATGCAAACTTTCTCAGAAAGCTGCTGGAGGATACAACCTAAGAAAAAGAAGGATTATTTGGGGAAAAGGAAAACAGAGGCTTCAGGTCGTATGGAGTATCACTTGAGAGAGACAAGTAATATTCAAGATAAGGATAAGGATTTAGACAGCAACCGAGCCAGATGGCAGCAGGAGGGCCAATCAGGTAAAGGAGTACCCCAGGGGAGTTATCTTGAAAAAAATAAATTGAAATTTAGAGAATACCTGATGTGTCTGAATCAGCTCGGAGAAGATTAGCCTTTTGGTTGGAGAGCTGGGGCAGAAACTAGAGACAAGTTCATAGAAAATCAACCAAACAAAAGACAAGGCAATGATTAACTCTGGGGGGAAAACTATGCAAAAAAGGGAAATGTAATCATAGAGTACTGCATGACTAATGTATACATACCACTGTCTTAGTGATAATAAACACTGGATGTTGACTTAACCAAAAATCATAATTTATTGCAAGGCTAGGAGGAAGGGAAGTTAAGAGGATATAAAAGCGCTAAATCCATCACAGGCAGTCATTAGACAATATCCGCAACTGAAAAATCAAGAAGAGCAGTGTAAGCATGGTATTTTAAGATATGCAGCAAAACAGCAAAAGACATGGTGAAAAAAATCCGTAAGTAGTCTCCTCTGAGGAGGGGGATTTAGAGGTGAGAGTTTGTGGGGTATGGTACTACTGTTTTACTAAAGCTTTTATAAATCCACTTGGCTGATAAAATTCTGTAGCTAATAAACATCAAATCAAATAATTTTTGTTCTTTTGGATTTTCCCCTCTCTTTACCCATTATTTGTGACACCTTGTTTTCCTAGAAGTTATTCAGTTGTTTCATCTAATTATTACTTTGCAATATTTTTGTAGTTTTTTCTTTTAGAATTTACATAGTCGACTTTGTTCCTATTTATGTTTTTTTGTTGCTTCTTTTTTCAAAGGGTTTATTTATTCCCAGGTGGTGCAGTGGTAAAGAATGTGCCCGCTAATGCTGGAGATGTGCGTTTGATCCCTGGGTGGGGAAGATCCCCTGGAGTGGGCAATGGCAACCCACTTCAGTCGGTCTTATTGCCTGGAAAATTCCATGAACAGAGGAGCCTGGTGGGCTAGTCCATGGGGTCACAACTGAGCATGCACATTATACATCTTTACTTCAAATGTCTTAATGCTGCTCAGAATTCTTGTACTTGTTCCTAGTCAAGCTCTCTTTCTTCCTTCCTACAGCAACTTATTTCTTCTTTTCCACAGTAATACAAATTTTCTTTGTTCTCCTATGCCTTTTACTTTTGTTTCCCTAACTCTAGGGAGATAACCTGGAATCTTACTTCAAAGACAAAGACGAGGTAGGTGGCCAGGTAAAGAACATCAACTTTCAGCTCCATTTCAATTCTGCCCTTCACCAATTTTACTTTCTGTCTCTGTTATTCAAAAGCAATTATTCTTTGCAGAGTCAGGGTTTCCTTCTTTTTCTTTTTTGTTGATACATAATTGACATATAACACTGTACTATTAATAGTTTCAGGTATACAACATGATGATTGGATATCTGTGTATGTTGTGAAATGATCACCATAGTAAGTCTAGTTAACATCCGTCAGTCACCACACAGCTACAATTTTTTTCTTGTGATGAGAATTTTTAAGATCTACTCTCAGCAATTTTCAAATATAAATACAGTATACTGAACTACAGTCACCATGCTGTACATTACATCCCCAGGGATTATTTATTGTATTACTAGATATTTGTACTTTTTCCCACCTTTATCCATTTCACCCACCCTCCACCTCTTTGGTATCTATGAGTCTAGGGGTTTTTTAATATATTAAATATTACATACATGCTAGTGAGATCATACAGTATTTGTCTTTAACTTACTTCACTTAAAATAATGCCTTCAACATCCATTTACGCTGTTGCAAGTGGCAGGACTTCTTTTTTATGCTGAATAATATTCTTGTAGAGTTGTTTTAACGGAGAAGGCAATGGCAACCCACTCCAGCACTCTTGCCTGGAAAATCCCATGGACGGAGGAGCCTGGTAGGCTGCAGTCCATGGGGTCTTGAAGAGTCGGACATGACTGAGCGACTTCACTTTCACCTTTCACTTTCATGCATTGGAGAAGGAAATGGCAACCCACTCCAGTGTTCTTGCCTGGAGAATCCCAGGGATAGGGGAGCCTGGTGGGCTGCCATCTATGGGGTCACTCAGAGTCGGACACGAATGAAGTGACTTAGCAGCAGCAGAGTTCTTTTAAAACCATGTTAGGACATGAATTCACACTTAGGATCTGCTAATTGCAAAAAATCTTACCTATAACTTGCTTTTGTTGTTCAGTTGCTAAGTCATGGCCAACTCTTTGTGACTCCGTGGACTACAGCACATCAGGCTTCCCTGTCCTTCACTATCTCCCTGAGTTTGCTCAAACTCATGTCCATTGAGTTGGTGATACCATCCAACCATCTCAGCCTCTGTTGCCCCTTCTCCTCCTGCCCTCAATCTTTCCTAGCAGCAGAGTCTTTTCCAATGAGTTGGCTCTTTGCATCAGGTGGTCAAAGTACTGGAGCTTCAGCTTTAGCATCAGTCCTTGCAATGAATATTCAGGGTTGATTTCTTTTAGGATTGATTGGTATGATCTCCTTGCTGTCCAAGGGACTCTCAAGAGCCTTCTCCAAAACCACAGTATGAAAGCGTCAATTCTTTCACACTCAGCCTTCTTTATGGTCCAACTCTCATATCTATCCATGACTACTGGGAAAACCACAGCTTTGACTACATGGACCTTTGTTGGCAAAGTGATGTCTCTGCTTTTCAATATATTGTCTAGGTTTGTCATAGCTTTTCTTCCAAGGAGCAAGCATCTTTTAATTTCATAGCTGCAGTCATGGTCTGCAGTGGTTTTGGAGCCCAAGAAAATAAAATCTGCCACTGTTTCCAATTTTTCCCCATCTATTTGCCATAAAGTGATGGGACCAGATGCCATGATCTTAGTTTTATAATGCTGAGTTTAAGCCAGCTTTTTTACTCTCCTCTTTCACCTTCATCAAAAGGTTCTTTAGTTCCTCTCTGATTTCTGCCATTAGAGTGGTATCTACTGCGTATCTGAGGTGGCTGATATTTCTCCTGGCAATCTTGATTCCAGCTTGTGATTCATCTAGCCCAGCATTTCACATGATGTACTCTGCATATAAGTTAAATAAGCAGGGTGACAATATGCAGCCTTGACCTATCGTTTCCCAATTTTGAACCAGTCTGTTGCTCCATGTTCGGTTCTAACTGTTGCTTCTTGACCTGCATACAGTTTTCTCAGGAGGTGGGTAAGGTTGTCTGGTATTCCTGTCTCTTTAAGAGTTTTCCACAGTTTGTTGTGATCCACAGTCAAAGGTTTTTGAGTAGTCAATAAAACAGAAGTAGATGTTTTTTTGGAATTCCCTTGTTTTTTCTATGATCCAATGGATGCTGGCAATTTGATCTCTGGTTCCTCTGCCTTTTTTTTTTTTTCCTCTGCCTTTTTTAAAATCCAGCTTATACATCTGGAAGCTCTTGGTTCACCTACTACTGAAGCATAGCTTTAAGGATTTTGAGCATTACCTTGTGAGCATGTAAAAGTTGCTTTTAAATGTAATAAAATGCTTTTCCATACTAAATATAACAATAAAAGTGGTATTATACTATGTTTTATAAATGTATAATTAAACATTTACCCATATTTTAGGGTCAATAAATAGTATTTTGGAGGCTTCCCAGGTGATACAGTGATAAAGAATCCCCCTGCCAATACAGGAGGCACAAGAGATGCAGGTTCAATCCCCGGGTTGGGAAGATCCCCAGGGTAGAAAATGACAACCCACTTGAGCATTCTGGCCTGGAAAATCCTGTGGACAGAGGAGCCTGGCGGGCTACAGTCCATGGGGTCACAAAGAGTCGGACACAAGTGAGCACACACATACACACAAGTATTTTTTAGCTATCAAGTATTTCCAAACATTTCAAAACCGTTTATAGATTTGGCACAATGCCTGTAGTGCCTAATGAATAAACATGGTCCTGAATCCCACCTCTAAAAACAAGCTTGCACCTCTGCCCTTGATCCTGAAATGTTCTCCCACCTCTTTTAAAAAAGTATTGCATCATTTAATCATCTTATTCTCTTGGCTCATCCCTCTCTCCTCTACAATGGCTCCCTTTCCTTCAGCCTGTAAACATATTCAAGACTCTAAAAACTTCAAAACAGCAATAAACTCTCGCCTACCCTTGCTACCAGCCCCTGTCCTTTCCCAGTCCACCAAACTTCTGGAAACAAGTCTATCCTACCTACTGTCTCAAATCCCTCACCCTTCCCATTTACAGGCAAACCTGGCATCCTGCCACAGCGCTCCACTGACACTTCTCACCTAATGCCACTAACAATCCCTTTTGCAGCTCTTATCTCATTTGACCTCTTGGAGGCAGCTGATAGCACTGAACACTCCCTCCATCTTGAAACTCACTCCTCCCCCAGTTTCTGCATCCCCACATTTTCCTCGTCCTTCTAAATCTCTTACTCTCAGCCTAGGAAGACAAATATCTTTATTCACTGTAAAACTCTCTCTCTGGAGACAAGATTTAAGTTTCTACCATGGGTCTAACTCCCCACTCAAAAAATTTTTATTTGGCAGCAAAAGTAAGCTCCAACAGACAGCAAGCAACACAATAAAGAAGAACTAAAACTCCAACAATTACATGTGCTCCCTGAAGTGTAGAAAGGAACTATTCTGATTAGTTGGAAATGTTTACTAAGGACAGAGAAGTGATCCAAGAGAAATGACTGGAGATACAGAGTTATGAAAATAATAATAATAATAATAATAAAAAGGGAGCAATCAAGCTCAGTAGTAGTGTAAGGTAAAAGAGTGGAGAACAGGGACAACCGATAAAATACACTGTACTTGAAGAGGCAGACATCGGGGAGGAAAAGCCAAACACCTACTGGAGTATCTGCGCTCCCCCTCTGAACAAGGGCAAGCGGCTACTAACTACGCACAGACCAGGTATGGTAGGTTATTGTCGGCACTCCGAATATATGTGCTCCTATGCAAAATACGTGCTCGTATTCTTCTCACACACGATGTCTGGTTGGACTTCCCAAGCTCCTCTGCAATTAGCGGTGGTCTTATGTTAAGTCCTCACCCATGAAATGTGAGCACAAGTGATGTTTGCAACTTCTGCCTTATTTGCTTAAAAGTTATTTGCCCTGTACTCATTCCTTCCCCTTTTCCTTTTTGTGACAGGAAATGGCTACAACGGAGGCATCCTCAGAAACCACGGATTTCAAATGGCATGGCTACCCTGCTAGCCTGAAATCCTGCGATGGCTTCCTAGAGCAGATTTCTGCCTTCTGCATCCTGGACCTAGGTTAAGGGAGAGAGAAATAAAGTTCTCTCCTGTATAAGCCATTGCACTGGAGGGGGCAGTTGCTCAACCATCACCCTGAGATCAGTGGCACAAAATCACCTAAAGTACAGAACCTCAATACACTCACCAGCTTACTGACCTAGTAGGAAACATTAGTCTGGAGAGAGAGGAGTTTTGAGCAACAGGGGATGTTCTTGTCATTAATCAATGACAGCTACCAGTCAGATTTAACCAACACTGATTAAGTGGCACCTAAACCACTAAATTTGGAATCAGAAGAACTAGAATTAAATCTTAGCTCCACCTACTGCTATCTACATGAACGATGGAAATTTTACTTAAGCTCTCTGGGTCCCTGTTTCCTAACATACACCCCAGTAAATGTCATAACACATCTACAGTACAAACGTCTAAAATAATGACACCATGTCATCAAGAAAACGTTATGTTCTATTATATACCAGGGAATATGGGGAATATATCATATATTCCATAGACATTTCTGTTAAAATACTAAGTTCTAATCCTTAAATCCTTATGAACTGAATAAGAAAGCAGGCCTTGAGAAATCAGACCTAAAAGCAAAGTAGCTGACAACACAGGCTCTAGAGTTAGATAAATTTCATTCAAGCTTCACCTCCATATTTACTAGCTGGATGACCTTGGGCAAGTTACATAACCTAAATTTCAGTTTCCTCATGGAAAAGTGAGGGTCAAGCTGGTACCTACCTCACAAATATAAGGACCGATTCTAGTCCTCCTGGATATGAGAATGACTCCAGCTGGCATACCAAGAACATCTGTTTGAATATATTTCCCACTTAAGACAGTATTTGGGGGGCTGGGCTTACTTAGAAGCTGGAATATTATCTCTGTATTTAAAAAGAGAGAAACATAGGCCAAACACCCTCCGACATAAACCACAGCAGGATCCTCTATGACCCACCTCCCAGAATATGGGAAATAAAAGCAAAAATAAACAAATGGGCCCTAATTAAAATTAAAAGCTTCTGCACAACAAAGGAAACTATAAGCAGGTGAAAAGACAGCCGTCAGAACAGGAGAAAATAAGAGCAAATGAAGCAACTGACAAGGAATTAATCTCAAAAATTACAAGCAACTCCTGCAGCTCAATTCCAGAAAAATAAGCAACCCGATCAAGAAAGGGGCCAAAGAACTAAACAGACATTTCTCCAAAGAAGACATACAGATGGCTAACAAACACCCGAAAAGATGCTCAACATCACTCATTATCAGAGAAATGCAAGTCAAAACCACAATGAGGTACCATCTCACACCAGTCAGAATGGCTGCTGTCAAAAAGTCTACAAGCAATAAATGCTGGAGAGGGTGTGGAGAAAAGGGAACCCTCTTACACTGTTGGTGGGAATGCAAATTAGTACGGCCACTATGGAGAACAGTGTGGAGATTCCTTAAAGAACTGGAAATAGAATTGCCATATGACCCAGCAATCCCACTGCTGGGCATACACACCGAGGAAATTAGAATTGAAAGAGACACGTGTACCCCAGTGTTCATGGCAGCACTGTTTACAATAGCCAGGACATGGAAGCAACCTAGAAGTCCATCAGTAGATGAATGGATAAGAAAGCTGTGGTACATATACACAATGGAGTATTACTCAGCCATTAAAAAGAATACATTTGAATCAGTTCTAATGAGGTGGATGAAACTGGAGCCTATTATACAGAGTGAAGTAAGCCAGAAAGAAAAACACCAATACATATATATGGATATATATGGAATTTAGAAAGATGGTAATGATGACCCTGTATGCGAGACAGCAAAAGAGACACAGATGTATAGAACAGTCTTTTGGACTCTGTGGGAGAGGGCGAGGGTGGGATGATTTTGGAGAATGGCATTGAAACATGTATATTACCATATGTGAAGTGAATCGCCAGTCCAGGTTTGATGCATGAGACAGAGTGCTCGGGGCTGGTGCACTGGGATAACCCTGAGAGATGGGATAAGGAGGGAGGTGGGAGGGGGGTTCAGGATGGGGAACACATGTTACACCTGTGGCAGATTCATGTCAATGTATGGCAAAACCAATACAATATCGTAAAGTAAAAAAATTAATTAATTAATTTAAAAAAATGTACGAGAGAGAATCTCTGCTGAGGGTTTAGAGTTTAAATGAAATAGCGTTTCCCATTTTGTGTCATCTAATACAAAATGAAATCTGGGAAGTGAGGTTATCCAAACATTAGTGTACTTGGAAACAGAAGATGAAAATTACATTGAAAATTACACTGTTTTCAAGGGGGTCGTCTCAGGTTTTGTTGCCTAAAACCTTATGCAAATACCAACACAAATGGAAGCAGAGATGTCAGTGATAATTTTGTCATTTAAAAAATATAAAGTCTTTTCCGGTATCCCTTCTTTAAAGATAACAACCAAAGCGGTTTTTATTACTTGGCTTAGTTTAAGACCTTTCCAGTTAGGGAACTCAGAGTTAGGTCCCTCAACAACAATTATTTTCTCTTAAACTACTAAGAAATATGATAAGAAAAGTTCACAATGTAAGATAAATCAATCACTTCTTTTCCTTATAAGCTTGTTTCTTCTTTAGAAACATGAAATCAAAACCAAATATTTACTGGAAGAATAAAGGTCCAAACAGCCACTACCTATGTTCAGACAGGGCAACAAAGATTAGCAAGACTCCAAAGATCATCTGTAGGCATAACCTTGAAAAGAAAAGAGGCAGGGCCATGCTTCCTGAAGACCTAACTTATTTTCTTCCACCACCACATGGTAGAGTATGCACCATTCCCTACCATGCCAATTCTCGAAGGCAAGGCAAAAGACCGACAGCACGTGTAAGACTTTGTAAGTTAATCATGTGCTTAAATATCAGGTTTGGTGGTCTACAGACTATCAAGAAAGACAATTTTAGGTCTCATTAAATACCTTACTGTAAGATAACTGACATATATTAATTAATTCATCCTCTCAACCCAGTCTGAGGTAGCTTTTATCAACTCCTCGTGTTGGGGAAATTTGATCAAGGAGAGTAATAATGGTATTTTCTATTTACAAAATATCTTTCTTATAAAGAGTTCTACATGTTTATCGTCTCAATCTTCTAACATTCCAGTGAGGTAGGTGGTAATATTACCTTTTCCTTTCTCACAGGTACAACGCTAGGGCTCAAGGGGCTTAATGACTTGCTCACTTGGTAGCCTGTACTTCAGCCACTAACCAGAACACACTGCATGGGATTAACACTAGACCGTAGGCTCCAGTCTGAACTGCACGTGATTCAAAAGTGTCAAGCTTCTGGTTTTCTCTACAGTCATCTTTCAATGTGTCACATTCCAAGAAAGACTGGGGTCATGCTTGCTGTTTAAGCTCATGTGCTTACTGTTCATAAAGCTCATTATCATTTCTCTAAATTGGACTATTCAAGTTTTGTCAAAATGCCTGAAAGCTAAATTATTTTTTTGTTTACTGTCTGTGCACTAGCATTATAAATGATGTCATCAGGAATCTGCAAAACTCTTAGACAAAGCTGCAGGGCCAATAAAAGCAACTCACTTGGGGAAGAGTGTGTTTCTTCTTCTCCCCCTCTACTCCCATCCTCCCCCGTCCCCCCACCTTTTTTTTTTTTGAAGTAGGCATCACACAAAAAGATGACTCATTAAGCCCAGAAGAGTTGACTATGCCATGTAAGGGCTCCTTATGCAGCCCTCCACAAAGAGACCTGAGTGGCAGCATAAGGCCTCCTCTTCTGTGCATTTCCCTCCAGGCAGAATGTGCATTTGTGTGGCTACATACACAATTATAATCTCCCCTGAAAAGCAATTCCTTCCATATGACAGGCTCAACAGTGGCCTGAGTGCTAGCCTCATGTTGCCTGTGCAGCTAACACGCTGAAATACCAGATGCGTTTAATCTCTCCTTTCTGAAAACCACTGTGATGGGACAGGAGAAGCGAAGCTGGAAAGAACTCCACACAGAGAGAAAGGGGGCAGCCCGGGCGCCCAAACTCATTCTCATGGGCTGAGCTTCTTTGTGCGTTGCCTACTTACGTGTCAGTTTCCAGGACTTTAGGGCATGAGAACCATGGAGCCGAGTGGTTCTGGCAGCCTCTCCATTTGACAAGCAAAGCCAGAGACATGCGGCCTTCTGGTACATTTCACATTCAAAAGTGTTATTGTTTTAAGCATGCCTATTTTAAAATATATAATTTTCCCATTTAGGGCACATGTTGTATGTAAGTTGGCCACAGGAGGAGTTCTGCCACATGATTAAAAAAAATAAATAAATAAAGGCAATGGCTCTTATACAGCCCTTTCCCTGCCAGATACCTCTGTTTACTGGGGGCCGGGGCGGGGGGTGGGGGTGCTCTTTCAGGTGAGAGAAGTCTGAATTTCACAAACACCTGATGTGAAGGCCAGGGCACAAACAGATTTCTGTCTGAGATTACAGAAACTGAAGCCTGTGTTTTATCACAATTACCTGTAATCTCAGGGCCAGATAATAGTATTAACAAGACCTTGGGCTACACAATAGGACAGCTGGAAAAAGGCTCTTACTCTCTCCAAAGAACAGTGCTTTCAAAAAAGCTAATTCAATGAAGAAAAAGAAAGGGCTCAGAAAGTGCCTTCTCAAACAATATTTACTTTTACTGGGTTCCTGCTAATCAAACACAACTTAGTCAAAAGCTTTTATGAAAAATACATTGGATGATTTCAGCTGTAATTACTTTGTTTAAAGAGAAGTGCTTAAGAGAAAACATAGCTAATGGGATCAGTAATTTGGTAAGTTCAGATGTGTTTGGGAAAACCCCTCCTCTCTTTGATAAATCATTAAAATTCTGCTCAGATAAATGTGTTTTGACTTGAAATTCCAATCATAGGATGAGCTATTTCCTAAGGCCCGTAGGGAAGCACCCAGCAATTGGCTGACAAGGGTAATTCCAGGCTTAATCAAAGCATGTTACTCTGCCCAACTGAAAACGGGATCTCCAGGAGATGCCTCAAAATGGTATAAAATTTCCTTCCTTCATAAGAAACCATTTGAAAAAAGGAACTAAATCTTACTGCTGTGTAATCAAAACAGAGAAAACATGGTGTCAACCAAGAAATTATATTTACTCATTTAGTAAACATAGTATATATGCAAGTAATGGTGATCCCCAACATTTGGACAGCATTCAGAGCAAAGATTTTAATCAGTTCTCCTTTGGTTGTCAATGGAAGAAGGGAAAAAAACCCTAGTGTCTCTCACACAGCAGGAATTCAATAACTATTTTCTGAGCTGGATTCCTTTCTTTCATTTGAAAAAAAAATTATTTTGCTATTTAAAGCAGTGTGCGTGTGTGCTAAGTCGCTTGAGTCGTGACCGACTCTTTGCAACCCCAAGGACTGCAGCCCGCCAAGCTCCTCTGTCCATGGGATTCTCCAGACAAGAACACTGAAGTGGGTTGCCATGCCCTCCTCCCGGCAATCTTCCTGACCCAGGGACTGAACCCAAGCCTCTTACATCTTCTGCATTGGCAGGCAGGGTCTTACCACTAGCACCATCTGGAAAGCCCACATAAAGCACGCTGTTCATTTAACAACTGTGCACTTAACTTGGGCCAAGCACTGTGCTAGATTTTGGAGATACTGAGAGAATGAGCCTGCCCTTATGCTTACATTCTAGTAAGAAACAGACAGTAACAAGATACACGAATAGATTAATAAGATAATTGTGATAAGCGCTAAGAAGCATATAAACTGGAAGATGAACCAGAGATAACTTGATCATCTATCTCTTCTGAAGTCTTTTTTATTACTTTTTAAAACTTTGATTACCTAGTCAGCTTCCTAAATTCACTCATTTAGCAAATGTGGTATTTATAACAAAAAATAGTGATCTCCAACTTTTAGATAGCATTTGGAGGGAAGACTTTAAGATTACCTGAATATATAAATGATAGGCAAAGTAAAAAATTTACAGAACTATTTTTAATCCGTAGAATAGTACTGACATCACCTGTAGTCAGTTACCCAGGAGAAACAGAGGTGGGTAATGGTCAACAAACAGCATGCCTTAGAACTCACTTGCTCTCCTCCGACAACCTCCGTTCCCCATCCCTAACCCCCTCCAACAGAAACATTGATTACATTTATTAAGTAGCTTATGGAATCCTTAGAAAGATGACTGAAGCAGAGTCTAGGCTGAACTTCCAGGAACAGCTCCCAGAGGCACACCCCAGAACTGGGCCGCCTAGGGAGCTGCTGCCCCTGTGATGGCGATTTCTTTTGCTTTTGGATGAATCCTGATAGGCAAACTTGCTTTTGTTTGAATATGATAAGTGAACCTTCCAAATCCAACCCTATGCTAGTGCCAATCCAACCCATTGCTGTTTACAATATGTCAACAGAAATGCTCATGGGACTTTAGAGTGCTCGGGTTGTTGCAGAAAGGAAAATAAATAAATATTATAGATGTTAAATGCTGACTTCCTAAGTCTCTGGATACTATTCATAGGTTTACAATATATGAAGCTGGTCACTTAAAAACAGTAAGGCACATGTCCACAAAATCATCTCTTTCTTCTTCCCCCTTTCCCCTTCCTTTCTTCTCTTCCTAATTCTTCCTTCCTTCCATTCTTTCTTTCTTGTTCCCTGAATAGCTTCTCTATATAAAGCAAAGCATGAATATAACGTGCCACTCCCTGCAGGAAACTTACGCCATACATGGGAGATGGGATCTAAGTGCTATAACAGACTGAGTGAACTGTATGTAGGCAGGTGTCTCCGCTCTTTTCCCAGTTTCAGTTCAGTTCAGTCGCTCAGTCATGTCCAAGTCTTTGAGACCCCGTGGACTGCAGCATGCCAGGCTTACCTGTCCTTCACCAACTCCCAGAGCTTGCTCAAACTCATGTCCATTGAGTCAGTGATGGCATTCAACCATCCCCTTCTCCTCCTGCCCTCAATTTTTCCCAGTCGGCACTTATTACACAGTTACTTTGTGTTACAGTCACTTATGAATATTACGTTCATGATTATGTGAACATATGCATTACTGTTTCTAAGTGACCAGCTTTATTATTATAAACCTAGTTTACAAAGATTTAGGGAATCAGTGTAACACCTATAGTATTTATTCCTTTTCTTTCTGCAACAACCCGAGCTCTCTAAAATCCTATGAGTATTTCTTCTGACTTACTATAAATGGCAATGTTTCCTAGCATGAGGCTGGGTTTGGGAGATTGGAAAGACTGATGTTGAAGCTGAAACTCCAATACTTTGGCCACTTCATGTGAAGAGCTGACTCATTTGAAAACACCCTGATGCTGGGAAAGACTGAGGGCAGGAGGAGAAGGAGACGACAGAGGATGAGATGGTTGGATGGCATCACTGACTCGATGGACATGGGTTTGGGTGGACTCTGGGAGTTGGTGATGGACAGGGAGGCCTGGTGTGCTGTGGTTCATGGGGTCGCCAAGAGTCAGACACGACTGAGCGACTGGACTGAACTGAACTGAACTGAATATATTCCAACAAAATTACGTTTGCTTATCAAGACTCATCCAAAAGCAAAAAGAGAAATTATGTCTGGCAATAAAACAAGTTGATATCAGCAAATGCAAAAAAAAAGAAACAAACCCCAAACCAAGATTAGTAACACTTAAGAATCTTCAACATAGAAGCAGTCATGTGTCAGAACCTCTGCCAAGGCTTGAAGAAATTTTAACCTCATGACTGAAAGGGACTGTATCAGTGACTGTTGGAGGCTGTTTTAGTCCAGGGACTCTGAGAAGCAGACAAGAAGACAGGATCAGACATGCAAGAGATTTAGGGGATGAAAAGCCCATGAGGGAATATGCGGAGGGAGCTGGAAGAGACTCCGAGAGGTGACAGATGCACTGCAGGGCTGACCCGCGTAGAGAAGAGAATGGGAGTATTAGACTGCGGTGCGGTGGGAGTCCTCAAGCCTAAGTCACCATTAGAGGAGTCACACTTCTCATAAAAGTGGGTCTGCCTGCCTCACCCAGTCATCTGCTGGGAGCAGCCTGCAGGAAGCGTGACCTCAGTGTGAACAAGGTGTTGGATTGAGAGCTGGAGTTAATGATCTTCCCCTCCCACACTAGGAGATCTGAGAGGCAGTTTCATGGGTACCACAGATGTATTGTGTGTGCTAGATTGCTTCAGTCGTGTCCGGCTCCGTGACCCATTGCCACAGATGTATTACATGTTTTTATTAAAAAACAGGAATAATAATAGCAGCTTATATCTACTGAGCACCTACCTAGATGCTCTAGAGGAAAAGATATCTTACTTATCTTTGTACATCCTCTTTTCATAATGTATCAGCCAGGTGTTGCTCTAAAAGCTTGTATGCATGAGGTATTATTATCTATATTTTGCAGATTAGGCATCTGAGGCACAGAGAGGTTGAGTAACTTCCTCAAGGTCACACAGCTGCACAAAGTACATAGATTACGGTCACGCAAGCTCCCCTAAACGGTCTATTTTTAGTCGTAATCTTCCTTACTGCTTGCCTTTGAGAGATGAGTCCAGTGGAAGAAGGAACTGGAATTTTACTATTCTTGGATCCATCCTGATTCCTAGGACGCCCCCTCCTGGCAGAAATGTTAAATTAAGCCCTTGGAGTCATCTGAACTGACTCCAGAATCCATGCAACCATGGAGCCTCCTTTTTGGAGTTGTTCAAGGTGTTTGTAGCATAGAGTTTAACAATGCAGACTCTGAAATTAGACTGCTGGATTAGAATCCTGCCTCCAGGACTCACTATTTATTTAATGCCTTGGTGCTGCAGTTTCCTCATCTATGAAATAGAGATAAAAACTGAAACTATCTTCATGTGCATTAATATGTAAAGTATATAGAATGTCACCTGGTACATACTAAGTACTTAATAAGTCAGTTATTGTTGTAACTGCTCACACTTGGGGGACCCTAAGGTCAGATTATTCATGTTGCATGGGTGGCTCAGGTGGTAAAGAGTTTGCCCACAATGCAGGAGACCGGGGTTCAATCCCTGGGTGGGGAAGATCCCCTGGAGAAAGAAATGGAAACCCATTCCAGTATTCTTGCCTGGAGAATCCCATGGACAGAGGCGCCTAGTGGGCTACAGTCCATGGGGTTGCAAAGAGTTGGACACAACTGAGCAACTAACACTTTCACTTTTATGTAACACACAGGTATGTATAAGGTGTCTGTATTGTGAAAGGCAGGTATACAAGGATGAGTAAGATACAATTTCTGTTCTCAGGACACTTGTTTGCAACTAATGAACTGTTTAAGAGCTCCAGTCTTAAAAGGGAAGCAAGGATCACACCCTTTACAGGCAGCAGCTATTTTGGTTTGTTTATTTTTATCTCTGGGTTTGAACTGTGGTGTTGGAGAAGACTCTTGAGAGTCCCTTGGACTGCAAGGAGATCCAACCAGTCCATCCTAAAGGAGATCAGTCCTGGGTGTTCATTGGAAGGACTGATGTTGACGCTGAAACTCCAATACTTTGGCCACCTCATGCGAAGAGCTGACCCATTTGAAAAGATGCTGATGCTGGGAAAGATTGAAGGCAGGAGGAGAAGGAGATGACAGAGGATGAGACAGTTGGATGGCATCACCGACTCACTGGACATGACTTTGGGTAAACTCTGGGAGTTGGTGATGGACAGGGAGGCCTGGCGTGCTACAGTCCACGGGGTCGCAAAGAGTCATGGTTGAGCAACTGAACTGAACCGAACTGAAGAGAGGGGAAAACAGGCATGGAATTCCATAAACCTGGATCTGAATCTGCATCACCACCTATGTGACTTTGTACAAATCAATTAGCCTTTCTAAGATTCAGTTTTCTTATTTGTAAAATGAGATTTGAATAACTACTAAATAGGACTAATAATTATTGTTGTTCAGTTGCTAAGCTGTGTTCAACTTTTTGTGACCCCACGGACTACAACACACCAGGCTTCCCTGTCCTTCACAATCTCCTTGAGTTTGTTCAAACTCATGTCCATTAAGTTGGTGATGCCATCCAACCATCTCATCCTCTGTCACCCACTTCTCCTCCTGCCCTCCATCTTTCTCAGCTTCAGGGTCTTTCCCAATGAGTTGGCTTTTTGCATTCATTATCAGTCCTTCCAATGAATATTCAGAGTTGATTTCCTTTAGGATTGACTGGTTTGATCTCCTTGCTGTCCAAGGGACTCTCGAGAGTCTTCTCCAGCACCACAATTTGAAAGAATCAGTTCTTCAGCGCTCAGCCTTCTTTATAGTCCAACTCTCACATCTATCTATACATGACTACTGGAAAAATAATAGCTTTGACTACACGGACCTTTGTCAGCAAAGTGATGTCTCTGTTTTTTAATATGCTATCTAGATTTGTCATAGCTTTTCTTCCAAGAAGCAATGGTCTTTTAATTTCATGACTGCAGTTACCATCTGCAGTGATTTTGGAGCCCAAGGATATAAAATCTGCCACTGTTTCCACTTTTTCCCCATCAATTTGCCATAAAGTGATGGGACCAGATGCTACATTCTTAGCTTTTTGAATGCTGGGTTTTAAGCCAGATTCTCACTCTCCTCTTTCACCCTCATCAAGAGGCTCTTTGTTCCTCTTTACTTTCTGCCCTTGAGCAGGGCATGGCAACCCGCTCCAGGATTCTTGCCTGGAGAATCTCCATGGACAGAAGAGCCTGGTTGCAAAGGGTAACACAATTGAGCAACTAAGCACACACACACACACACACACACACACACACACACACACACACCTGCATGTCTGGGGTTGTTGTTACTTCTCCCAGCAATCTTGATTCCAGCTTGTGATTCATCCAGCCTGGCATTTTGCACGATGTACTCTGCATATAAGTTAAATAAGCAGTGTAACAATATACAACCTTGAAGTCCTCCTTTCCCATTTTTGAACTGGTCTGTTGTTCCATGTCCGTTTCTAACTGTTGTTTCTTAAATCTGCATACAGATTTCTCAGAAGGCGGGTAAGGTGGTCTGGTATTCCTATCTCTTTAAGAATGTCCCACAGTTTGTTGTGATCCACACAAAGGCTTTGGAGTAGTCAATGAAGCAAAAGTAGATGTTTAGCTGGAATTCCCTTGCTTTTTTTCTATGATCCAGCAGATGTTGACAATTTGACCTCTGGTTCCTCTGCCTTTTCTAAATCCAGCTTGTACATCTGGAAATTCTTGGTTCATGGACTGTTGAAGCCTAGCTTAAAGGATTTTGAGCATGACCTTGCTAGCATGTGAAATGAGCACATTCTTTGGCGTTGCCCTTCTTTGGGATTGGAATGAAAACTGACCTTTTCCAGTCCTGTGGCCACTGCTGGAGTTTTCCAAATTTGCTGGCATGTTGAGTGCAGCACTTTCACAGCATCATCTTTTAGGATTTAAAATAACTCAGCTAGAATTCCATCACCTCCACTAGCTTTGTCTGTAGTAATGCTTCCTAAGGTCTACTGACTTCACACTCCAGAATGTCCGGCTCTAGATGAGTGACCACACCATGGTGGTTATCTGGGTCATTAAGGCCTTTTTTGCATAGTTCTGTGTATTTTTGACATCTCTTCTTAATCTCTTCAGTTTCTGTTAGGTCCTTGCCATTTCCTCCTCCTTTATTGTTCCTATGTTTGCTTGAAATGTTCCCTTGGTATCTCCAATTTTCTTGAAGAGATTTCTAGTGTTTCCCATTTTATCGTTTTCCTCTATTTCTTCACACTGTTCACTTAAGAAGGTTTTCTTATCCCTCCTTGCTCTTCTCTGGAACTCTGCATTCAGTTGGGTATATCCTTCCCTTTCTCCTTTACCTAATAATACCTTGTATGACGGTTGTGAAGATGAAACGAGTTAAGGCACAGTGTTAAGCATAAATGAAGTGTTCAAAAACTATAGCTTCAAAATAACTGTGGGGGTTGGGGGTGGGAGAGAGGGTCAAGAGAGGGGGATGTATACTTACAGCTGATTCACACAGTTGTACGCAGAAACCAATGAGACATTGTAAAGCAATTATCTTCCAATCAAAAAAACAAAAAAACTATCCAGGGACTTCCCTGACAGTCCAGTGGTTCAGACTTCACCTTCCAATGTGGGGGGTGTGGGTTCAATCCCTAGTTGGGGAGCCAAGATCCCACAGGTCTCATAGCCAAAAAACCAACACATAAAACAGAAGCAATATTGTAACAAACTCAAAAAAGAAAAAAAAAAGATCCACACTAAGAAAAAAAAACTATCCAATTTATTATGATTCCTCTGTAAGTACAGCCTGCAAAGGAGAAAGACCACCCCTGATTCCCTGGAGTTACCTATCATGCTGGTCCACTACCAACCTAGTGAGAACAAACACTTTCCACAGAAACAGAAGTGGTAAATAGGAGCATGAGTGAGAGCAAGCACCTCCCCAGTCTAGGTGGGGGAAGATGATAAACTTCACACCCTCTTGCTTATACTCACGTCAGCACGTAGGGAGTGTGTTTTGCAAACCTGGGACCAGAACAGGCCGCCCTTCGGCTCTACAGAACTCTCCACACCCAACCAGATACACAGACACACCTCAGCCTCTGGCAGAAGCTTCCAATAAGTAGCTTTCATGAAGCTGGAACTCTTTCAAGGGCTCTATATTTATTTCATCTCTTTTCCAGATTCTCCTCTCTCTATTTATGCCTGGGCATTAACACAGTTTCTATCACTCCATTCTGATGACTGCAGGCATGAACATCACAGAGCTGATTCTGTAATGATGATCTTAAGATACTAAAGCCATTCCAGGCCATGATTACAGGTTCCAAATCCACCAAGTCAGCAGGGAACGGATCAGTTTACCCAACATGATGAAAGATTCTTTTCTTCACTAGTAGTGAAAAAGGCAAATAGAAGCCCTGGCTAACAGGTAGAAAGGAAAACCTATAGATATTCACTGAACAGGTATCCCTGTAATTTGTACATAATACTAAAAAGAGGTCTCCATTTACACTTACTAAGGGATATTGAACTTTCACTTTTCCCATGCACTGAATACCTAGAGCTTTCCCGTCTCCCCAATTTTCTTTTTCTGTATGCATTTTCTTGTCTAGTTCTACACACGTGACTTTATAATTTAAAAAAAAAAAAAAGAAGAAAAGGAGAAGAGCCAAATCAAGTCAAACAAAACCTCCACAAGTATTTAAATTTTCAAACCAGAAAATATTTCATTAAATTAATCTATAAGGGACGATTTTCAGTGGTTGTTAAATGGAGGGTGAATGCTTCAAACAGCAACAGCATGCCTCTAAAAGAGACCAAACTGAAATGGGCAGGGTTGCTCTCAACTAAAGACAAATGCATTTCAGCAGAGTTGTATGGTTTGAGCAACCGCGAGGAAGGCAGTGAGTAGTATGACCCTGCTTAGGGCAATATGAATGTCTAGGCAGTGACTGGGACATGGAGTTAAGACACTTAAATATGCAACAGAACCTGAAAGAGCTTCAATAATCCAGGGTTCAATAATTAGGTAAGTGGTTGGATGCTGAAGTTTTTTCGGCCAATCTGAAACTTTGATTCTGTTTATAAATTCATTATCAATAATGCCATTGGCTTAGTCTCCCTGAAAAAAAAAGCCACTTATGGAGGGACCATTAACTTCTACTCACCAAAGAACCAGTAATATTAAATATGTCAAGCCTTTGAGGCATATAATTTAAATATGTCAAGACTTTGAGACAAATATCCAAGGAACTGAACAAAGGACTAGGCTTTTCAAATATTTCATAGACTCATTAGTACCGAGTAAGTAAGAGAAAAAACATAAAATTCTTAGCAAGAGTCTAGGCATTGCTAGACATTATTATTCATTGGATGCAAAATTATCTGTGATTTAATTATGCTCTTTAGGTATATATGAGTGAGTGAAATCGCTCAGTTGAGTCCAACTCTTTGAGATCCCATGGCCATAGCCCGCCAGGCTCCTCTGTCTGTGGAATTTTCTGGGCAAGAATACTGGAGTGGGTTACCATTTCCTTCTCCAATTAGGAGAAATAGGTATATATACTCCTTTCAAAAGCCACATATACCCCTTAACCTTGGTGAAGAGAGTCCTAACTTCATAAGAGAAACGCATATCAAATCTACCCTGGGACTATCTGTCACTAACCAGTTGAAAATATCTGATGGTTTGAGTTTGATATATTTTGTTGGAAAGACCATAGGGAAACAGGGATTCTCCTACATTGCTAACAGCAGTGTAAAACAGTCCAACCCCTGTGAAACATGACTTAGCAATGTCTACCAATATTTAAAATGCATATATCTCTGACCCACCAATTTTACTTTGTGGTTTTATCTTTGCAGATATACTAGTAATGGCACAAAATTACAGGTTATTCAGTGGGGCATTTTCAGTAATGGCCTTCTCTGGTTAGACAGAGTGGTTCAGACAGTAAAGAATCTGCCTGCAGTGCGGAAGACCTGGGTTTGATCCATGGGTTGGGAAGATCTCCTGGCTACCCACTACAGTATTCTTGCCTGGAGAATTCCATGGACAGAGGAGCCTGGCTGGCTACAGTCCACAGGGTCGTGACTGGACATGACTGAGCGACCAACACACACATTTTCAGTAATAGCAAAAGGCTAAAAACAACATGTGTACCAACCGAGAACTGGTCAAATAAATTATTTCAATACTATGTGGCTAAAAATTTTTTTAGAAGAATGAGAAAGCTCTCACTGATATAGAAATCACTATGGACTCTGTGGGAGAGGGAGAGAGTGGGAAGATTTGGGAGAATGACATTGAAACATGTAAAATACCATGTAAGAAACGAGTTGCCAGTCCAGGTTCGATGCACGATACTGGATGCTTGGGGCTAGTGCACTGGGACGACCCAGAGGGATGGTATGGGGAGGGAGGAGGGAGGAGGGTTCAGGATGGGGAACACATGTATACCTGTGGCGGATTCATTTTGATATTTGGCAAAACTAATACAATTATGTAAATTTAAAAATAAAATTAAATTAAAAAAAATAATAAAAATAAAAATAAAAAAAAAAAGAAATCACTATGAGATATATAGAAAGAAAAAAATACATTACCTCTTATATACATAATAAACTAAACTCTGGAAGGACACCAGGAAACCAGTTAACAGTGGTTACTAGTAGTGGGCTGAGGACAGATGAAAACTGGCAGATGAGGGGGAAAGGGCTGGAAGAGACTTTTTCTTATAAACTTCTTTATATTTTTTAATCTAGTTTCCATATGACAAATTCAGAAATTTAAACTGGAATTGTTTTTCATTTAAAAAAATGTGTATAGTATCGATATAGCCATACAATTGAATATTACTCAGTGATAAAAAGAAATGAGCTATCAAGCCTGGAAAAGATGTGGAGGGACCTAAAATGCATTATTGCTTAGTGAAAAAAGCCAGTCTGAAAAGGATATACACTCTGTGACTCCACTGCATGATATTCTGAATAAGTAAGACTTTAGAGAGAGTAAAAAGGTCAATGGTTGTCAATGGTTGGGGGACAGGGGAAAGGATGAATAGACAGGGGGTGGAACTACTCTGCACAGTACTATAATGGTGGATACCCGACACTATGCATTTGTCAAAACCCATAAAACTGTACTGACACAGACTGACCCTAAGGCAAACTGTGGATCTTAGTTAATAATAACGTATCAATATTGGTCCATCAACTGTAACAAGTGTACTATACTAAGAGATGTCAGATGTTAATAACAGGAAACTGACTGGGAGTACATGGGAACACTATAATATTTGCTTAATTTCCTGTAAACTTAAAATTTCTTTAAAAGTAAAGTCTATTAATGTTTTAAAGGGCTTCCTTGGTGGCTCAGTGGTAAACAATCCACCTGCCAATGGAGGAGACGTGGGTTCGATCTCTGGGTCTGGAAGATCCCCGGACAAGGAAATGGCAACCCACTCCAGTATTCTTGCCTGGGAAACCCCCATGGACAGAGGAACCTGGCCAGCTACAGTCCATGGGGTTGCAAGAGAGTTGGACATGACTTAGCGATTAAACAACGTTTTAAAACACGTGTCCTTACACGTATGCATATACCTACACACACCCTTTTTTCATCCACCCTGAAGGTGCTAAGTGTGCATTACGTATTACAGCCGCAGCCCTCCTGATCAAGAACTCAAGCTCAGGAGTGGGCAAATTAGGTTCTGATCCAGGCCATACCGTTTCCTAGCGGTGTGGCTTTGTGTAAGTTATCTCTTCAGCCTCAGTTTCTCCGTCTGCAAAATGGAAGGAAAAGTTTCCTCCTAGGGCTGTTACGAAGATTCAATAAAGAATGCATGTAAAATGCTTAGCATAGCGCCTAATGTAAAAGAAACACTCGAAAGTGTAGTTGCCGCCGCCGTGACGGTTATATGACGGCTCACGGAATGACTGATGTGGCGCTTCAAGGTT
Source organism: Bos javanicus (assembly GCF_032452875.1). Taxonomy (NCBI): domain Eukaryota; kingdom Metazoa; phylum Chordata; class Mammalia; order Artiodactyla; family Bovidae; genus Bos; species Bos javanicus. The sequence goes on along the minus strand of NC_083882.1, from coordinate 77,123,548 downwards.
CTAAGGTTACTCCACTAGCAGCGTATCATAACATCCCCAAAGCCCCCCACCCCCGCCAATTCTCAACTCCAACCTAGCCCACTGTGAGCACAGTCCACACTGCCTGAGCTCCAGCGGGTACACTTCAGCATTCTTTATTCCCCAGATGTTGTTTTCCTCTTCGCTGGGCCTTACACCTTCAGGCCCCTGGATCAGCGCCCCCTCCTCGCCCCTCCCTAGCCCACCCGACCCATTCACACTCAGATCCCGCCCCATCCTCCTCCCCAGACCCTGGCCTAATGCGTTGGCATTTCTTTCCTTCCCCAAAGCTGAAGGAAGCGCCTACCCAGATACTCGTAGTCCGGTAGGGCTAGGCGCTCCGGACTCAGCATCCTTTGATCAGGGTGGCTTCAGAGCTCCAGCTCCTCGGCTTCCGGAACCCAGGTCTCCTGGCTCTCTCGGTTGCCATGGCACCCACGCGGCGGGAGAGGCAGGAGGCGGAGGAGGTGTCACGCAAACAGTTTCCGTATCGCAACTCCAAGCTGGCCGTACCAGTTCCGGGAGCAGTCGCCTCGCGGCGGTCTTAGTTTCTTTGGACTCCCTTTCTTGAGGCGATGGTTTTAGAGGAATTTGAGGCGGAGAGTTCCTCTGAAACCATCATATTTCCCGGTGTGGAAAACTTATTGCCAGCCCTCCATATACCCTCAATTTCTGAATTTCATGACTCTTCCTGCTTTATACAACTGTTATCCTAATAGTAGCCTTGATGGTTTAGTCGCTAAGTTGTGTCCTACTCTCGTAGACTGTAGCCCATCTGACTCCTCTGTCCATGGAATTCTCCAGGCAAGAATACTGGAGTGGGTTGCCATTTTCTCCTCCAGGGGATCTTCCCGACCCAGGGATTGAACTCAAGTCTCCTGCATTGCCGGCAGTGTCCTACATAGCAGGCAGATTCTTTACCAACTGACCCACCAGGAAAGCCCCACAATAGTAGCTCCCACCTCTAAATCTCCATAAACATTTAACATCCCATCATCAATTTTTTTTTTTTTTTTGGTGGCTTCCCTGGTGGCTCAGACTGTAAAGCCTCAGCCTGCAATGCAGGAGACCTGGGTTCCAGGGGTCTGGAAGACCCCCTGGAAAAGGCAATGGCACCCACTCCAGTACTCTTGCCTGGAAAATCCCATGGATGGAGGAACCTGCTAGGTATAGTCCATGGGGTCACAAAGAGTGAGACACGACTGAGTGACTTCACTTTCTTTCTATTTTATCTGATTATTTACCATCTTAAATTACTACAAAGTGCTTTCACATGCCCATATCTCAGCTGCTCCTTGAGGTCAGAGATGTCTTTGCTTGTGACAAGACTGGGCATCCAGAAGGTGCTCATTAAATCATCTATGACTTCATGGACATTTCGTCTCAAATTCCTCTTTATCTTTATAGCCCCTCCTTCTACTTCTGTCTCTTACTATTTGATATCCTTCCCAAATGTCTTTTTTTTCCCCCTAAAAGACGCTCCACGTCTTGGGGGAGTGGGATGCACAAACAAGGACACCTATTGGATTTTCCCCCCTCATATTCCTAATTGCTCACTTTTCCTTTAAGAAGGTAGAGAACTCCGTGGTTTTCAAGTCTCCAGATATTCACATTCAGTATTTGTCTTTCAGCCCCTCTCCACACCCAACAAGGGGTTAGTATTGTACAGTACTTGTCACAGTTCTAACGCAGTAGAAAAAGCGACTTTGTCCTCACATTTTTAGCTAGCTCTCCCCCACACAAGGTGAGGTTTTGCGGACAGAAAGAAAACAAAAATCATTTTTTCAAAGGAATGACTGGGAAACCAGTAGACCACCTACACTGGGAGGAAGAGGAAAGAGGAGGCTCTCTTTGTGTTCTGAGTGGGTCTATTCTTAGCCTCCTCCAGCAGAAGCTTCAAACCTCCTAATTCTCCCTTTCCCTTAAAATTGTGTATGTCTCATTTCTAGGCTCCTGTGAGTCACTCTGAGTTTAGATGTGGTAAGGATAAAGGGCCAAAGCCAAACTCAGGGCAGCATTTATTATCTTGAGGTAATAAATTTGCTAATTTGGTATTTGATGTGAAGTTCTGCAAATTTGATTTGAAAAATTTTGCCTTCTTCCTCCACCCTTGCCTCCCACTGCCCTGCCCCATCCCCCATGCACCTTGAGGGTATGGGAGTTTCATAACTTTAACACCTGTGGCTTTTTACTGTATTATTAATTAAGTAATAGGATGGTAATTATTAAGGATTGCAATTTCATTTTATTTCCAAGCAACCTGAAGCTATTCACAGGTCAATTCATTTGTGCTCATAAAAACTTTCTAAAGCAGTGCTCCCTTTTCTAAGTAGGGAAACCGAGGACCGTGTCAGGAAAATGACTTGTCTAGCATCATCCAGCCAGTCAGTGGGAGAGCTGGAACTGTATCGCAGCGATCTCAACCTCCAGGATAGTGGTCTGACCGCTAAACCACATAGCCTCTTTTTTTAGGGTTTGTTGGCTTGACGTTTATTTATTTATTTTCCCCTTGGCTCTTCCCTGCCAGCAAATGTGAGCTCCCAGATAAAAGAAGAGAATTTTGAGTTCGGGCTGAACATTTGACATCACCTCATTTGTGGGGCATTATCCTGGGATTTGGAGGGTGCTGCTCTTGGGGTCTGTGCGGTGGAGCTGGGAACCAGCCCCAAGAATATAGCTTTGTTTGGGCATTAACCCATTTGCGGTTATAATAATGATAAGTTTCAGCACCAGTGGCGCCCGACTGTTAATGACTCAAAGAAAGCTAAATAAGAACAAGATGTCATCTCTGGAGCAATTTGTAGGTTTTTCCTACAGCTCCATCCCTTCCATAAAAATCCTAAGGGCCCTTATATTTAAAGTCGGTCTTCCACTCTTAATGTCCTAAACAATCCGTTGAGGCGGAAGACTCAGAAAAGGGCAGGTGGTCGCTAGGCTAAGCCTTCAAGAAAGTTTGAGGTTGCACAGAAATAGCAGGTAGCCTTTAAATGGTGATGGAAGTACTGCTTACATTTTTCCTCTTTATACTTTTCTTTATCCTTAAAATGATCTATAATAGGCATACAAACAACCTGAAAGTGAAGTGGCTTGAAAATCTTTAAAATGTTTTTAAGAAGTCATGACCCTTCATAGAGAGTTTGTTTTTCCCCAAAAGTGGCCATTACTTTTAGATTTCTTTTTTTGCTGTACATCACATGAATATGTTTTGGCAACCCATCAGTGGCAAAGGAAGTTTTCTAGTGAAACCTTTACAACATCGGATCTTAAGAAAAGGAGAAATACACAAAAATTGTTAGAGTCAAGTGTATTTCTGTGAACCTATTGAATGTTAAAAAAAAAAAAAAAGAAAAACATCTCAGCCTTCAATTAGATGGACTTTTCAGGTTCTTCAATTATCATTACATACTTCTGAAATTTCTACCCAAACAAATAATCATCAAGGTAAACCAATAAATCAGAAATCAACTCCACAATCCTGAATATAAGCAAGTGATATGAAATTGATCAAAACATAGAGAGGGCTTAAGATGTGACAGTCAATACTGCAGCATAAAGAATGGAAACATCAAACTCAATAGAAAAAATGCCCATGAGAGAGGATATGTTGAGACATCAATTTATCAGATTATAATTTCTAATTATAAACAGAAAATGAACAGACATCTCTGGCTCTGCAGAGGATCTGTGGAGAGATGGATAGGGAAGAAAATCCTCCTTGGAACTGAAAACCACAGAAAAGCAAACATAAATGTACCAAATAGTTTTAAACCTCAAGGAAACAATAGAAAGAAAAAAATGCAGTCTGAGTTATTGCTACAAAACAGGTTCAAGAAACTAGGACAAGCTTTTATCAACTCATCAAGCAGAAAGATGCTAAAGGCGAAGCAGCTCCTAAGAAATGCAGGTCATGAAATTCATGCTGAGCTACAAGGCTCTTCTTCGAAGACTCATCTTCCATAAGAGAAAAGCAAAAACTAAGTGTGATGCCACTGCATGAGATTTACATGTTTACTTTAAAATATTATTCACAGACAAATCATTTTAGACTGCCCCAGATCAGCAGACCAGAACTTTGGGAGAACTTGCAAAGAATGGTCACAAGTTCTTGGTCAGTTAAAGAAAACTAATGCATCGCAAGAAAGTGGTTTAGAGGACACAGCTTAAATTCAACTGGAGCCCAAAGACAATTACAGACTCGTACCTTCTTGTTATTTTATATTTTCTGTGCTGCAAAAAGAGTTGGAAATTATACTTTCATGTAATTTAAAAGAAACGAAGACTTTTTTTGACCCTTCTTGGTAGCCCACAAAAATTAGCCATGCCTTCCTCTGTCCTGGAGTATGCACCTGGATAAATATTTATGTCATTTTCACTAAGGGAATAGTAGGACAGTGTTACTCATTTAATAAATTATGTAAAATGGAAAAATTCCTTGAAATCCAAACTAGCAAGTTTCACTCAAGAATAAACAGATGACCTGAACACCTGTCTATTTATAAAGAAATGCAATTTTTAGTTAAAAATCTTCCCACAAAGAGAGCTCCAATTTTCCAAAATGTGATTTTGTATTTTTTAAACATTTAAGTTTATGAATTAAAATAGAAAACATTATCTAATTTCCCTTTGGAATTCTTCTTTGTCCCATGGTTTATATAGAAATGTATTATTCAGGATTTCCATACACCAGAGGGTTTTCCAGAGGTGTTTCTGTTTTGTTTAATTTTTTGTTTCTTTGTGCAATCTGTGGGATCTTAGTTTCCCAGTTCAGTTCAGTTCAGTTCAGTCACTCAGTCGTTTCTGACTCTTTGCGACCCCATGAATCGCAGCACGCCAGGCCTCCCTGTCCATCACCAACTCCCGGAGTTTACCCAAACTCATGTCCATCGAGTCGGTGCTGCCATCCAGCCATCTCATCCTCTGCCATCCCCTTCTCCTCCTGCCCCCAATCCCTCCCAGCATCAGAGTCTTTTCCAATGAGTCAACTCTTCGCATGAGGTGGCCAAAGTATTGGAGTTTCAGCTTTAGCATCAGTCCTTCCAATGAACACCCAGGATTGATCTCCTTTAGAATGGACTGGTTGGATCTCCTTGCAGTCCAAGGGACTCTCAAGAGTCTTCTCCAACACCACAGTTCAAAAGCATCAATTCTTTGGCACTCAGCTTTCTTGACTTCCCTGGTGGCTCAGATGGTTAAGCGTCTGTCTACAATGTGGGAGACCCGGGTTCAATCCCTGGGTTGGGAAGTTCCCTGGAGAAGGAAATGGCAATCCACTCCAGTACTATTGCGTGGAAAATCCCATGAACAGAGGAGCCTGGTAGGCTACAGTCCATGGGGTTGCAAAGAGTCGGACACAACTGAGCGATTTTCACTTCACTTTCTTCACAGTCCAACTTTCACAACCATACATGACTACTGGAAAAACCATAGCCTTGACTAGACGGACCTTTGTTGGCAAAGTAATGTCTCTGCTTTTGACTATGCTATCTAGGTTGGTCATAACTTTCCTTCCAAGGAGTAAGTGTCTTCTAATTTCATGGCTGCAGTCACCATCTGCAGTGATTTTGGAGCCCCCAAAAATAAAGTCTGACACTGTTTCCACTGTTTCCCCATCTATTTCCCATGAAGTGATGGGACCAGATGCCATGATCTTAGTTTTCCGAATGTTGAGCTTTAAGCCAACTTTTTCACTCTCCTCTTTCACTTTCATCAAGAGGCTTTTGAGTTCCTCTTCACTTTCTGCCATAAGGGTGGTGTCATCTGCATATCTGAGGTTATTGATATTTCTCCGGCAATCTTGATTCCAGCTTGTGTTTCTTCCAGTCCAGCGTTTCTCATGATGTACTCTGCATATAAGTTAAATAAACAGGGTGACAATATACAGCCTTGACGTACTCCTTTTCCTATTTGGAACCAGTCTGTTGTTCCATGTCCAGTTCTAACTGTTGCTTCCTGACCTGCATACAGGTTTCTCAAGAGGCAGGTCAGGTGGTCAGGTATTCCCAACTAGGAACCAAATCTAGGCCCTCAGTAGTGAAAGCATGGAGTCCTAACCACTGGACCACCATGGAATTCCTTGATTTCTAGTTTGATTCCTCTGTGATCACATATAAAATCTTATATGGCTTGAATCTTTTTGCCTTTATTGAGACTGGTTTTACAATCTGGAATATGGACTACCTTAGTAAATATGCCTCAGTAGCTGTCGTGGGTGCACTTTGAAAAGAATGTTTATCCTGCTATTGTGGGGTGGAGTGCTCTATAAATGTTAATTTCACAGGTTATGCATGTAGCTAAGGACTGGAAATAAAACGTAAACAATATATTAGAAAAAGTAGACTTAAAAAAATTATGTCATTAGAAAAAAACACGATTTGAATTATCCTACTAAGTTGTGAGTTCCTGGAGGTCAGAGACAGTCTTCATTCATCTTTCAATTTCCAGAACCATGCACAGTGCCTATCAAACAGACTTTCCCCTCTACTTTAGATTAATAGTCTAGAGAATGAAGGCCATCCAATCCATAGGACTTACGATTGCCTCACAGGAACCAATTCATGAAACAAATTCATTAAATAAAGAGGTCAGCAAACGGCGAGGCATCATTGAGAAGATTAAAAATCAATCAGACAGCATTGGTATCTCCTCCCTGCACCTAAATACTATATGTGACAGATCATCATAGCTTAAGAAATACCCAGAAAAAAAGCAACTAACTCCACAACAGGCGTAGAGAGGATGCTGCCTATAGACAAGAGAACTAGTTTAGGAAGATGAAAGGGAATCTACTAGGAATCACTAAAGAAACTCAGGATATGAACTGGAAGTTCCCAAAGTTTAGAATCTCAGGACAAAAAGCTGCAGTTGGTGTCTATTTTTTTCTCCCCCAAGTCATCTTCTATATTGTCACAGAGTTTATTGTTCTAAAATTGAAATTTGACCATGTTACTTCCTTACTTTGAAAATACTGCTGACTCACCATTGCTAGGATGAAGCAAAATTCCTTAACATGCAGACACATATATTCCTTCACAGTCTGGCTCCAATCTAGTTTTCCAGCCACTATGCCATTCACTCTTTCCTACACACGTAATTCTCTTGCCATACCTTCCTTCCTACTCACTATTCCTAAACATACTGAGCTCATTCACACCCTCTTGCTTTGGGATAAGCTCTTCTCTCCACCTAGAATGTACCTCTTCCACATTTTCTGCCTAGTAAACTTGTACATAACACTTCCCTGGTGGCTCAGCAGTAAAAAATCCACCTAGAATGCAGGAGACTCAGGTTCAACCCCTGGCGGTGGGTGGTGGGAGGGTGGGGAAGATCCCCTGGAGGAGGGCATGGCAACCCATTCTAGTATTGTTACTTGGGGAATCCCATGGGCAGAGGAGCCTGGTGGACTGCAGCCCATCGGGTCACAAGTGTTGGACATGAATGAAGAGACTGAGCATGCACCCATGCAAACTCTTACACATCCTATAAGACTTTGGCAAAATGGCCCCATCTCCATGAATTCTTATTCAATCTCCGATATAAAACAGAGTAAAGGCAATGAGTAAGGACAAGGCACACGTAGTGTGGTGAGCTCTGAGGCTATGACACTGAGCTGAGAGTGGCCATAGAAGGGTCTGGGCAAACAATATGCTAAGTAGAGGAGATGGCTTGTGCAAAAGTTGTGAGAAATGGTAGTGTGTTGCAGAGCTGAAAGAAAGCCAGTGTGGCTAGTGCAGAATGAACAAGGGGAAAGGTGGTCACAGAATTAAGTGGGGGTCAGCTCATGAAGGACCTCAAAGAACATGTGAGAAGTACAGCCATTATTCTGAGTACAGCCGTTATTCTGAGTAGGAAGCATGGGAAGGTTTTTAGCCTAGTAATAACATGATCTGATTTGTTTTTTAGGAAGTCACTGTGCTGCTGTGTAGAAAATGAATTATAAGGGGCATGTGTGAAACAGACCATTTACAGAGATGTTTGAGTCACGGTTGTTACCAATGAGTATTTATTCATTGGTCCATTTGTTTATCCACCATTCTACATTCAACTTGGCCGCTGAAATTAGCAAGATGTACTGAGACGTTTGCTGCAAAAGCTCTATTTATATGTATCAGGTCAGGTGTGTGACTATCAAGCTTTCAGGAGATTTTTAAAAAATGTGCTAGGAAGTCCCATTTTTCAGCATGTGCCTCAAGTTACACCAGGGAACTGTATCAGCCATGGTACTCAGATCCTGACTCAAATACTACTGTTGACCTGGAATGTGAAAAGTGTTGGCGCTAGAAATGGTTTTGTGGAGCATCTGGAATTAAAGAAAGCATAGAAATACAAACTGGACTATTTCTTTATACCTTTCTCTTCTGGTCTCTGGTAGTAGCTCCCTGAACCCAGATAAAAGCATTTGCTGCTGTTGTTGTTGTTTAGTTGCTCAGTCGTGTTCGACTCTTTAGGGACCTCATGGACTGTAGCCCGCCGGGCTCCTCTGTCCTTGGGAATTCTCTAGGCAAGAATACTGGAATGGGTTGCCAAGCCCTCCTGCAGGGGATCTTTCCCACCCAGGGATCGAATCCGTGTCTCCTGCATTATAGGCGGATTCATTACTGCTGAGCCACCAGGGAAGCCCAGATAGAAGCATACCCATTACTAAAAAGTTACTGATATTTTTCTATAAACTCTACAGACTCTTTCCTGGCTCAGGGCCTTTGTACATACTGTTCCTTCTGCCTAGAAGACCCACCCCATCCACTCTTAGTCTTGTGAATCTTACTCAGCATGAGTGTTAGTGCCTCTGACAGGCCTTCCCTGAACCCCCAAATCTAAACAGGCTCTGTCCATTTCCTTGAATACCCATAGCATTTATAGCTTTAAATTCATTTGTGAGATTATTCTTTTAATGCCTCTGTATACTTGTAGCCTCCCCAACACAGACTTTAAGTTCCAGGGACGCAATATATCTAGTTACCATTGCTTCTACAGTGCCTGGGACATAAGATACTCATAATAAATACCCCCACTAGGTGAGTTAATACTAGTAATAGCCAACCCTGGACAGATAGGTATAGACTCTTCAGCTCCTTTAGTTGTGCTTTCTCTTGTTTTCCATTTTATAGCTTTAAGATCCCCCGCCTCCATTCACACAAGAACGTGAGTCCAGAGATGGAGCAATTTTTTGCAGACTCATGTTCTTAATTTTTTTAACCAAGGTTTCTCAACCTCAGAACTATTAACATTTTGGGCTGGATAATTATTTGCTGTGGGGAGAGATATCCTGCTTATTGGTCTCTGTTCATCATTCACCAGTAATACTTGCTCCCAAAAATGTCATCAGGTATTGCCCCATATTGGCAAAAATCATTCCTGATTGAGAATCACTGGTTTAAAGTGTGAAGTGTCAAGCCTCTTAGAAGAATTACTTTTAGAATTCAGGTTGTCGAATGATGCCTGGGTTAGAGGAGGATTCTACCAACCCAAATGGATCAAAATAATGCCCATTTCTATTTTGTTTCTGTAGCACTTCCTGTGTGTCCTTTGAAAAGGCCATTTAGTGACGGTCTAATTCAAGGCAATATTCCGATCTTTGAAATGCAGTCCCCTGGTCCGTCCTAGAAGGATGAAGGAAATGGGGGTGGTGTTTCTGAGGAAACCAATGCCTCTGAGACCCCCTCTGGAATTGGCAATCCCCTACGACTTTCCTAGGGGCATGTCCCAGAGGACAATAAAAGGGAGACAAACAGCCCATTCTAGCATGCTCTTCAGGATCTCTCACTACAAACAAGAAAGTCTGAGAGGCCTGGTAAAAATAAATATGGCTTAGCCCTCCTGGCACAAGAGCAGTTTCTGACAGCCAAGACTTAACTCACTCTAGGGGGTGTCCCAGCCAGGGACCATGCACGAAGTTCGTTTCTAGCCATTGATATTCCCAGTGACTCACAGCAGCCGGGGACGGCTCTGTACACCAGGACTGTGCCGAACCATAGAGGAGGAGGGCTTGGGATGCACACAGAAAATGCAGTCTCTTGAGCCTGAGTCAGAGAGGGACAGCCAGCCTCCTTGCTCCCAGAAAAACAACACAAATCATGCCTTCTGGAAAGGAACCTGTCTTTTGAATGCAGAGTGGAAACTGTTTATAAATTCTTAAGCCCCTGACACTGAAAGTATGGTGACCGCCTGTTCTGGATTTTTTGGGACAAATGTATTCATTATACCACATGTCCTCAGTTTTCATGTGGGGGAAAAAAAATATGGCCTCCAGAATCACGAGGTCTTCCTCAATAGGTCAAAAAGCAAGCCTTCATAAGCAACATATACTGAAACCCTGAGACCAATGAAAGCTGCATCAAAAATGTTGTGGGGAGAGGGATTGAGAATCAGCCTCTACTTTTCACTTTTTTCTCCTTGGATTTTAGGCTAAGATGACACAGGTCTTAAAGGTTGACTGTTTTCCCAGCGGTAAGATCAAGTAAACCTGATCTGACTCGACTGCCGCCATCAGACAGCAAGAAGAACTACACACAGAAAACGCCTGTGTTAGTTACCATGGTGACGTTAGTTTAACCACATTTCATCTGTGTAAAAATTTCAGGCAAAACAGAATAGAGAAATACTGGCTAAGAAGTAGTGAATACCGCATTTCTTTCTTGCTATTGCGAACTTAATGTTAGCTTTGGTCAAAGATGATAATTTGAAGTGAAATCCTTGGAAAAATTGCAGACAAGCAAGGATGAAATGGTGACCAATGCATTGGAGAAATCTAATATTCTCTTTGCACTGTACCAAATTACTTTCCCCTCGGCTAACATCGGGTATTTGGGGCTTTCTGACTCTATTTACTAGTGAGAGAAAAGTGGTTTAAGAAAATCGCTGATGACCCAAAGGCAGAAACTGCTGGCATACTAGCTTGGATAGAAAAATGGTATACAGGACCTTAAGGAAGCTCCAATACTTTGGTGACCTGATGCAAAGAACTGACTCACTGGAAAAGACCCTGATGCTGGGAAAGAATGAAGGCAGGAGGAGAAGAGAACAACAGAGGATGAGATGGTTGGATGGCATCACCGACCCAATGGACATGAGTTTGAGTAAGCTCTGGCAGTTGGTGATGGACAGGGAGGCCTGGTGTGCTGCATTCTATGGGGTCCCAAAGAGTCGGACACAACTGAGCAACTGAACCGAACCGAAGGACGTCAGGGACTTGGACAAAAGAAGCAGGACAAGATTCAACCTAGAAAATGGAAGGTGGTAACAAAATTAATCCATATTATTAATATATGCTAGAGAGAGGCACAGGCCACGAAGCAAAAACAAGAGAGAAATTTATAACTTTATATACTAACCCCAAAGTTAAATATTGCTAGAAGGCTCTAGAGACTGGAGCTGGGAGGAGGCTGAGGTCTCTGAGAGGATACCACTGCAAGTAAAGACTTAACTTCCTTACCCCCTTCCTTCCTTGCCAGGATCAGAAAGTCAAAGAAGGTGAAGAGGCTAACCACGCTGATTTACAAAGACAGCGAGGAGGAACTACGTCTGGCCAATTCTGGACGTCTGAGCTGGGGCGACAGGACCCAGACAACCACCTCAGGAAATGAGTACATGAAAAGGGGAGGTCGTGGAATTCTTTAGCCCTCGAACAGCGCTGCCTAGACTGGGGGCCGGGGCGGCGGGAGGGAGGGCAGGGGCGGAGAAAAATCTCAGAAAAGGAATTTTGACAGTGGGAACGCTAGTGAAGATGCAGCACTCCAGGCCTCCTGATGGCCCTTGTTTGATGTCCGTAAAGCCCGAGAGGATTCTGCATTAGCAAGCCTTGCGTATCCTGAGACGTCAATAAAGTCTGGACTCGGGGCCGGTAGAGGGGCCGGGGTCACGTCCAGGCGACTCGGGTCAGCTTGGGTGCACCACTCTGGCCCAGAACTAGAGTGAGCGGGGATCCGAGAGTTGCCGCTTCGATGACACCCTTTTTTTTTTTTTTTTAAGTTAAGGACATTCGAGCAGTAGTAACGGGGACAGTGCGTGGGGTGGGTGGGGGGGCTCTCTCGAGGGCTAGGAATGTGGGGGTGGCTTGCAGAGGAACTGGGCCAGCGCTGGAGGCGCCGGCGGGTGGGGTCCGGGGACCGGGAGGCGGGGGCCGAGGGCGGGAAGGGGCCGGGCCGGCGCGGGGGGCGGGACCAGGCGCGGTGGCGGTGGCGGGGGCTGCGGCGCTGGGGGCGGGGCGGCAGGGCCCGGGACACCCCCCTCCCGGTCCCCTGGCGGGGCGGCTTCGGCTCGGCCCGCACTGGAGGCAGCAGCAAGCCGGAGGCGACCGGCGGGGCGCGCCCGCAGCCGTGGACCGGGACGCGGCCCCTGAGCGGGGAGCCTCCGCCGATACCCTCCGGCGCGCCGTCCCGCGGGAGCCGGCGGAACCCCCGGGCCGGCAGGGAGCGCCGGCGGCGGCACCATGAGGCGGCCGTGCGGCGCGCTGCTGCTTGGCGCCCTGCTCTGCGCACACGGTAAGCGGCGCCGCCGCGCTCGCGCGCACCCGCCAGCCGGGAAAGTTTGTCCCCGGGCTCCGGCCGCTGCAGGACTCAACCTTCCGAGAGCTGAACGGCGCGGGCTGGGGCCTGAGAGCCCCTCGCCCTCTCACTCCAAGCATTTCGCCCGGAGATCGTGTGCCGGGGAAAGGGACCGGGAGCTCTCCACCCCCCCGCCCCCGACTCCTCCAGCCCGAGATGGGGCAGTGGCGACCGAGGAGCTCCCCGGGCTCGGGTCTGGGCCAGGCTGGGTGGAGGGTGTGTGTGTTGGGGGCGGGGAGGGGGTCGGGGGGAGATCCAAGGCGCTCGCCCCCTCCTTCCCTCGCTGCTCTTTGAAGAGCTGGGGTGCTTCCCGTTTCGGGTTGACCCACGGTCTCTGTGTCTTTGGTGCGAATGAATGTGTGCGAAGAAAGGCGGGGAAGGATGGTCGCTAAAACACAAATTGTAAATAGTCTTCCTTCCAGGGTCCGGGGTGGAGGGGGGTCTCAGGAGGATTGAGAAGAGAGGCTCCAGTGGAATCTGAATACTTGAGCTCAGGGGATTCCTCCCGATTCGAGGAGCAGCTGCTCGGACTCCGGACCACGCTCCCGCCGAGGGTCCTCGGGCACTGCTCGCTCGCAGCATCCCCACTTAGTGGTGTTTTGGGTTCCCTCTCCTGGCTGTGACCAATCAGTTTCCTGCCCTGGATCCTTCCCGGAGGAGGGGGAGGGGGAAACAGGGTTGGAAAAGGGGGCAGAGGGACAGAGGGAAGAAACTGCTGGAAGGCTCCCGCAGATCCGTCCTTGCTGGGACAGGGGGGCGGGTGTCGCCGAACCTTACCAGGCAGCGCCCCCCCCCCCCCAGCCCCCGGCCCGCGCGGTGGCCCTCGGGGGAGCTGGAGGGATGGCAAGAGGACTGCTGCCTCATCTGCTCCTTATTAATAACTTGTTTGGTGCCCCAACGCAACTGTTGTGTGCGATGACGGCTCCGGTGGAATCTGTTTCTCGGCAGCCGGCTACGACCGTGGGTGCACCCCGTGATTTAGCAGCTGCCTCTAGTTGGTGCCCGAAGATCAAAGAACTTTGATCTTTGAACCCCAACCCTATTCACCCACCTCTGTTCAACCGAGGTGTGGGGGGGTGGGGAGACGGTGGTGGTGGAATCTGAGTCTTCCCAGTCTCCCCCCGCCGCCGGGATGAGGCGCTGGACGGGGTTCAGAGTGATGGGGACTGGAGACCACGGCCTCCTAGCCGATTCTTTCTTTAACGTAAAGGGAGCGCGTGTGGAAATAGTGCAGATTTCGGAACTTGCCTGGCAGGGCGTGGAGATGCCTGAGCACTTGTTTTAAAGATTGGTTTACCTCCCAAATCCAAAACAGAGTTCTCTGCCTGTTATTTAGACAACCCTTGGGTTTTCAGTGACTTTTTCCATGCCCACACCAAGCCCACCGAGCGCTTAACTCTTCCTCTCGGAGTAGCAGCGCGGTGACCACGTTCCTCTCTGGAGTGTCCTCTCCCCCTCCGGGGTTCTCTCCTCGAAGGTTATTTGTAGCCTCTTTGGCGTGTCGGGACAGCGGCCCTACTAGGGTAGGAATGTAGCTGCTCTTCCCACCACATGGGCCCCTTAAAGGGACAGCTATGCTTTTTGGGGGCTTTTCCCCTTCGGGCTGCGAAGCAAGAGGAGGGAGCTTTCCTCCCTGCCCCCTGGAGGAAGTTTTGAAAAAGATCAAGGGAAATGGCATGGCACTGAAGGAAAAAAAAAGGGGGGGTGGGGCGGGCGCTAAAACGGATACCAACAAAGCCAGAGAGGAGATTGTCGCCTTCTGCCCTAGGGAAAGGGGAGCTGGAAGGTTCCGGGGGAGACTGGCCAAGAGGATTTTATTGCTCCAGAGCTGTCAAAACTGCATACACTACATCTGCATTGAGAACCAGGGTAGAAAATTGTGTATATTCTGTGCTTCACAAAAGAAGGATAGGAGGGTTCTTGGTCACTCTTCGGGTTCTTTTCAAGGTCAAGATATTTAATGGAAACTTCAAGGCATGGGAGGCTCTCTGTGTATGTGCCCAAGGACCCTCAGTGGCACCAAGATCTAAACTTTGCCTAGCCTGCTGCTGTGCCATCCTCGGAGGCTTGGAAGAGACAGATTCATGGTTCACCAGTGAGACTGAGCAGTCACTCAACCAAAAATACCTATGTTCCAGGGGCTCAAGGGGGAAGTCAGTGTGTCATAGTTGATCAGTTAGACAGATCTGACCTCAACTAGGAATGAATTCAAGACACTAAAATTCAAGGCACTTATTTGGATGCTGCTAGTACTTGGGACTTTTCCTAGAGCCTGTGGGATTGGCCTGAACCTGTGTAATACTCCTAAAGATTTTTGGAAGGAAACTTGATAACTGGTAATAGCTCTGGGTATCTTCCTGTTGAGGGTTGAGGTGAGACCTCAGACAATCCACCACCATTTGAAGAGCGAAAACCCTGTTTGTCTTGGAGATCTCTTCCAGGTAAGTTTTGGTACATAGAGGGTTATTGTGAGGCTGAGTGACAAAGAGTGGAGCTGAGACTGGTCTCCTTTCTGTCTGGGGTTGTCACGGTGCTCTGTTGACCTTGTCCCTGATCTTACTGGGCTTGTGAAAGATGCCTGGCTTGTCGCTGATTTTGGATTTCCTCTTCTGTCCCCTGTTGAGTATCAGATAACATCTTTGGGACTGGCACATGGTATTAAGAATGACAGGTGCAAGGCGACTGAGTAAGGCCATGTCTGATACTGAGCACGTTGGACTTTCCCATCTTCTGGGCCAGCGGAGAACACAGGACGTTACAGAGGACAGGATGTTTTACTGGCCTTTCTCGTTCTTTCTACGGGTTGACTGCTAATCTTGATCCCTAAGAAGAAGGAAGATGTGAGAGGCTGGCTATGTTGCTTCTCCTTTGAAGGCAGGATCAATCCTAGGGGCTTCCAAAAGAGGGGCAGAATTTTGGAGACTACTCTAAGAAGTAGTCTTGTCTTTTTTTGTGTTTGGACACATCTCATAATTTCGTGACCATTCCATGCCCGTGACCAACTAGGTCTATTAGCCTGTTCCAACCACGGTCTCTACATTCCTTGACACAGTTTACTACGAGTTTTATCACAGTTGTCTGGACATGGGGCATCTGGCCCCAGACTGTGTCTGGATTACCATCTCATCTTCAATATTGGAAACCTTTCTCCCTTTCTCAGCCTGGTGGGATTCAGTGTCCCAGGAAAGACTTCATGATGACTGGTTGGCTGGCAGAGCCAGGGTTTGGCCCTATAAATAGCTCTGATGAATGCCTGTGCTTGCCACTCTCCTTCCAGCTTCGAGCTGACAGGGTCAGGTTCTTTTTCCCCAGCACACTCAGGAGCATTCCCTGAACTGGGCTCTGCACCCATTCATTTGTTCATTCATTCCCTGGACACACATTTGTCAAGTGCTAATCTAATCCCTGCATGCACAGCTCCATGATCAAGAAGCGCAGGCAGTTTGAATCTTGGCTCCACCATGTCTTGGTGATCCTGTATAAAACACTTGATCACCTTGAACTTCAGGGTTCATATCTGTAAGGAAAGGGCTGGAATAGTAATAAACTATCATGCAAGGATCCTGTAAAAATTAAATGAGATAATAGTACGTTCAAACCATTCAGCACAGAGTCCCACAGATAAATGTTGGTTGTTTGCTAGTGTGCTTGCAGAAATGGATTAGAGATGGGTTTCACCTTTGGGCTATGGGAATCAGGCAAACAAGTAGTTAAACTGCAGTGTCTTGTGCTAAAATGGAGGCTCAGCCCTTCATTCAGTTAAGCTGGTTTTTGCTCTTTCTCTTTTTTTTAAGATCATGCCCTTTCTTTACCCCCTTGAACATCTAATGAAACTTAAGCATATTTCTCTCCTATCCACACTTCAGAAGTCTGTGGAGCTCTGCTGCGAGTCTAGCGGGCTCACTCTGACTCAGTTCCCCTGGGTCAGAGCCTGGGAGGCGGGGCTTTCCTCTGAGAGCATCCCCGTAGTCGGGGTTGCAGCCAGCCATCTCGCCCTAAGGTTGCTGTGACCCGGGGTGAGAGGTGCTGGCAGAGGTCTCCTGGAGCTGCAACCATTTAGAATTCCAGGCTCTTCCTCCCACTGGCCTGGGAAAGGACAAGCCCCAGAGCTCATAAGGTAGTAATTGCCCCAATTTGGGGGCCGGGCCGCTGTGGGGCTGCCTTTCTTCACGACTACTGTCTTCAATCCGGAATCCTGTCGGGATGCAGGGAGAATAGATTGGAGTCTCAAGCCCATGACCCAGCCCCCAGCCTCTCCACCCGTCGAGTTTGACCCCTGTAGTGTCTTTGTTTTTTCAGTATAAGTTGGTGCCACTGATGTGATGGTTGGGTGGGGGGGTGCGGGGGAGTTGCGGAAAGTTGACCGTAACCAAGAGCAGCCAAGAGCAGCCGTTCAAAAGAGCTGATTCTCTAGCTTTCCCGGCAGTCCTTTGACTCCATTTTCTGTTCTGCATTTTTGATTTAGCAAGAAGCAAACATCCTTGGTGCCCTTGGGCACCTTTTACGCCCTTCCGAGCAAACTTCATTCTTTCACGGCACGTAGGCATTCCCATCCTAGCTCACAGCTGAGTGGATCGCCCACCAGCTGCCCTGACACCCTGCTCCCTGCTCGTTCAGGTTAGAGTGAGGAGGGGAAGGGCGCTGCCCAAGCCCCAGTGAAGAAAGCCTCGCCGGGGACTCGCTGCAAGCCCAGACACAGCCCACCGGAGCTCCCCCCTCACCTCTGTGCAGAGCCGGGAGGATCGGAGTTGCGAGCAAAGCCGGAAACAAAAGCCTGGGAGCAAACCTCCCATCTGGCGGAGAGGCAGCACAAAGGTGCTGCTGCATGATTTATCACTGGAGGTTTTCTGGGGCTGGGGAAGCTCCTGGCCCTAGAACCTTTTGGTGGAGGAGAGGGTCCCCCACCACCTCCCATCTGGGTGAAGGGCCAGGCAGGTACAGGGTAGAGAGACACCTGATTAGCAGTGAAATAAAGACGCTTCTCAGAAAAGGCAATGGCACCCCACTCCAGTACTTTTGCCTAGAAAATCCCATGGACGGAGGAGCCTGGTAGGCTGCAGTCCATGGGGTCGCTAGAGCCGGACACGACTGAGCGACTTCACTTTCACTTTTCACTTTCATGCATTGGAGAAGGAAATGGCAACCCACTCCAGTGTTCTTGCCTGGAGAATCCCAGGGACAGGAGGCCTGGTGGGCTGCCGTCTATGGGGTTGCACAGAGTCGGACACGACTGAAGCAACACAGCAGCAGCAGCAGCAAAGACGCTTCGAGGTTGGAAGGAGCTCCAGTGATCTCTCCTTGCTCAGTTGCTCCACTTCCTGCCCAGCCTGCAGGGCAAGGGGTAGGGGAAATGCTCCGAATAGTCCCCTCCTTGGCCCCAGCCTGGGGAGCCGACTGTCACCATGGCCTGGATGAGGACGAGAGATAGTTTTTCTGTTGGGTTGACTACGGCCTGCTGGAAATCAAATACAGATGCTGGGTTCTAATAGCCATACATCTAGCAAATAAGAAGGGCTTCCCAGGTGGCTGAATGGTAAGGAATCTGCCTGCCAAGCAGGAGACGTGGGTTCAATCCCTGGATTGGGAAGATCCCCTGGAGAAGGAACTGGCAACCCACTCCAGTATGCTTGCCAGGAAAATCCCGTGGACAGAGGAGCCTGGCAGGCTATCAGTCCTTGGGGTCGCAAAAGAGTCGGACACAACTTAGCAACAACAGCAACAAAGCAAATAAGAAAGGAGAGGTTCCTCCTCTTTCCACTCCCCCCTCCCCACAACCCCACACTTACCTGCTGTTTAAACAAGAAATTTCAGCCACAGGTTCAGAGAAGGAAAAAAAGTGAATGGCTTTAAAATATACCTCCCCCAAATGAGAATTTCTGCTCCTCTGGGAGTGATCTCTGGCGACCATTTTTGCATAGCAAGTTGGGACATGTAGTCCAAAAATGACAAATGGACTTCT
The DNA here is from genome assembly GCF_032452875.1 of Bos javanicus. Lineage (NCBI taxonomy): Eukaryota > Metazoa > Chordata > Mammalia > Artiodactyla > Bovidae > Bos > Bos javanicus. The sequence goes on along the minus strand of NC_083882.1, from coordinate 77,105,032 downwards.
GGGGCAGTTAACACTGGTGAATCTCTTTTCTGTATTGCCGGCGCTGTGATAAGTGTTAGCATGTTTTATCACATTTACTCCTCACCGTATCCTTACTAGGAAGATTCTGTTAGATTCCTGTCTTACAGACGGGAAGGTAAGGCTTGGGCCATTTGCTGTCATACAGCTAGTGAGTAACTGCCCCAGGATCTGAACCCAGAGCCTGAGCTGTTAACCCTCTAATCCACACTGGCTCTTAGAATAGACTCTTTTATATCTATCCTAAACCAGAAGACCCTGATCAGGACTGGTCTCTGTTTTATCTCAGATTGACCTCTCCTCTCTGTTTTCAGTCTTCATCTTCTCAGAGAATCCCAGTGCATAAAGAATTACCTATCGGGTGCTTTTTTTTTTTTTTTTTGATGGAGGGAGGCTTTAAAAAGCTCCCAGGAGATGTGGTTTGTTGCTCTTTGAAGCCATGTGTTATCCTGTGGGCCTTGGGTTTTGAGATGTAGGGGGAGGGGAGAGCAATATTCTGAGCAGCCTCTCAGTGAGCACAGCCGCCTCCAAGCCCTGCTGGATTTGTGGAGTCTTGTTGACTGAGCTCCTGGGCAGGGTGAGGAGACTTCTGAAGACCTGTACGGAGACACAGCTACATTACTGGGTTGAGAGAGAAGATGCAGATGGAGATGGTGGTATTAACAGCAACAACAACAAAAAGTAGCTGCTATGATGTACTTTGTATGTATTATTTCATTTAAACCTCCTATCAACCCTATGAAATGGGTACTACCACCACCCCCATTTCACAAAAAAGGAAACTAATCCATGTCTAAGTTGCTCTGAAATTTAGGTTCTAAATGCTCTTGTCTATGCTTGCCTCCTAGGAATTGGATGATGACAGATTAGGTAAGGATAAAGGATGCCATGTACTTCAAGCTCCCCCAGAGAAGGGCCGTAAAGCGGGACCGTGGTCACAGGACTCTCCCCCGTCTCTTCCTGAGGCCACTTACGCCGCCAACTTAACACATGGGAGCAGCACTGCAGCTTGGCAGACAGTCGAGTTTTTAGACGTCTCAAGCCCTGAAATATTAGGGCTTAATCAAGGGGTGGCTGGATAAGACAGGCTGAGTGAGTCAGATTCTGTAAAAGTAATAGTAGGCGCCGTCATTTATTGAGAGCTTAGTATATGCTAAGGGTTTTTTATGAATTAACTAATTCAATTCTCATAACACCCATGGGAGGTAGGGGCTCTTATCCCAGTTTTCCAAATGAAAAGCTAAGGTAGAAATTAAATAACATGCCCAGGTCCGATGGCCAGTAACTAGCTTCGTTATGTTCCTGTGTTCTTGACACTATGCTCTTCTGCCTCAAAACTTTGGAAGCTGACCTTACTTCTTTTCTGTGTTTGAAACTGGCAAGAGAGGACTGAACTTGCTGGGACTGATAGTCATGTGTCTCATGGTGTCACTTTTGAGAGGGCCCTCGAGGAGAAGAGTTTATCAGATAGATTTTCAAACTAGGTAAGACTGGCCTCTAGGGATCAAGAGACAGAGATACGGAAAGTTATGGACGTCAGTAACTCAGCCTGATAACACAGCAAATGAAAGGAACTCTTTTTGGAGAAAGGAGTGAACTTAAACTTTGCCTGGATACAAGTAGGTAGCCTCTTTAAAAAAGAAGATTCTTGCTTTCTTGAGTATAGGGTAAGTCGGAAATAACCACTTTTATTACTCATGTTCTGGGCTTCCTCTTTTCCTCTGACTTCGGCTCTCACAGGATTCTCAAGGAATTTGTCTTTTTTTTTAATTTTACAAACTTATATGATCCATACTACATGCAAGCATTGAGCGACGCACAGAATACAGATACAAAGCTCCATATCATACAGTTCCAACTGCCAAGAAACTTCTGGTCTAGTAGGAGAACAGCGGTCCCACAGTGGGCTAAGTGCTGCCATAGAGGAGACACCAGGGGCCCCTGGGCACAGGGCAGACGCTTTCAGTTAAGTCAGGCTCCACGGATCCAGGTTGGGCAGCATCAGGAAAGGGTTCACGTCCTGGCCTCCTGCTCTCAACCATTTTCCTTGTTTGGTATTGGTTCCAGAGTTTTGTTTTTTTTTTTTTGTGCAAGGTCTGTCCTCTCAAACAATGGCTGTATAGAAACCCGGGTCTCTCCTGACTCCAGGTGTCTCTTGGGTGAGACCAGATCCATTTCCATGTGGCTTTTGGCTGCTACCCCTTTCGGTTATGTCAGTTTTGTCTTGCGGCACGGGCCTCCCTTTCAGTGGGAGATACTGCCCAAGTAAGCTGAGTAACCTGCCCAAGGATTGGTCTCTTGATTGGCCTGGGTGTAGTTTAGGGTCATTTCAAACAACTTATCCTCATTAAATAAGGTTTGTATCTTCATCATGGCTGCCAGTTGATAGAAAAGAAGACAGCATTGGAGAAAAGAACAGTGTTTAAGAAAACCATTCCTGGTGGCCCAGTGGCTAAAACCCTGTGTTCCCAAGGCAGGGGGCCTGGGTTTGATCCCTGTTCAGGGACCTAGATCCCGCATGTTGCAGCTAAAGAACCCGCATGCTGTGACAAAGATGGAAGATCCCAAATGCTGCAACTGAGACCTGGTACAGCCAAACAAACAAATATTTTTGAAAAAAAGAAAAACGTCCTTCACTTACATAAGTGATGCTCTCTCCCTTTCCCATTGTAATCACTTCCAGGCTGCGAGAGCTGTCATATCCCTATACTCATAGGACAGCCCTTAAGCCTTCTCATTTCTTGTTCAACTTGAAAAAGCTGCTCTGTAGCTGTGTATAGTCACTGGACACCTTGGGCCTCCGGGAAGGTGTGGTCCCTCCTGAGCTGAGTGTTCTGTGAGGTGGTGAGGAGCAGTGCCTCTCCAACTTGAGTGTGCCTCAGTGAGAAGCTTTACTGAAAGTCCGGATGCTGAGACCATAGTAACAGAAGAATATTGGTCTAAGGATCAGAATGGGGCTGCCCTCCTGGCTCTCCTACTTAACCTATGACCTCGGCCAAAGCAGATGACTTACCTGTTAAAAGGGTACGACTGTAATGATTAAATGAGAACACAAGTGTGTGTGCAAAAGTAGCTTGCAAACTGCTAAGAGAAACCGCGGAATTTAATCATTTGTTGTGTGGAGTCCTGCCTTTTTCTGGACCAACACAATACTGAGGCGCTCATTCAAAGGCCTAGGGTTCCATACTCTCCTTGCTTCGCTACTTGACCTTAGAGAAAGGGGAATGGGCCTTTAGCCTTGGCAGTAGCCAGAAGGAGGGGTCACTGCTTGAAATCCATAAACTGTCTGTGCATTTGCTAAATGAGACTGCAGAAAGAAGGACTTGGAAATTCCAGTATTACCAATTCCCTTTTTGGATCTCAGAGATTTGGAAACTCTCATAATAGCAATACCATGTATTGGGAGGCAGGAGCATGAGGGGATTAAGAGCAGAGGGTCTGGAATTGACCTGCCTGTGTGTGAGTGCTGGCTCCAACCCTTAGTATCTGTATGACTTGTCAACAGACTACTCCTCCCTGGGTCTCAGAGTCCTCACCTGTAAGATGGTGATAATAATAACAGACACCTCCCAGGACTATTGAGAGCCTTCAGTGATGTAGCATAAGAAAAGTATTTTAGAAGAGTATTTGGAGAGCACATGGTAAATATTCAGTGAGTGGTGGCTGTATTTTTATAAAGCTTTTGCTGTGTGCTGGCCCTTTGCTAAGAAGTTTACATGGATTTTTAAAATTTAAAACATTTTTTAAAAAGAAAAAAAAAAGCATTTATTTATATATTTGTCTGCACGGGGTCTTAGTTGTGGCACTGGGATCTAGTTTCCTGACAAGGGACCAAACCCAGGCCCCTGGCACTGGGGCTGCAGAGTCTGCGCCACTGGACCACCAGGGAAGTCCCAGATTATTTCGTTTGATCTTTACAAAACCCTTTGCGGTAAAACTATTGTTATTCCCATTTTATGGATGAGGAAACTGAGACTCTGGCATGAACTAACTCGCTCAAAGTTGTAGAGTTAGTGGTAGAACCAGGACTTGAACTCCAGCCTCTCTGACTCTGGAATCTATGTTCTCTCACATGTTCCGCAGTATCTGGTAGTATAAGCAGGTGGATGTCTCTCTTTCTTTCTGAAGAAAGCAGTGAGAAAGTGGTAGGTAACATGGCTGAGATTCGAGTTAACCTCCTAGGAAGGCCCTATGAGCACAGTAACATGTATCCCAAAAGCTGGATTACCGGATGATCAGGGATAGTGAACACTTTGGGAAGAGATCTTTTCCTTGTTGAACAGCATTAAATTTAAGGTCCCATGCCCTCTACGGCCAAAGCAGACTTGCAACGTGGCTGGGAAATAGTGTTTAAGGCCAGAAGCCCCGGGGAGCGCTCTAACTGAACCCTTCTTGAAATGAAGACCGCGTCTTGCCACCCACGGTCATTTGTTTCCTTTCTTCACTCACCATTCTTTCAGTTAAAAAGGGTTAAAAGCTGTCCTTTATGATCACAGCCAGGACTCGAGTGAAAAGGCAGAATTCCACCTCCCAGGATCCCAGAGGGGCAGCAGTTGTCCAGAAGAGCTGAGTCTTGGAGGATAATGTGTCTGTTTACCGTATGAACACCCAAGCCAAGAGTTTGCCTGTCGCCGGCTGCCTGACCTTCACATGCCAACGTTCAGATGTTGCTCTGACAGGCAGGAAGTCGTGCCTTTTCAACAACCAACTTGATGCCCACCGGATGGAATGCTTTGTTTCCAAGTCTGCAGGGGGAAGTCAGGACTTCTGCTATCACTCAGCCAAAGGGGGTTGGGGAGGCTTAAAAAAAAAAAAAAATCCCCTGAAGGCTCTTCTTTACCTACTGAATTCCCCCTTTTTTTTTTTAAGATTTATTTATTTATTAATTATTTTTGGCTGTGTGGGGGCTTTTCTCTAATAGTTGTGAAGTTGTGAGCGGGGGCTACTCTTCCTTGCGATGCGCGGGCCTCTTACCATGCTGGCTTCTCTTGCAGGGCACAGGTTCTAGGCACATGGGCTCAGTGGTTCTGGAGCACAGGCCCAGCTCCTCCGCCTCCTGGAGAATCCTCCTGGACCAGAGATCGAACCTGTGCCCCTGCATTGGCAGGCAAATTCTTAACCACTAGCCTGGATTTCTTCTGACTTGCATGTAGCCTAAGATGCTGCTGTCCATGATCCTGGTACTCAGGTTCTTAGCTTCAAGGCCTTTTAGAAAAGAAGCTAGCCCCCAAATCCTCATGTCCCCATACCTCCAGCCTGCACTTCTGGAGCATCCTTGGTGTGCCCAGGCATGGATCAGCCTCTCCCACATTCATCTTCTCATCTAAGTCTGTGACTTTTTTATATACCAAGCTAAGGGGACTATGGTACTTAATACAAGGTAGCACAACTGGTCAGGGGTCCCAGCTCTGTCCGCTCCAGGTCCAGAGCTTTTTCCTCTTCCCCTCCCTCCCATGCCTTCTCCTCTCCATTCACCCCCTTACCCTGATCGCCTCCTTGGTGTGGCCCTGCTCCCTGCTCTGTGTGGTTAGCAGTATTTCTCAACCTTCCATTTACATTTTAGGCCGGATAACTTATTTGTTTGGGGGCACCTTCCTGTATGTTCGGAGGAGGCAATGGCACCCCACTCCAGTACTCTTGCCTGGAAAATCCCATGGACGGAGGAGCCTGGAAGGCTGCAGTCCATGGGGTCGCTGAGGGTCGGACACGACTGAGCGACTTCACTTTCACTTTTCACTTTCATGCATTGGAGAAGGAAATGGCAACCCACTCCAGTGTTCTTGCCTGGAGAACCCCAGGGACGGGGAGCAGCCTAGCCGACTGCCGTCTATGGGGTCGCGCGGAGTCAGACACGACTGAGCGACTCAGCAGCAGCCGCAGTTCTGTACTTTGTGGACTAATAGCAGCGTCTGTGGCCTTTATCCTCTGACTTCCATCCGCAGCGTCTGTGGGCTTTATCCTCTGACTTCCATCCGCAGCGTCTGTGGCCTTTATCCTCTGACTTCCATCCGCAGCGTCTGTGGCCTTTATCCTCTGACTTCCATCCGCATCGCCAGTTACAACCCAGAATGTCATCACACGTTGCCAAATGCCCCCCAGGGAGAAAAAAACATCCTTCACTGGAAACCACTGTGGCAGCCTATTCTTGCTCTTCATCGTTCCTCCCCGCGAAGGGGGTCAGTGTCTTGGTGAGCCCTATGGCACGGAGTCCTCTGGAATACTTAGTTATTGCTCTTCCATCCCAGCCAGAGTCCCCGAAAACAGTGCTTATAGCTGTGATGAGCTGATCACACTTAGAAAAGTTTCTCCATCCTGCACTTGGGGAGACCTGGAGAGACAGGCGAACTGGCCTTGGAGTAGATGTGCAGCTTCTCCCAGATGGTTTCCTGTGGCTTCCGCAGGAAGTCCTGCATCTTTTCTCGGGCAGCCAATTCCCTCAGCATGTGGAAGGTGAGGGCAAGTCCTCCGCTGAAGGTGGGGTGAGAGCTGTGGTCCTCCACTCCAGAGACATACGTTTTGCCTGTAGTTTCAGAGCTTCACAGATCATAAAGGCTGCCCACCACCCCCCCCCCATCCATCTGCAGGTTAGGGACCCCTGCTTTCTGCTTATCATTGTCCTGGGGGTGGATGTGGAGAGGGAGGGGTCTAGGGAACAGCAGTCCTTTGCTTTCGGTGGGAATAGCAATCCACCCTTTCACTCTGGGCCCTGAACCCTAAAGCTGGCCCCAGGAATATAATGTGAAGTGACGATGGATGTCAAGGAGATGAGCCAAGAGAGGAACGCTGGGCCCCGGAAAATAGGAAAGGAAGCGGGGTGGCATTTGGGAGCTGACTCCTTCCCCATTCCAGCCCAGCCCGAGGGCAGCACCCAGCGGAGGGGAGGACAAGGAGAAGAAAGCAAGTGGGGGAGATGAGCAAGGGAGAGGTGGCCCCCATCCTTCCCAGCTGCAGCAGCCCAGCGGGTTAGATGAATGCTGGTGTGGGGGGTGGGAAGAGTGACCCTGGCAGAACCCTTTGTTCCAGCTGAGGCTGGAGCGGGGGCACCGAGCCATTCACACGCCATCCCAGGGCATCCTGCTGGGCACGCTGGGGAGGGGGCGCAGCGGCCGGTCATGGGACTTGGCCAGGCAGATAGCTGGATGCTCAATAGGGAAGCCCAGCTGCGTGCAGCGAGGGCTGGGGGCGGGGCAGCCCCTGCCATCCTTCCTCCGGGCCACGGCCAGGCCCGCAGACAGGAAGGCCCCGGCTGGCCCCAGTCGCTCTGCCCCAGGGGAACCTGGTCTCCCTACCCTGTATCCCGTCCCCCCTTCTCCTGGTCGCCCCCCTTAGAGGTGCGCTCTGACTGTAGGACTCCCAGCAGTGTCTGCTGCTTCCTGCTCCTCGGTGTGACTTCTCATCCCCAGAGGGGCGCCAGCATTTTAATTCAGCGTCCGCGTCCTGAATAGAGGCAAAAGCATCCATAAAGCCACCTGGATTCAGAGGGAAGGACCTGGAAGCCTTTGTGCATTGGCCTCCTGTCCCTGATTCCCTTTCCTCGGGACCAGTAGCCCTGCAATTGGCGTCATTTGTCTCTGGTCCTTTGCGGGTGTGCAGAAAACCCTGTCATAGAGGGGAGACCCGGGCCGTCTGTGAGCCCAAAGTCAGACAGTATCTTCTGGACTGTTTGTGCCTAGAGGAGGGGGACGGCACCATGACGTCACCCACATCTCCCCGCAGTTGTCTCCGTGACCTCCTGGGTAACAGTGCCCCTAGACTCGGCTCCTCTACCTTGCCCCACCTGGAATGGGTTTTGGTTGGGTGGGAGCTGAGCCCTCACTGGTTCCTCTTTTCTCTGCCCAGGACTGGCCAGCAGCCCCGAGTGTGCCTGTGGTCGGAGCCACTTCACGTGTGCAGTGAGCGCCCTCGGAGAGTGTACCTGCATCCCTGCCCAGTGGCAGTGTGATGGAGACAACGACTGCGGGGACCACAGCGATGAGGACGGATGTAGTGAGAACCCTCCCCCTGCCCCGGGCTCTTGGGAGGGTGATGGATATAAACAGATGGGAGGTTTCCTCACAGTGTGTATGGCTTCAACCTTCCCCTGTTTCCCATATTTCCACACACGTATAGTCAATAAATGGTAGCTTAGCTGGTAAAGAATCCGCCTGCAATGTAGGAGACCCCGGTTCGATTCCTGGGTGGGAAGCTCCCCTAGAGAAGGAATAGGGTACCTTCTTCAGTATTCCTGGGCTTCCCTGGTGGCTCAGATGGTAAAGAGCCTGCCTGCAATGCAGGAGACCTGGGTTCGATCCCTGGGTTATTGGGAAGATTCCCTGGAGGAGGGCATGGCAACCCACTCCAGTATTCTTGCCTGGAGAAATCCCCATGGACAAAGGAGCCTGGCGGGCTGCAGTCCATGGGGTCACGAAGAGTCAGACACAACCGAGCGACTGAGCACACCCAATATAGCCAATAAAACAGAGACTTTAAACAAGCACAGGAAAAAACAGCCTTGAATAGATCTCTGTATTTGTGTGCGTGTGTATTTGTGATGCATATTTGTGTATTTTTAAATGTGCACACTATACGTGGATGCAGACTGTTTATTTCTTACGTTGGTATTCTGTGTAATCCCACCTTTTTAAATAACATAAACTTGGTAAGAAATTTTATATTCTTGTTAAGTCTCCCTTTTCCCATAGTGTGATAACGTTCACCACAGGCTAGGGTGCCCTGGATACACGTCCTGGACGTGTAGCAGTATTGCTCCTGAGCCAGTTACGTGTCTGGGTTCTGGGGTGTGGCCCCCACCCCGGCAGCACCTACATCTGAGGGAGGCTAATTAGTCTCGTAAGAGTGAAGCTATAGCCCGGACCTTATTACCCCTAACCAGTTTAGCTAATTGCGATGGTGGTAAATGGCTCACTTTCATGGAGCACTTTCATATGCATTATCTCAAAAGACCTCTCTGAGTCAGTTATAATTATCCCCATTGTACAGTCGGAAGAACCTGGAGCTAGGTGAGGGTAACTGGCTTGTGTGATAAAAGTAATGAGTTCTAGAACTTGACATCGAGCCCAGGTGTGTCAGCCATTATTTAATAAGAGGAATGGCGTGGGGCGGGGCGGGGTGCGGAATACATTTGCTTCTCTTTTCATGCTTTCCTTCACTGCTTTCCGGGTGGTTTTGAGTTCCTCGGACTCTTCTGTCCTGTGAACCCCTGAGGAAGCTCTCTCTTCTTAGCTGCTGTTTCTGCCTGGTTCTGTATTAGTGGGCGCCAGGGGCAGTTGGAGGAGCCAGTGAGGAGGGACCGTAATTCAGACAGAGCCAGAGGGAAAGATGGGGCCTGCCTGAGTAAGTGCCCCAGACTGACCCCTGTTCCCCTCCCGTTCCCGGGGCTCAGAGTTGCCCACCTGCTCCCCTCTCGACTTTCACTGTGACAACGGCAAGTGTATCCGCCGCTCCTGGGTGTGCGACGGGGACAACGACTGTGAGGATGACTCGGACGAGCAGGACTGTCGTGAGTGCTGGGCGGGGCTGGGCGGCTGAGGGCCGGCTGGGCGGGGCAAGGCGTTTCGATCAGAAAACGAGGCCCCGGTTTTTCACCATAGAGGATAATGTTTGCTGTGGGTTTATCACATATAGCTTTTATCATGTTGAGGTATGTTCCTTCTATTCCTGCTTTCTGGAGGGTTTTTATCATAAATGGATGTTGAATTTTGTCAAAGGCTTTCTCTGCATCTATTGAGATAATCATGTGGTTTTTATCTTTCAATTTGTTAATGTGGTGTATTACATACACCCATGGCTGATTCATGTCAGTGTATGGCAAAACCACTACAATATTGTAATTACCCTCCAATTAAATACAAAATAAATAAAGAAAAGAAAAGAAAATGAGGCCCCAGCCCTTGGTCTTTGGCTGTTGTCCTTCCACCTCCTCTCTCGGCTTATCTAAGCCCCCCTGGAGGTGGGGGACAGCCAGCTCCCCAGCTCCCTAGGGCAGTATCGGAGCTGCTCTGCTCCACCAGGCTTCCTGCTGGGTGTCCGGGCGCTGACTGCTCTGTGCCCACAGCCCCCCGGGAGTGTGAGGAGGACGAGTTCCCCTGCCAGAATGGCTACTGCATCCGGAGCCTGTGGCATTGCGATGGTGACAATGATTGTGGCGATAACAGTGATGAGCAGTGTGGTGAGCGGTGCTCCAGGGGGGCGGCGGGGGACAGGCAGGGAGGCTGGTGGATGGCCTGGCCGAGGCAGGGGCAAGAGCCTCAGGGGCCCTAGCACTGCCCAACCCTTGAACTGCCTGGGTATCTGGAGCAGCTGGAGGAGAGCAGGATGGGGAGATGGGCCCGACACCCCGGGGACCACAGAACGGGAACCTGAGGCCAGTCTCTCCAGAGCCTCTTCTTTCCCCTCAGGAGTCTATACCGAACCCACGGAGTCTTGCAGGGCCTGGGTCAGACTCCCAGGGGGCAGCGAGGGTGGGAGTCAGGGAGGATGACCGGAGGGTAACCGGTGCGGCTCCTGCAGGACTGCTGTCCCACTGTGTACCCCCCTCCCCACCCCCCAGACATGCGCAAGTGCTCGGACAAGGAATTCCGCTGCAGCGATGGAAGCTGCATTGCTGAGCACTGGTACTGCGACGGAGACACCGACTGCAAAGACGGCTCCGACGAGGAGAGCTGTCGTGAGTGGCCCCAGGACTCAGGCTGCCGGGCTGGGCTGGGGGCAGAGGGCGCCATGCGGTGGGCTGAGGGCCAGGCCGACGAGTGAAAGGACAGCGCAGGTCGGCCGGCGGGAGGGTGGGTTCTTAGGCAACAGCTCCTCCTGGGCGGGGCCGGGAGGGAACAGGTGCCCCAGGTGAGAAGGGAGGCCTCCCTTTGGTCCTCTGGCAAATGGGCGTGTATCAGGGCCACGCCCAAGGAAACTTCTGTGTCTGAGTGCCTGGCCCCTTGGAGGAGTCCGGGCCCTTCTCCTCTGAGGGGGCCTGAGTGCGTGCCCTTCTCCGCCTTGCCCTCCTTCCAGCCTCAGCAGTGCCAGCACCCCCGTGCAACCTGGAGGAGTTCCAGTGTGCCTACGGCCGCTGCATCCTCGACATCTACCACTGCGATGGTGATGACGACTGCGGAGACTGGTCTGACGAGTCTGACTGCTGTGAGCACTCTGGCCAGCGGGGTGGAGGAGGGGAGGCCGGCTGGGAGGAGCTCCTGGCGGGGCGGGGGTGAGGCCCGGTTGCCAGCTGGGGCAGGAGCTCAGGAGAGGAGCTTCTAGAGTCCCTGGTTCCCTATGGGGCCAACCTGGAGGAGCCAGGGTGCCAGGGCTGTTGCTTCCTGGTCCACGGTGGGACGCTGTGTGTGTAGACTGGCTTAAGACAGAAGCCTGGCGTGTCTCCCCAGCCTCCCACCAGCCCTGCCGCTCTGGCGAGTTTATGTGTGACAGTGGCCTGTGCATCAACGCGGGCTGGCGCTGTGACGGCGACGCGGACTGTGATGACCAGTCTGATGAGCGCAACTGCAGTGAGTGGGGGGCAGTGCCAAGGTCTGGGCCGGAAGCAGGGACAGGCCACCTCTGATAAAGCTCCAGGATAGTTAAGACAGGTCCACCATGTACAGTCGTGTAGGCTGGGCACTGCACAAAGGTGGTAGGTCCAAAGGATGCCAGTCCCCCAGTAGACTTATTTATTCCATAATTCTCTAGATCTATATAGTCATCATGGCAGTTTTCCAGCAGATGGCAGTAAAATGTCTTGAGGAAAAGACACCTTTTTTTGATTCCCACAGAGATGCCATAGAGACCAACTGTGACCCTGGTGTCAAGAAGAGTGTCAAAGGGATTTCACTGCAGTCCTTTAGTTAAGATTTAACTTTGAAGACAGGGGTGCCGGTTTGATCCCTGTTTAGGCAGTTAAGCTCCCTCTTGCCTCCTGGCCAAAAAAATCCAAAACGCATAACAGAAACAACACTGTAACAATTCAACACAGACTTTAGCCCCCCAAAAAGAAAAATGGTCCACATCAAAAAAGAAAAAAAAAATCTTAGGAAAAAAAGTGGCGTGGGTGCTGGCGTGAAGTGCAACCTAGGGTGGCAGGGTGGGGCTTCAGGCTAAAGCGGGGTCAGCCTTTCATCAGCCCTGTGCTTTGCCCAGCCACCTCGGTGTGTACAGCGGAACAGTTCCGCTGTCGGTCGGGCCGCTGCGTCCGTCTGTCCTGGCGCTGTGATGGGGAGGACGACTGTGCGGACAACAGCGATGAAGAGAACTGTGAGAACACGGGTAGGGTCTCCCTGGAGAGCCCCAGGCCCCTTAGCCCGTAGTTAGTCTGGAGCAAGGAGGTGGAAAGAGGGTGTTACTGCTGCCTCTCCAGTCGGGCCAACATGATGCTTTCATCAAGTCTTGCCCATGGCCTGGATTCTTCCTGCTTGTCTCAGTTACCAGTGTCAAATCAGGTGCATCTGTTGACCCGCAGCCTCACAGCCCGGAACACAATATCAGGGCCGGGAGTTTCAACGGTCTCTCACATTCTTACTCACACGTGGCCAGCGCCTGTTCCTCTGGCCTGCTCTCCGGTTGACAGCCCTACGCCCCCTCCCCTAGCCGCACAGGTGCCTGACACATGGGTGGGCTCTCTCATTCTGCCCCACGTCCCATCTTACCGTGCCACTGTGCTGTCCTGGGGAGAACACGAACGCAGACAGCCCTGTCTGAGCTGTTTCCTGCTCTGGACCCCGACCCTCCCACCTTGAGTCTCATCTGTCTCCAGCTCGGCATAGAAAATGACAGGCTCCCATCTTTTTTTTGTTGTTGACCCAAGCCCCGTCAGCCCTGCCTGGCACTGACCTGGCTCTCCTTCCCTCCTCATCTTCCTCTCTAGGAAGCCCCCAGTGTGCCTCAGACCAGTTCCTGTGTTGGAACGGGCGCTGCATCGGGCAGAGGAAGCTGTGTAACGGGGTCAACGACTGTGGGGACAACAGCGATGAGAGCCCCCAGCAGAACTGCCGTGAGTGTCCCCACCCCACTCCCCGGGTGCGCCCGCCCATGGTTTGTGGCCGCACCCCACCCATCTGCTTCAAAGAGAGTCCTCCCCAGGGACGCTTGCAGCCCCGGGAGCTGTTCTTCGTGGTCCAGGTGGAATGCCAAGTTGGCCGTCTGGGGGAGGATTCCGGGCTCAACTCCCATCTCTGGCTTGGCTGGCACAGGGCCCCGGACGGGTGAGGAGAACTGCAGTGTTAACAACGGCGGCTGTGCCCAGAAGTGCCAGATGGTGCGGGGGGCCATCCAGTGTACCTGCCACACCGGCTACCGGCTCACTGAGGATGGGCGCACCTGCCAGGGTGAGCTGGGGCCCCCTGGGCGGGAGCAGGGCGGGGGGCTGGGTTAGCCATGGGTCAGCCCTCTGAGAGACGTGACCGTGTGTCATTTTCTCAATAGCCCCGGGAGCTGGGGGTTGTTGTCCCTCTCGTTTCGAAGACAGGGGGAAATGAAAGCTCAGAGAGGTTGTCACTTAATGAAGGTCACAGTGCCGATGAATAGCAGAGCTGGGACCCCAGCCCAGCTCAAAACCCTTAACCACTTGCTCTGTAGGCTTCCCGCTGGACCTGGGAAGTAGGCGGGTGTGTGGGCAGGAAAGAGCTGGTCAGCTTGGGAGCTCGGGCTGGAAGATGGTAGAACCGAGATCACCTGCCCTTGCTCCGTCGTCATAGATGTGAACGAATGTGCCGAGGAGGGGTACTGCAGCCAGGGCTGCACCAACAGTGAGGGGGCTTTCCAGTGCTGGTGTGAAGCAGGCTACGAACTCCGGCCTGACCGGCGCAGCTGCAAGGCTCTGGGTAAGGGGGAGCGGGGGTTGGCATTTGGCTGGGTGGGCAGAGAGCTGAGCAGGGCAGCCAGGGGCTCTGGTGCTTGGAGATTGGTAGAGTTAGAGAGATGGTTTTTTTTGGGGGGGGGCCTTTTAATTTTATATTGAGGTATAGCCGATTAACCGGAGAAGGCAATGGCACCCCACTCCAGTACTCTTGCCTGGAAAATCCCATGGATGGAGGAGCCTGGTGGGCCGCAGTCCATGGGGTCGCTAAGAGTCAGACAAGACTCAGCGACTTCGCTTTCACTTTTCACTTTCCTGCATTGGAGAAGGCAATGGCAACCCACTCCAGTGTTCTTGCCTGGAGAATCTCAGGGACGGGGGAGCCTCGTGGGCTGCCGTCTATGGGGTCGCACAGAGTCGGACACGACTGAAGCGATTTAGCAGCAGCAGCAGCAGCATAGCCGAATAACAAGTTTGAGCAAACTTGTCTTCATCTGGGAGATGGTGAAGGACAGGGAAGCCTGGCGTGCTGCAGTCCATGGGGTCGCAAAGAGTCGGACACGACTGAGCAACTGAACAACAGAATCGTCAGTTAACAATGTTGGGATAGTTCAGGTGCACAGCAAAGGGACTCAGCCACACATGTACATGTATCCATTCCCCCGTACTCCCCTCCCATCCAGGCTGCCATGTAATATTGAGCGGAGTTCCTTCTGCTACATAGGTCCTTGTTGGTTATCCATTTTAAATATAGCAGCGTGTACATATTCATCCCAAACTCCCTAACTATTGCCTCCCCATATCCTTCCTCCCTGGGGACCATAAGTTCGTTCCAGAGAGATGTTTCCATAGCATTAAAATGGATTGTGAGTTGCATTCTGGGCCCCAAGAATGGGATGAGGTGTACGCTTTGCAGGCTGCCAGTCTTCTCATAATGATGGATGCTGACAGCTTGAGACATGCCCTAGTGGGCCAGGAGGCTCCTTGGAGCTTGGAGGGGTGCATGCTGATGGCTGCCAGGGAGCAGCTCTGGAGCCCAGTTGGGGCCCCATTTCTATGCCACGTCCCAGGGCCGGAGCCTGTGCTACTGTTCGCCAATCGCATCGACATCCGGCAGGTGCTGCCGCACCGCTCCGAGTACACGCTGCTGCTCAACAACCTGGAGAACGCCATCGCCCTGGACTTCCACCACCGGCGCGAGCTTGTCTTCTGGTCCGACGTCACCCTGGACCGGATCCTCCGCGCCAACCTCAACGGCAGCAACGTGGAGGAGGTTGTGTCTACAGGGCTCGAGAGCCCAGGTAAGGAACGGGGACCCGTGGGGAGGGGCAGGGCCACACCACATGCAACAGCACCCAGGGAGGAACACGGGAGTGGCCACAAACCTTTAGGCAGCAGAACGTCTCACAGTGAAGCCTTGCATGCAGCTCTAATACCGAAAATGTTCATTAGTCTACAGTCATTTTATAGGCTCAGATTTGTAATATTTGCTTGTTATTGAGCTCGATCACTGAGAATACTGAGACCATTTCGTTGAATGGAACTGTTTGAAACCAGAGATTTGTGGATGACAGCTGTAATTCTCTATCAGCCTGGCATCCCATCTAATTCTGACTTTTGTTTTGATTACTTCATATTAGGAATATTCTGATGGACCCAGATAGATAGCATCCAAATGTTTGCAGATTAGAAAAACAGTAGCTCGCTCTGCCATCTCATGCCATTCGACAAGCAGGGGAAGTGGGTTAGAATTCGGTATTAATTAAGCACATTTGACTCAGATGCTTATGGAACTGATGATGTTCCCCTGTAAAACCCTGAGGCACAAATTGCAAACCCCCGGGCCAGTAGGGGCCAGGGAGCTAGGATTCCGGAAGTGGAATGTGATTGGCTGAGAGGAGGAAACGCATGACCTTGGATGGTTACCTGAGTTCTCTTTGCCTCAGTTGCTTCATCCTCATGGGGATTATTATAGCACGTAACTCACACAGTTGTAACAATTCAAGGTAAAACGTGTGTTTGTAAAATGGTGAGAAGAGTGCCTGGCCCAGAAACAGGTTCGTGCAAGAGTCGCCCTTGTTTCTATAGCACACAGGGGCCCCCGCTGAAGCCCTGACGCTCTTTCCATGACCTCTTTCCACCAGGGGGCCTGGCTGTGGATTGGGTCCATGACAAACTCTACTGGACCGACTCGGGGACTTCAAGGATTGAGGTGGCCAACCTGGACGGGGCCCACCGGAAGGTGCTGCTGTGGCAGAACCTGGAGAAGCCCAGGGCCATCGCCTTGCACCCCATGGAGGGGTGAGCGAGTTGTGACTCCAGCTGCCACGTTCCTCTTACATCCTTTAGGGACAGTTCCTCCGCCACCTGGGCCAGGCTTTACTGGGGGGCCAGGGGACCTCACAGTGTGGTGTTAATAGCCTTGGCTCTGCACCCAGACGCACCTGGGTTTCCAGCTCTTCGGTAACTGACTGTATGGCCTTGGGCTAGTTCATCTCTCTAGGCTTCCATTTTACTTATTTCTAAACTGGTGATAAAAATATACCTACCTCACAGCTGTGTGAAGATGAAGTGAGGTGATGCATTTTAAATGGCACAACACACATTATGTAAGTGGTAGCTGTTTAGTACCGTTGTTATTAGTTTATAGGGTTGAGCGAATTAATAAAAATTAGTAATTTTATCATTAGAAGAAAGGTCTTTTGCAGGGGAAGTTCTTTGCCTCTGGCTTTTAAAAATTAAGTGCAGTCGATTGAGAGGGGTGTCTTCTAAGACCCTACAGTTATAGGTCCCCTGGTTTAGAAGCGTAGTGTGTGTGCGGTACGTGGCATGTGTGTGCGTGTGCGGTACGTGGCATGTGTGTGCGTGTGCGGGTGTGAAAATGACAAAAGGCAGCGGCAGAGCCGTGACCAAGAGGAAAATGCCTGTCCCGAGTCGTAACCCACTAGTATTTTTTGTTTCACAAGGTCAGGATTTTCATCTGTTTTGTTCACTGCCATGCTCTCAATACGAAAAGATATGCTCATCTCATAGCAGATACTCCAAAATATTTTTGTTAAATGAATACATTCTCTGTCTAGAGACATTTAAATTCAAGCATTGGGGGACTTCCCTGGTGGTCCTGTGGTTAAGATTCCGTACTTCCAATGCAGGGGGCATGGGTTGGATCCCTGGTCAGGGAACTAAGGACCCACATGCCATGCTATGTGGCCAAAAATTTGTTTTTTAATAATAATAAAATAAATAATTCAAACATTGAAAAACATTCTGTAAACCCAACAGAATGTATTTCCTACCAGTTGGAGTCCCCTGGGTGAAATCAGTAAGAGCCCCCTGCCTGATTACTATGCTGGGTACCTTACCTGCCCTCTACTGCCTGCCTCCCAATGTCCTTTTCTCTCTTCCCAGGACCATTTACTGGACAGACTGGGGCAACACCCCCCGCATCGAGGCCTCCAGCATGGATGGCTCTGGCCGCCGCATCATCGCTGATACCCATCTCTTCTGGCCCAACGGCCTCACCATCGATTATGCCGGGCGCCGTATGTACTGGGTGGACGCTAAGCACCACGTCATTGAGAGGGCCAATCTGGACGGGAGTCACCGCAAGGCTGTCATTAGCCAGGGTGAGGCCCTTCCTTCGCTCTCCTTCATCTCTCGTTCTGCTTACCCTGTCCCAGCCCCCAGAAGCCTTTGGCAGAGGGTGAGATTTGTACAGATGCCAGGCCTGGCCCCAGGGGCCGGGCAGGCCATGTGTAGACTGAGGTCGTCCTGGACTTTCCCCAGGCCTCCCGCATCCCTTTGCCATCACGGTGTTTGAAGACAGCTTGTACTGGACAGACTGGCACACCAAGAGCATCAATAGTGCCAACAAATTTACTGGCAAGAACCAGGAGATCATTCGCAACAAACTCCACTTCCCCATGGACATCCACACCCTGCACCCCCAGCGCCAGCCTGCAGGTAAAAAAGAACGCCCACCTGGTGAGCTTCCAGTGCTTCTGAGAACCTTCCTTGCACCTGTCAACAGTTGCCAGGGTTCCCAGCAAGGAAATTTAAGGTTGGTGCTGGTGTGGACTCATTCCGCCCTCTGCTGGACCCGTAGGGTACAACATGGAGACTTAGGAAAGACTCATTCTGCTTTGCTCTCCCCCATCTAATTCATGCAAACATTTCCTGTGTGTCAGGTATTCACTCTGCTCGTAGGTGGGGGCAGATATACAAAATAAGAAGACATAGTTTCTTCCTTCCGGAAGATCGTGCCTTTGCTACACTCCCACTCACTAGCCTTGGGACCCCTTCTGCCAACCTCACCTGACCCTCTTGCTCTGGGCTTTTTGAGCAGGGAAAAATCGCTGTGGGGACAACAACGGAGGCTGCACCCACCTGTGTCTGCCCAGCGGACAGAACTACACCTGTGCCTGCCCCACCGGCTTCCGCAAGATCAGCAGCCACGCCTGTGCCCAGAGTAAGTGGCTTTAGGGCCCCTGCCTCAGTGGACCTGCCTTGTGAGGGTGGGTGGAGCAAACAAGGGGGAGGAGTTTGGGAATTGCCTGGTTAGGGGAGGAGCCAGCTCCTCAGGCAGCCCCTGGAGAGGAAGAAGGTAAGGAGCTGAGGGCTGAGGGCCCAGCGGTCATCCCTGAAGGCTCAGGGACACCACAGAGTCAAGCATGAACCCCTGCAAACAGGTTCACCCAGGACGCTTTGTCCCTAGGCAGCAGGAGGTTTCCAGACCCTTCTATAAAGCAAGGGAACGGTTTCCTAGCTCTTTACCTTTGGGGCTTCCTTGGTGGCTCAGACAGTAGAGCGTCTGCCTGCAATGTGGGAGATCCAGGTTCGATCGCTGGGTCAGGAAGATCCCCTGGAGAAGGAAATGGCAACCTACTCCAGTATTCTTGCCTGGAAAATTCCATAGACAGAGGAACCTGGTAGGCTGTATAGTCCATGGGGTCGCCAAGAGTTGAACACGACTGAGTGACTTCACTTTTACCTCTAGCATCACCCTAGAGACTGTCTTAGCCCCTAAGCCAGAGAGTAAGGTAAAGACATCTGATGATGCTCTATATACAGAGGCCCAGGATAAATAAGTGTCTAGTGAGTGAAAGATGATGGGTTCCCTGGGGGCTCCCTGAACTGCTGCTTTGGCTTCCTTTGAGTGCCTGAAGGTATATTGCCTTGAGAGGGTGGGCCTTGTCTAGCTCAGAGGCGCAGGTGATTTTTTTCCTAAGAATAGTCCAGAGAGGAGTGATCCAACTGGGTGGCACACCCAGCCAGGGGCCGGGGAGATGCTTCACACATCACGGCTCTTCTGTTACTGCTGCGTGCCTACTGCCCTCCTTGTCTCTGGTGAAAACCAAATTTCTCTCAGGACCTAGGTCCTTTCCAGAGAGTGAAACTATTCCAGGGAACAGAGGCAGGAGTCATTCAACGCACTTTGAATTGAGAACCTTGTTTCCTTACATTCTCCTGTGCCCAGCTCTTCCCATGTGGTCTTGATGAGATGCAAGGAAGTTCCCCCAAAAGAAGTTCAGTTGATAAAGTGATGCAGGAAGTGCCTTTCTAAGCAGAATAGTAGACTTGGAAATATTCAGACAGACTGGAATAGGGGCAGGGGATGGAGAAGAGCCAGCTGGGAAAATGCTGAATAGGAGTGTGGCCAGAACTCCACCTTTGAAGTCAGACCTGAGTTCAAGTCCCCTGCTCCGGTGCTTGGTAGCTGTGGGATCCTGGGCCAGTTCCTGGGCCCCTGTTAGCCTCTGGATCGTTGATCCAGAAAATGAGAATAAGAATAGTGTGAACCACAAAGGACTGTTAGGAGGGTAAATGAGACAAGTCAAGGAAAACAGGAAGCTCAGTGCCGGGCAAGGAGCAGGTACTCAGCAAATAGTCATTATTGGCCCGAGTCGTGAAGAGCATAGAGGAAGGGGTCTTAGACCACGCAGTGGAGCAGAAGTCCTGAAGCAGACGTGGAAGGCAGAGAGGTGGGGTGGGGGCTTGACAGGGATCTAGCCCAGTCCACTAGGGGACCCTGAGCAAAGTAAGAGCGGAGGAGAGTCGAGATGCAGCTGACAGACACTTGAACAGGATGCCCTTCTGGGCCCTGCTGGCGTCTATTTCCATTGGCTCCTCAAGTCTGATGGTGCCAGCACGGGCTGCCCAGTGCTCAGAGGGGGTCTGAGGTGTGAAGCAAAGGGAACAAAGGGCACCAGACCCCAGGAAGTGTGGTCGAACCAGATGTCCCGCAGGCGAGCGTCTGTGTCTGCCACTGTTATCGGATTTAGAGCATTAAAAGAAGACCCCTTTCGGCCTTTGATCAGGTCTTGACAAGTTCCTGCTTTTTGCCCGAAGGATGGACATCCGTCGGATCAGCTTCGACACAGAGGACCTGTCCGACGATGTCATCCCACTGGCTGATGTGCGCAGCGCTGTGGCCCTTGACTGGGACTCGCGGGATGACCACGTGTACTGGACAGACGTCAGCACTGACACCATCAGCAGGGCCAAGTGGGATGGAACAGGGCAGGAGGTAGGGCCGGACGTGGGGCACAGGCCCTCAGGGAGGGCAGGGCAGAAGGGGTGGGATTCACCCTTTCCCAGGGAAGGGCCTCCCAGACCTTTGCTAGCCTGCCAGTTGCTGGCGTTTGGGCCCCAGAGCTGGGGTGCAAGTCCGGTTGGTGATACAGTCTTGCTTCCCGCCCAGGTGGTAGTGGACACCAGTTTAGAGAGCCCGGCAGGCCTGGCCATTGACTGGGCCACCAACAAGCTCTACTGGACAGATGCAGGTATGTAAAGGGCACGTGTGGCCTGACACTCTGGGATCTTCTTATTTAAAGCCCTGGCCTCAGCTCGAAAGAACCTAGTGTCCCTCCTAGCTCATTTCCGTCTTGACCTGAAGTCCTTGGTCAGTCAGGAGTGGTTGGGCTGCTGCCAAACTGAAGTTAGAAGCTCACATCTGAGGGTTTGGCATTTGCCATTCAAGTGGCAGCTACTTCTGCTGTGCAGCTGATGCTTGAGAATGTTTTGAGGCATTTCAGATGAGAAGCCTATACCCTGTGGTTTTCCTTCCATCACTGTTTTGGTGAAAGAGGCATTTTCTATTAGGCAGGTAAGAGTGGGAGGCAGGGAGAGTGCCTTAAATGAGAGCTACTCAAAGTGTGGTCCCTGGACCAGCAGCGTCAACATCACCTGGGAGCTTGTTAGAAATGCAGATTCCTGGGCCCCGCCCCAGACCTGCTCAATCAGAATCTTTGGGGCTTAGGAATCCGTATTTTCACAGGCTCTTCTGGTTCTTAGGCACAGTACAGTTGGAGAAGCATGGCCTTAAATTATCAGAATGGGTTACTTGGGTTGAAGAAGCCTTAGTCTTCCAAGAAACGGAGCTAATCAATTCCTTGAATTTCTTCTTGAAATTCAGGTCCCTCCATGTTCATTGCTTTTATCACAAAGTATTTCTTGAGGATTTGTGGCACACCGAGCTCTGTGCTGGGCGTGGAAGGTAAGAGGGTGAACGACCAAGACTCGAGTTGATATCTTTGCCCGCACTGACTTCTTGGCAGGGACAGACCGGATTGAAGTGGCCAACACGGACGGCAGCATGAGGACGGTCCTTCTCTGGGAGAACCTTGATCGCCCCCGGGACATCGTGGTGGAGCCCATGGGCGGGTGAGCGCCTGCCCCTCTGGAGCAAGCTCCCCTCACCCCCGATCTGAGGACTAGAGTGCAGTCTGGAGCCTAGGGAGAGAGGCCAGATCTTACAGGCACACCGAGGAAGCACGAGCAGCCTCAGAGCATCGTGACCAATCTGTCTCCTTCATGGCCAAGGAAATCTTTTACATCTAAAAATTATTTTTCCTTCTTTTTCTTTTTTGTTTTTGCTTTTTGGTCTGCTTACTAAAGTAAGCCATTGTCTTTTTAAACAGTTTATCGAGAGTGACAATTCTCTCCAATGTCACTCTCCAAAAGTAACTGTTGTTAACAGTGGAGGGTAGTGTTTCCAGATTTTCTTCCCTGTGTATGCACACATATGGTGGTGGTGGTGGTTTTTGTTTGACAACATACTGTAGCTGTATCTTGTTTTTTTCACGTGGCTATATATCTTGGATATCTTCCCATTTGATTAGTAGATTTTTTTTTTCTTGATGGTTATATAGAATTCTGTTAAGTTGATGTACCGTAATTCTTTAACCTATCCAGTCAAGTAAATATTTAAGACCTTTGGTGGTTTTTGGTAGTGATATAAGATGTAAGACCTTCAGAGACAGCTCTGAACCCAGGAGGGAGCTGGAAACTGAGGCAAGAGGCTGGGGAGGCTGTGGGGCAGCCACTGCAAGTAGAAACCCTCGGGCCCTGGGAACCCTGAATCCCCAACTGGAAGGCTTGTAAGACCGCCCTTGCCTGTGCCCAGGTACATGTATTGGACGGACTGGGGTGCAAGCCCCAAGATTGAGCGAGCCGGCATGGATGCCTCAGGTCGGCAGGTCATCATCTCTTCCAATCTGACTTGGCCTAATGGATTAGCCATCGACTATGGGTCCCAGCGGCTCTATTGGGCTGATGCCGGCATGAAGACGATTGAGTTTGCCGGACTTGATGGCAGCAAGAGGAAGGTAAGCGTGGCACATGGGCATCCTCCCACAGCCTCGACCGCCTCCCCAACGGGGCTTCCTGGCTGGCAGCTGACGGGACCCAGGGAGGCCTAGGGCAGATCCAGTGTGGGGTGAATGCTATTTCTCTGAGACTATGGCTGTACTCCAGAGCCTGGGGTCCCTGCTCCTTGATGATAAAAGCGAACTAGGGACCATGTGGCTTGTGGGCCGGGGTATAAGCGCTTTCCTAATAACCATCACCACAAATGCTAATTTATCACCAGTCACATACTAGGCCCATGACCTCTCTCTCTCTGTCTGTTAATTTTGGTATAATTTCCAACTTAACAAGCTGCAGGAAGAGTCAAAAGAACCAATAACTGATATTTTGCCACATGGTTATACCATTCTCATTCTCTCTCTACACATGCACACACACGCGCACACACACAGACCTTATTTTTCTGAACCGTCTGAGATTCTGTTGGAGATATCCTGCCCTGAACCCCAGAGAGTCCAAAGAGTCCAATGCGTATTTCCTAAGAACAAGAACTCAGTCTTTCATAATCATAGTTCAGTGATCAGTATCAGGAAATTTAACATTGACAATATTACTGTCTAATCCGTAGTCCATATTCAGCGTCACCACCAATTGCCCCAATGATGTCCTTATAACTTTTTTTTCTTTTTTAGTCTAGGGTCCAGTTCCAGATTACAGTTGTTTTAAGTCATGATGTCTCTTTAATCTGGAACATTTCCTCAGCTTTTCTTTATCTTTCTTGATCTCTGTATCTTTAAAGAGTAAATGCCAGTTATTTTGTAGAATGTCCCTCAATTTGTCTGACGTATCTTTGTGATCGGATTCAGATTATACATCTGGGGCAGGAATACTACATTAAGTCGTGTCCTGAGTTCTCAGTATGTCTTATTAGTAGCCGCAGATGTCAGCTTGTCTCATCATTGCAATACCAATTTTTTCTTCTAAGATTTGTTTTTAATGTGGACCATTTAGAAAGTCTTTATTGAATTTGTTGCCATATTGCTTCTGTTTTATGTTTTGGTTTTTTGGCCACAAGGCATGTGGGATCTTAGTTCCCTGACCAGGGATCGAACCCACACCCCCTGCGTTGGAAGGTAAAGTCTTAACCACTGAACCACCAGGCAAGTCACCATCTTTGATTGTGTGGTGAAGGTGGTGTCCACTGTGAAGTTGCTGTTTCTCCTTTTGTAGTTAGTAAGTCACTTGTACAGAGATCCTTTGAGATTATATAAATAATACATGATCTGTTAGAATCATCACACAACCCTTGGAGCCAGGCACTGTCATGATTCTATTACAGATTGGCAGACCAAGGCTCGAGATATTTTATAACCAGCTCTAGCTCAAGGTCACACAGCAGGTGGTACTGGCAGAGTGCACCCTTGACGCCTGTACTGTCAGACCTGGTTGGGGCATGATGTAAGCGCTGGGGCCCTGGCAGGTACTGATCGGAAGCCAGCTGCCCCACCCATTTGGGCTGACCCTGTATGGGGAGCGCATCTACTGGACCGACTGGCAGACCAAGAGTATCCAGAGTGCCGACCGGCTGACGGGGCTGGACCGGGAGACCCTGCAGGAGAACCTGGAGAACCTGATGGACATCCACGTCTTCCACCGCCGGCGGCCCCCAGGTGACCGGCCCTTGGCCCACACTGGTTTCTCCTTGGCTTCCCTCTGCCACGGTCCTTCTCGTTGACTCCCTCCTCCCCACCCAGTGTCCACACCATGTGCTACGGAGAACGGCGGCTGCAGCCACCTGTGTCTTCGGTCCCCAAATCCAAGTGGCTTCAGCTGTACCTGCCCCACAGGCATTAACGTGATGCCCGATGGCAAGACCTGTTCACCAGGTAGGTCTAGGCATCACAGACCTGGCTAGAGCCTCTTTGGGACAGGGGCAGTGACTCTCTACCTTCCTCGCAAGTGGACTCTAATGTGGTCTGAGGGACCTAAGCTTCTAGAGGCTTAGGGGCAAGATAAAGCTTTTTTAAAAAAAAGAGGAGATGCAAGGGAACAGGCAGGCAGGATTAGAAGCAGGGTCCAAGTAGGTCTCATGGCATCTTCATGCATATTAGAAAAAGATGCTCCTTTCTTTTTTATTTTCCTCTGTTGGGAAATTGTTATAATATACTGCTTCAGTTAGACTAAATCACTTTAGTTCCATCTGCCTCAAATTGGTATAGTAAATACTAGAACATGTGATAAATTACAAGGTCATGGTACCTCCTTTGGAAATGGCACTTGTGTGAGTAGGCATGACCAGCACAACCTTCATGATAATCTGAATTGAAAGGTCTCAGAAACAGGAGCTGGCTGCCCAAATGTTGGAAGCCGATGTTTCTCTCTAGGGGATGCTTCATGGTAGGCTACATTTGAACCCAAACTTCCTAGGGAATTTGAGTGAGAAAGGAGCTCTAAATCGTCCCAGGCTGTGGGCAAAGCTCTGTTTCACTTAACGTGAAGTTTTTTAAACTTCAAAGAGATTCACTTTTGTGACAATAATACAGAGCTGTGTCCATGAATCAGACCCAATGCTAAGGGTTTTTCTGTATTGACCTTTTATCCCTACAGCCCCCTGTCATTGTCCCCATTTTACAGATAATGAAACTGAGGCTTAAACAATTTAAATAATGTGCTCAGGATCACACAACTAGAAACTAATGGAGGCGGAAAGCGTGAACTTCAGCTTGCCTTACTCCAGATCCTCTCACGGCAGTGCTAGGATGACTGTCCTCTTTCCTTCTCTCCGCACCTGGGCAGGCATGAACAGTTTCCTCATCTTCGCCAGGAGGATAGACATCCGCATGGTCTCCTTGGACATCCCTTATTTTGCCGACGTGGTGGTACCCATCAACATCACCATGAAGAACACCATTGCCATTGGAGTGGATCCCCAGGAAGGTCTGCGTGATCCTCCCTGCTCTCCTGGCCCCTATAGCAACGGCTCTCTCCTCGCTACCACCTTTGCCTCCTGCTAAGAGCCTAGAGGCCTCCCGTTCCCTCTGGCACAACCCCTGCCCGTCTCTGTAGCACTTTCTCTTTTGTTATGAGGGCATGGGGTTGGGGGCCACGTTCTTCATCTCTGCCAAGGGCTATCCTGTTACAATATTTCTCTTGATTTCCTCTCCTTGGGGACATAGGGCTCTCTGACGTGCCCAGGCGTCTCAGAACACAAGTCAGCGGTGTGTTCCTTTGGAGGCGGGGCGGGGTGAAGGTCCGGGCTGAGCCCTGCCTTTCCTTTCCAGGAAGAGTGTACTGGTCGGACAGCACGCTGCACAGGATCAGCCGTGCCCGTCTGGATGGCTCGCAGCATGAAGACCTCATCACCACAGGTGGGCCCTGCTCCCAGCCTTGGGCCCGCCTGTCTGGCTACAGCGCTGGGGAGAGAGCCCATCTGTCTCAAGGCAGGAGCCAGTGTGCTCTGTTGACTTCCTGCAGGGCTGCAGACCACAGATGGCCTCGCAGTGGATGCCATCGGCCGGAAAGTGTACTGGACAGATACGGGAACCAACCGGATCGAAGTGGGCAACCTGGACGGGTCCATGCGGAAGGTGTTGGTGTGGCAGAACCTTGATAGCCCGCGCGCCATCGTATTGTACCACGAGATGGGGTGAGAGCGGCTCCGGGGCCCTGGGCGGCAGGATGAGCGCGCCCGCCCCGCAGGAGCACCGAGACTGACCTCCCGGGGGCGCTTCCTCTCCCTTGTGATGGCCTTCAGGGTGGCCGTGGAGCATAGAGGTTCAAAGCATGAACCCTGGAATCAGACACCCAGAATTCAAATTTTTTCACCATTTATTAGCTGCGTCTGTCACTTTGGGTTCAATATTTAACCTCCCTGGTCCTCAGATGGCAACCCACTCCACTCTTCTTGCCTGGAGAATCCCATGATCAGAGGAGTCTGGCTTCTGCACCCCATAGGGTCCCAAAGAGTCAGACACGACAGATGGGACTTAGCACACACGTGTGGTCCTCAAATTCCTTACCTGTAAAGTGGAGGTGATAATGAAAATGCATGCCTTGTGGACCTTGTAAGGATTAAGTGAGATAATGCATGGAAAGTACTAAAAATTTTTTTTATTTCAATTTTTTAAATATTTTAATCATTAAAAAAAAATTTATTTGGCTGTGCAGGGTCTTAATTATGGCATGTGGGATCTAGTTCCCTGACCAGGGATTGAAGCTAGATCCCCTGCATTGTGAACACTGAGTCTTAGCCACTGGACCACCGGGGAAGTCCTGAAAGTACTGTTTTTTTAATCGTGAAAAACATCACATTAAATTTACCGTCTTAGCCATTTTCAAGCATACAGTTCAGTAGTGTTAGTACGTTCACATTATTGCAAAACAGGTCTCCAAAATTTTTTCGTCTGGCAAATCTGAAACTCTGTAGTCACTAAACAACTCCCGTTTGTACGTATAAATGCTTTTCACGGTGTTTGTCGTATTGTGAGGACTCCCAGTGTACAGGAACTGTGGGAGGAACCAGCTATTACCGTCTCTTGCCCAGGTTCATGTACTGGACGGACTGGGGGGAGCATGCCAAGTTGGAGCGGTCTGGGATGGACGGCTCCGACCGCGCCGTGCTCATCAACAGCAACCTCGGGTGGCCCAACGGACTGACTGTGGACAAGGCCAGCTCCCAGCTGCTCTGGGCTGACGCCCACACCGAGGTGGGGGTCCTGCTCCTGCGCAGAGTCTGGGAGTACAGGGGGGCCGTGGGACGTCTCCTAACAGCCACCCGGTACCCTCTCCTTCCTCCACAGCGAATTGAGGCTGCGGATCTGAACGGTGCCAATCGGCACACGTTGGTATCGCCTGTGCAGCACCCATATGGCCTCACCCTGCTCGATGCCTATATCTACTGGACTGACTGGCAGACCCGTAGCATCCACCGTGCCGACAAGGGGACTGGCAGCAACGTCATCCTGGTGAGGTCCAACCTGCCAGGCCTCATGGACATCCAGGCTGTGGACCGGTCACAGCCCCTGGGTGAGAAGACCCCGAGGGCTGTGAGCCAGAGGCCTCTGACTTTCTGGGGCCGTCTCAGCATCAGAGAGCAGAGAGATGCCTTTACAACCAGAGGGACAGGGACCTACCTAAGCTCCTCCTCCAGGATCAGGCTGTGTTCCCTCTGGGTACGACGGGTACTGCATACTCCCACGGCAGGGTGCTGTCCCCTTTAAAGGACTCCCGGAGATACCCCTGCTCATTCCAGCTCATCCCTGCCGGGCACCAAATCCTGTTATGCAGAACAGTAGACCATCAGGCATGATCAAACCTATGCCTCGGTTAAGATTCAGACTGTATTCCGGGCCGGGTGTCAAAACTTGCCCCTTTCTCTCTCTTTCGTCACCAGGTGTGAACAAGTGCGGACCCAGGAACGGTGGCTGCTCTCACCTGTGCCTGCCCCGGCCCTCGGGCTTTTCCTGTGCCTGCCCCACCGGCATCCAGCTGAAGGGAGATGGGAAGACCTGCGACCCCGCTCCTGAGACGTACCTGCTGTTCTCGAGCCGCGGCTCCATCCGGCGTATCTCCCTGGACACCAGCGACCACACGGATGTGCATGTACCGGTCCCCGAGCTCAACAATGTCATCTCCCTGGACTACGACAGCGTGGATGGCAAGGTCTATTACACAGATGTGTTCCTGGATGTTATCAGGTATGAGTGTCCCTGAAAACCTCCAGAGGACACAGACCTGCTTCCCGTCTCTGATGGCTGAGGTCATGGCCTGGGTTCACCTCTAAATGGACTGAGTGATTTGGCAACTTGGATAGGGAGTTCTGACCTGAATTTGTTGCTTTGCAGTGTTATCCCAGAAGAGTTTCAAACTTTTTTGTTTGTTTGCTTGTTTGGAGATTCTGATGTGCTTTGCCAGGCTTCCCGGGTGGCACAGTGATAAAAGAATCCACCTGCCGTTGCAGGAGACTCAAGAGACCTGCATCTGATCCCTGGGTTGAGAAGGTCCCCTGGAGGAGGAAATGGCAACCCACCCCAGTATGCTTGCCTGGAAAATTCCACAGACAGAGGAGCCTGGCAGGCTACAGTCCATGGGGTGGCACAGAGTTGGACATGGCTGAGCACACGCACGGCCTATCTCGTGTTTCATGAATTTATATTTTTGGTCGCACCTTGCAGCTTGCGGGATTCCCTGACCAGGGATCAAACCCATGCTCCCTGCAGTGCAAACAGTGTCTCACCCACTGGACCTCCAGGGAATTTCCCTATTTAAGGAGGACTAGAAGTCCAGTGTGTAAAACAAACAGATAAAGTCAGGCTAGGGACCCGGCGCCTTCTACCCCTACTACTGGATGCTACAGGACTTCCACGGATCCTCTAAGACCCACTGATTAGTTGGCCACATCGCCAAACTGGGTGTACTGTAATACAGAAATACCAGCCAAATGCAAGGTTTATGGTGGTTTGCAAGGTTGTGCTTGTTTTTGTTTTTTAAATATTTTTTGTTTTATTTAAATTTTTATTCTTTCAATTTTTCACCCAGCACAGCCAAGGAACGTGGTACCCTGTGTTCACGTACGTTCACGTACCGTTAGAGGGGTTTACCACGGCAGAGATTCTCATGTGGAAGAACAGGAGCATTCCCTTTTTTCTCCCTGAGGGGTGCATTAGAATCTCATCCTGAGAGCTGGTGGGCATGTAGAGTTTAGAGAAGGCCCCCATGTGTGGTGACATGCCCCTTCCCCCATCCTGGGCTTGAATTCCCTCCTATAGGTCAGACTGTTATAAAAAATGCACAGGTAGATTTTGAAAAATCTTCCCTTTCTTCTAATCACCACCTGGCAATCCTTGTCTCCTCCTGAAGGTGTATGGGGCTTATTAACCTGCCTTCTGGCAAGACATGGGCCCAAATGCCACCTACTTAGAGCAGGAAACACTCTGTCCTCCCAATACTTTATTCATTAGGTCTGCAAGTATTTTGAATTCCTACTGTGCTAGACGCTGAGGAATGTACTTACAAATGGGCTTCCCAGGTGGCGCTAGTGGTAAAGAACCCTCCTGCCAACGCAGGTTAGACTTAAGAGATGTGGGTTTGCTCCCTGGGTCAGGAAGATCCCCTGGAGGAGGGCATGGCGACCCACTCCAGTATTCTTGCCTGGAGAATCCCAAGGACAGAGGAGCCTGGCAGGCTACAATCCACAGGGTCACAGAAAAGCTACTTAGCATGCACACATGCATGCATGTACTTATAAATACTTGGTCCCTGCCCCTTGGAGCTTACAGTGTAGTGGGAATCCAACTCTGGGAATGTGGATTAAAGGGGTATCAGCCTATTGCTGATCTGATCAGTCATCTAACCCTGGGCTGTTCCTCAAGGCGAGCAGATCTGAACGGCAGCAACATGGAGACGGTGATCGGGCGTGGGCTGAAGACCACTGATGGGCTGGCGGTGGACTGGGTGGCCCGGAATTTGTATTGGACAGATACGGGCCGAAACACCATCGAAGCATCAAGGCTGGACGGTTCCTGCCGCAAAGTGCTGATCAACAATAGCCTGGATGAGCCTCGGGCCATCGCTGTTTTCCCCAGGAAGGGGTAAGTTTTTGGCCAGCAGGAAAGAGACCCAGGGGAGAAGGGCCTGGGGAGGAGGCACTTGAATATGCCTCTTTCTTAATGGTATTCTCTCAACCTCTGGGTGCCATCTTCCCATGCCTTGCTGATGCCACCATCGTGTCCCAGGTACCTCTTCTGGACAGACTGGGGCCACATTGCTAAGATCGAACGGGCGAACTTGGATGGCTCTGAGCGGAAGGTCCTCATCAACACAGACCTGGGTTGGCCCAATGGACTTACCCTGGACTATGATACGCGCAGGTGGGGATCCTGTCCCAGACAGCATCCTGGAAATCGGGTGGGCAGAGGAGAGGAAGACTGAGATTGAAGTAGTGAAAAAAAAGTGACCCGGAGAATGGGACTGACCCTCCTTGATGGGGGTGAAAGCTCCTTGGTGGGTAGGGAAGAGCAAGCAGCGAGAAGGAATGAGGTAACATATTCTTGGAACAGGAGTCGCTGAACCCAGCATTTGACCCTCAGGTGGGCTTTGTTTATCTGGTTTACGTCGTGTTTTTATTTTTTAATTTATTTTGTTGTTGTTGTTCAGTTGCTGTCATGTCCGACTCTTTGCAGCCCCATGGACTGCAGCACGTCAGACTTCCCTGTCCTTCACTATCTCCCAGAGTTTACTCAAACCCGTGTCCATTGAGTCGATGCCATCCAACCGTCTCATCCTCTGTCATCTCCTTCTCCTGCCCTCAATCTTTTCCAGCAGCAGAGTCTTTTCCATTGATTCAACTGCTCTCATCAGGTGGCCAAAGTACTGGAGCTTCAGCATCAGTCCTTCCAATGAATATTCAGGACTGATTTCCTTTAGGATGGTTTGATCTCCTTGCAGTCCAAGGGGCTCTTAAGAGCCTTCTCCAACACCACAGTTCAAAATCATCAATTCTTTGGCACTCAGCTTTCTTTATAGTCCAACTCTCACATCCATACTTTACTGGAAAAACCATAGCTTTGACTAGATGGACCTTTTTCAGCCTAGTGATGTCTCTGTAAAAGTCAAAGGGTGATCGAGTTGCTGAAGATGAGACGGGGTGCTGGCTCCCCTGAGGTCACTCAATTTCTACCCCTCTCCAGAACCGCCCTGGCCTCCCCACTTATGAGTCACCATCCCAATTCCACTCTTCAGCTTAGGGACTCCCAGTGACCCCCTCATCAGGTCACCACGACTGCTCACCCCACCTGCCAGCTCAGCTCAGGAGGGGACAGCCAGCTCCCTGAGGGCAGGGCTGGGTCCCCCACTCGTGTCTTCAGCAGCTACCGTTTCTCCTTCACAGGATCTACTGGGTGGATGCCCACCTGGATCGGATTGAGAGTGCTGATCTCAGCGGGAAGCTCCGACAGGTCCTGGTCAGCCACGTGTCTCACCCCTTTGCTCTCACGCAGGTACTGACTCGGAGAACGGGACTCACCCTCCTTGATGGGGCGTATTTCCTCGGGGCTCTGTGTCTGCTCCAGATGCTGCTGAACAGATGTGCTACGGAAGCCCATTTTAGGAGTGATTCTTGTACACGGAAGCCTTGCCGCCATGCGCCCTGCTGCTCCCGCTTTCCCACATTCTAGCATTCAGAGGGGCGGCTGTCCCACAGCTGCGTACGGAGTCAGCTGTGGGACTTGTGAAAATGCACATTCCTGGGCAGAGCATATAAAGAATCTGCCTCCTGAGGGTCGGGCTGGGAATATTCATTTTAACAAGTTCCCCAGTTGATCCCAGTGCTGTGGTCCCAGCAAGAAAACTCAGGCAGCTCACTTAACAGCCAGAAAGTGGAGTGGCTGAGAGCCAGCGTTTTGAGGCAATGAGCCAGTCAGTAATTATTGGGGGAGTGCCTCCAACGAGCCAGCTCTGTGGGTTCAAGTTCTGCCTGTGTCATGAAGTGACTGGGCAACTTGGACAAGACAGTGAACTCTCTACGCTTCACTTACCTGTGAAAGAAATGAGTTTAATAATAGTGTTCTCCTGAAGTCGTGTCTGACTTTGTGACCCCATGAACTTGTAGCCTGCAAGGCGCTCTGTCCATGGAATTCTTCAGGCAAGAATCCTGGAGTGGGTAGCCATTCCCTTCTCCAGGGGATCTTCTCAACCCAGGGAGGGAACCCGGGTCTCCCGCGTTGCAGGCGGATTCTTTACTATCTGAGCCATCAGGGAAGCCCAAAATATACACAAAGCATTAACACAGTACCTGCCACTCAGTGTGTGTTATTTCTGATCATTTTAATTAGTATTGGCTGACATTATTTTTTAAGAGTTCTAACCTTGTAAAACAATTCAAGGAAGGAAAAGGTATCTTTGTCCTTTTTTTGACAAAACATCCACTCTATCTATATTCTGCATTATATCCTACCAGCCAAAAGATTTTCTCTGACTTTACTTAATGATAGGCTTTCCCCCCTCATACTCCACATGTAAAACTATAGGATTATACTGAGTTTAGTTTTCTCGTCTACAAGTTTCCCTGGGGTTTCTGATGTATACCCTAGGGATGGGAGGGGAACCGCCTACACTGCCCTTCCTCCCCTGGTTGAGAATCTCAAGATCACTGAATTAGAGGGCAGCTGCCTGCAGAGGTAACCAGGGAACTTGGGCCAGGGCTGTGAGTGAAGGGCCTAGAACAGGGACCCAGAAGGACCCCCCACCTCCACAATTTACTCCTATTTGCTAGGTACAGGAACTCAGTTATTCACTGAGCCACTGAGTTGACTGAGGACTACATGTTAATGCTGGAAACTGAGAGATGAATAAAGCACATTCTTGTCCTTGAAGGGCTTAATCTGGCAGGACCGATAGACATGTAAAAAATGACCACAGAATGTCAAAACTTGCGTGCAAAAGTGAGGACGCGGCTGAGAACAGCATGGACAGAAGGGTGAATTCTCTGTGGGTAAGAGATCTCCCTGCTACCAGGGGGAGATCTCCTGGGTAAGGTCATATGTGGGGATGCATACAAGTTGATCCGGATATATGAAGAAGAGGGCACCTGGGCAGCAGGAATGAATGGGCTGAGGCACGGAAGCTGTGGTGGGGTCTGCCTATTAATAGTTACCCTTTTGGGATCCCCTTGTTGAGTAGCAGGACAGGTGGATCTACTGGACAGACTGGCAGACCAAGTCCATTCAGCGTGTGGACAAGTACTCAGGCCGGAACAAGGAGACAGTGTTGGCGAACGTGGAGGGACTCATGGACATCATCGTGGTCTCCCCTCAGCGGCAGACAGGTGGGCTCCCGGTCCTGAGGCTGCTTCCGTACCACTGGTGGGGTTCACTGGTCACCCCAAGGACTGTTAATAACCAAGACGATCAGAGCCACCGGAGAGCCACGTTCACATCTGAAGCTCTTAGTCCTTTTTGGCCCCCTGTTGTTATACCCCTCCTTCCTGCCCCACTGTCCCTGGGAGTCAGGGAGCCCTGAATCTCCTCCATTTGGAGAAGCATCAAACTGGGAGACTTGATTCTGCCCCAGGCCAGATGTTCATTTGCTTTGCTCATAGGGACCAACGCTTGTGGCGTGAACAACGGCGGATGCACTCACCTCTGCTTTGCCAGAACCTCGGACTTTGTGTGTGCCTGTCCTGATGAGCCCGACGGCCGGCCCTGCTCCCTCGGTGAGTTGGACTGACGGGCCCCCCTGCAACAGCGGAGCCCTTGCAAGGGCAGGGGATCAGCAGCTTTTTCCATCTGGATGAGACTGTCCCTCAGGGGATCTTACAGCAGAGTGACTAGGACCTTTGAGCTTGAGGTTTCGAACGGCACAGAGCGGGTTCGTCTGGCTCTGGCATGTACGTGCGTGTGCATGTGCGTGGCTGTGCTGGGGCTTCCTTTGTCACGTGGGGACTGCTCTAGTTGCGGCGCGCTGGCTTCTTGTTGTGGCACATGGGCTTCGGGCTCTGGAGCACGCGGCTTAGTACTTTCCGTGCATGGGCTTTCTCTAGCTGGGGCGCATGGGCTCAGTTGTCCTGCAGCACGTAGGATCTTAGTTCCCCAGCCAGGCATCCAGCCCACATCCCCTGCAATGGAAGGCAGGTTCTGAGCCACTGGACCACCGGGGAAGTCCCTGGCTTCTGGCATTTACTACAATGGAAATCAGCTCTCTTGAGTCCCTGATCCCTGCTATAACCCGTGCATGACTCTCTTTCTTCCTGCCCTTTGTGGGCCAGCTAGCCCATCCAGAGCTGTTAATATTGGAAACCAAATCCTTTTTAGCAAGAAGGACATCTAACAGGCGTGTCTAGGATGAGGGCAGCTAAAAGATGGCTCCGTCAGGTTCTCCAGATGCTACTCTTGGACCCCAGGTAGATATTTGGGGCTCCAGTGGTCCACTCCAGCCCTTGTTTTCTCTCCAGTACCTGGCCTGGTGCCCCCAGCTCCCAGGGCTACCAGTATGAGTGAAAGGAGCCCCGTGCTACCCAACACGTTACCGACTACCCTGCGTTCTTCTACCCCCCGGACCCGTACATCTCTGGAGGAGGTGGGAGGGAGGTAAGTGCATTTAGTATGGGCCTGAGGACTCTTTGATCCAAATCTCATCCCCTGCCAGAGACCACCATAGTCCCAGCTTGATAATTCTGGCAGATGGGAAATGGATTACAGTATTATCCACTAGTCCCTGCTGTTTGGAAC
This sequence comes from Bos javanicus, assembly GCF_032452875.1. Taxonomy (NCBI): domain Eukaryota; kingdom Metazoa; phylum Chordata; class Mammalia; order Artiodactyla; family Bovidae; genus Bos; species Bos javanicus. The sequence continues at coordinate 77,070,427 of NC_083882.1, read as the reverse complement.
TGGAGATGATATTTAGTCTTGTAGATTGTTGCAAGTGTATTTTTTTTTTATAGCTCTGGAAGCAAGAAGCTTCAAGAGCAGCTTTAGAGAGAAATCATTCAGGAAGAGTTTCCACCTGGCATTCCTCCTTCTTCCTTTCTTTCTGTGATTTCTGCTCTGGCAGAACAGGTTTAGCACATGGTCTTCTCCTACATTTTACTTAGAAGCCACCAAGTCATAGTGGTCTCTGGGCTGGGGCTTTTTAATTTGAGACATTCCCAGGTATATGATGGCCTTAGCTTATAATGACCTGTAACACTACAACAGGCAGGCATGTGCACACACATGCACACACACACTCTCCACTATTAAATAAACAAGCATAGCCATGAACAGTTCTCAAATTAAGCATAAAATACTGTATTTCGTTAAGCTGAAAGTGCTGTCAATTTAAAATGCATCCTGATTTGAGAGATTAAACTGAAAAAAATTACCAATGGCAATTGTGGTATGCCATTAATTGTAAGACATAGCCCTATTTCAGAGATGTAAGAATATAGAAAAAAATGCTTATCTTAAAGTTGATGAAATATGTTATATTCAACTTAGAGAAAGTCTAATAAATATGTTTTTTTATTTATGCTTGGCAAAAAAAATAATCTGGAAATACAGATAGGAGTAAAGAAGAAGTACCCATATACCCATATATAATTACCTTTAGTGTTTTTTTTTTGTTATATATATATATTGCAAAATGATTACCACAATAAGTCTATTTAGTTAACATCCATTACCACACATATCCAGTTTTTTTCCTTATAATGAGAACTTTTAAAATCTACTCTTTCAGCAATCCTACTACTAGGCATATACCCTGAGGAAACCAAAATTGAAAAAGTCACATGTACCCCAATGGCTGCTGCTGCTGCTGCTAAGTCACTTCAGTCGTGTCCGACTCTGTGTGACCCCATAGCACTATTTACAATAGCTGGGAAATGGAAGCAAGCTAGATGTCCATCTACAAATGAATGGATAAAGAAGCTGTGGTACATATATACAGTGGAATATTACTCAGCCATAAAAAAGAATGCATTTGAGTCAGTTCTAATGAGGTGGGTGAGCCTGTAGAGCCTATTATACAGAGTGAAATAAGTCAGGAAGAGGAAAACAAATGTCGTCTATCAGTGCATATATACGGAATGTAGGAAGATGGTACTAATGAGCCTACGTGCAGGGCAGCAGTGGAGATGCAGAGAACAGACCAACGGGCACGGGGTCGGGTAGGGGAGAAAGGAGAGGGTGGGACATATGGAGAGAGTAACATGGGAACATACACACTCCCATGTGTAAAACAGATAGCCACTGAGAATCTGCTGTATGACTCAGGGCACTCATCCAGGGCTCTGTAAGAACCTAGCGGGGCAGGGTGGGAGGGCCGTGGGAGGGAGGCTCAGGAGGGAGGGGACAGAGGCATTCCTATGGCTGACTCCGGTGTTTGGCAGAAACCAGCACAATACTGTAAAGCAATTGTCCATCAATTAAAAATATGTAAATTTAATTAAAAAAATTTTTTTTAACTACTCTCTTAGCAACTTTCAAATGTACAGTATTGTTAACTGTAGTCACTATGAAACTCAATGAAACTAAGCCATGCCCATGGGGCAACCCAAGATGGGCAGGTCATGGTGGAGAGATCTGACAGAATGTGGTCCACTGGAGAAGGGAATGGCAAACCACTTCAGTATTCTTGCCTTGAGAACCCCATGAACAGTATGAAAAGGCAAAATGATAGGATACTGAAAGAGAAACTCCCCAGGTCAGTAGGTGCCCAATATGCTATGAGATGGCTGGATGGCATCACTGACTCAATGGACATGAGTCTCGGTGAACTCCGGGAGTTGGTGATGGACAAGGAGGCCTGGTGTGCTGCGATTCATGGGGTCGCAAAGAGTCGGACACGACTGAGTGACTGATCTGATCTGATCTGACGATGTACATTCCGCTCCCGGGACATATAACTGGAAATCTGTGCCTTTTGACCATCTTCACTTGTTTTGTCTACCCCAAGCCCCCCATCGCTGGCAACTACCAATCTGTATGATATTAATTATATCTATTAATTTTTTTTCAGAGTCCATGTATAAGTGATATCTCTGTCTGACTTATTTCACTTAGCATAATGCCCTTAAGGTCCATCCATGTTATTGCAAATGGCAGAATGTCCCCTGTCCTTTTTTAATGGCTGAATAATGTTCCATTGTATCCCTATACAAACATTTTCTTTATCCATTCATCCACTGATGGTCACTTTGGTGGTTTCCATGTCTTGGCTATTATAAATAACGCTACATTGAACGTGGGGTGCAGATACCTTTTTTTTTTTTCTAATTTTATTTTATTTTTAAACTTTATATAATTGTATTAGTTTTGCCAAATATCAAAATGAATCCGCCACAGGTATACATGTGTTCCCCATCCCGGCAGATACCTTTTTGAGATATTGATTTCATGTTCTATTTTTACTATTTTGATGTCTATCTTCCCAGGCATTTTTCTATTAGATCATTTTCACTGTCATATTATTTTTAATATCAATTGTAGCTTAAAAGGTAATTAATACTTGAATTGTGAAAACAGAAACATAGTAATAAGCCCTAGTGAGAACTCTAGACTCTTGTCCCTGAAATTACATCAAATTTATTCTATGTGCCCCATTTTCTCTTTTTTAAATTTACTTTTAATTGGAGGATAATTGCTTTGAACATTGTGTTGGCCTGTTTTCTCTTGTTAGAAGAGTTTATATAGAAATATTATATGATATAAACACGGACCTTTCTCACTAACTTTTAAGCACTAAAAATCATTTGGGTTTATTCAGAGAACTTTTGAAAAAATATACTCAGATATTTTTTTCCTCTCAGAGTTCTGTTTGAAGACTCAGTACGCCTTGGTTTCAGATGCTTTTGCAGGCAGCTTTTCTCTAACCTTTTAAGTGTCAGTCCCTCAGTCATGTCTGATTCTTTGTGACCCCATGGTCTGTAGCCTGCTGGGCTCCCCCGTCCATGGAATTTTCCAGGCAAGAATACTGGTGTGAGTTGCCGTTTCCCTCTCCGGGGGCTCTAACCTTTTAGGACATACCTTTAATTGCCAGCTCAGAACGAGCATTTCAAGTTAGTTATCTAAGCCCTCTCTCTGGATGTCTTGCATATTCCCATGTGAAAGAATGAAGGAGAGAAAAACAATATATATATTTTTTCAGGTCTTTCTAGACTTTGTGATAATCTTTACCCAATGAGAGGTCTGCTTGACTGGTAGCTTCTTCCCACTCATCCTGGTAGTTTAATAAAGCCTACCATTGGATGTCTTTAGTATTCTTTCAGCAGGCTTTCAGTTCACTCCCAGACCTGCTTCTTCTTTTTAAAGACTCCTATTTAAAGAGTACATATTTTGGGAATTCCCTGGCAGTCCAGTGTTGTGACTGTTTCACTGCCATGTGCATGCTAAGTCGATTCAGTCGTGTCAGACTCTGTGCAACCCCATGGACTGCAGCCCGCCAGGCTCCTCTGCCCATGGGATTTTCCAGGCAAGAACATGGAGCGGGTTGCCATTTACTTCTCCAGGGGATCTTGTCGACCTAGGGGTTGAACCCGGGTCTCACATCTACCTGCACTGGCAGGCAGACTCTTTACCACTAGTGCCACCTGGGAAGCCCCTTCACTGCCAAGGGCCTGGGTTTAATCCCTGGTTGGGGATTCTGGGATCCTACAAACCTTGTGGCCAAAAAACAACAAAAGAGTACATATTTTAAAACATTTAAACATGATATAGCATCTTTAAAATTTTTTTAAATTATTTATTGACCATGTTGGGTCTCCGTTGCTGCGTGGGCTTTTCTCTAGTTGTGAGTGGGGGCCACTCTCCAGTTGAGGTGCATGGGCTTCTCAATACGGTAGCTTTTGTTGCAGAGCATGGGCTCTGCCACATGTGGAATCCTCCCGGACAAGGGATCAAACCCGTGTCTCCTGCATTGGCAAGCGGATTCTTTACCACTGAGTACCAGGGAAGCCCAGGGTTTGTTTTTTTTTAAACTTTTTCTTTTGTATTGGAGTATGCCATCACCGATTCAATGGACACGAGTTTGAGCAAGCTCAGGGAGATGGTGAAGGACAGGGAAGCCTGGTGTGCTGCAGTCCATGGAGTAGCACACAGTTGAGCAACGACAACAAATAGCTGACAAACGATGCTGTGACAGTTTCAGGCGCACAGCAAAGGGGCTCGGCCACACGTGTACATGTATCCATTCTCCCCCAAATGCTCCTCCCATCCAGGCTGCCGCATAACACTGAGCAGAGTTCCATGTAGCATCTTGAAGACTCACACTGATTGCTCTGTATTTCCCGGTCCCGCCCTCTCCTTGCTTCTAACCTCTCCTGTCTGGTACAGTCTCCTATCTGAAAGCCCTGATCCCAGGCCTTTTGCCCAGTCCTCCCAGGACTTTCCCCTTTTCCCGGAGGAAGGCAAGATCTTTGTTGAATACGAGTAGCTTTCACATTCGGTTCTCTCTGCCCCACAGGCTTTTGCCCAGTCCTCCCAGGACTTTCCCCTTTTCCTGGAGGAAGGCAAGATATTTGTTGAATACGGGTAGCTTTCACATTCGGTTCTCTCTGCCCCACAGGTGCTCTGAAAAGGATGCCCGGCTGGGCCTCTGTGCGCATTCCAATGAGGCCGTGCCTGCTGCTCCAGGTAAGCCCCCAGTGTCCATCTGCTTTGAAAAACAAGAGGTAAGAAACTGAAGTCTCCAGTGAGATCTTGAGGAACCTTCACAGGGACTCTGGGGTTGATGAACCCTTTCCTTAGACTAAATTCATAGAAAGAACAACCATAAATCGCTGCCACTTCTGGAGTGCTTTCTGTATGCCAGGCATCTATTTATTAAGCCATATTTGTGTGTGCCTGGGCTTCTCCGGTGGCTCAGTGGTAAAGAACCTGCCTGATGATGCAGAAGCTGCAAGTTTGACCCCTGGGTCAGGAAGACCCCCTGAAGAAGGAAATGGCAACCCACTCCAGTATGCTTGCCTGGGAAATCCCAGACAGAGGAGCCTGGTGGGCTATAGTCCATGGAGTTGCAAAGAGTTGGACATGACTTAGTGACTAAACGACAAATGTGTTCACACGTGTGTACGTATGTATTTGTATATACACACTCACTTTCAATCTCCAGATGTAATACATTTATTATTTGATATTATATATTTATTATTAAATATAAATAATAAATGAGGAATTTATTATTTACATTTAACTGATGAGAAAACTTGGGCTTAGAAGTTAAGCATCTTGCCTTAAGTCACACAGCTAGTAAGTGGTAGAACTGGGGTTAGAGATGCTGACAGAGTGATAGGTTTCTTCTCAGCCCCCTCCGCCCACCCCCTGCCGCCTCTTCCCTGAGAAGGAGGCCTGTAATTGTCCTCAGATGGTGTGGGAGGCAAAAAGGAGCCTTCCATCCTCCCCGCCCCACGCCAGCTAGAAGACCATCCGTGGTCCCCGCCTAGCGTCCCTCTGTTCTTCCCAGGGGAAGGACTTCACGCCAGCTACATCATCGGTGGACTCCTCAGCGTTCTGCTGATTCTGGTGGTGATCGCGGCTTTGATGCTGTACAGGTAACCTCAGCCCCACTGCAGGGGCCACATGTTCGCTGAGGGGCCCTGCTAGCATGTTTGGGACCCCCTTGAAGCTGACCGCTCACTGATTCAGCTGCTCACCAACCTCATTTCACAGCTGGGTCCCTGGGCAGAGCAGCAGAAGGGAAGGGCAGACGCCTGAATGTGTACCCTTCTTCCCCAGGCACATCACAGGTCATTTCCTCATTTCATGACCCCAGCAACCCTCGGGATTTTCCTTGTGGCCTAGGGTCCTGAGGACACAGGGGATGTCGCCCAAGGTCACACAGTAAGAGGCAAAGCTGGCACTGATCTAGCAGCTTTGCTTTTTTGCCACCATCCCACACTGCCTCAAACCACTGAAGCTGGAAGTGATTTTCTCTTCACGCAAACAACCCTTTATGACGATGTTGGGTGATGTGTCATTGCTCGGTAGGAATCATCCTGGGAATCCTAAATTTCAAGTTAGAATATTTTTTTTATCACTCTCTCTATATATATTTTCCCCTAAATGCTTTAAATGCAACTCACAGCAAAAATGTCCTTCTGCTAATAACAACAGCTACAACAGTAATGGGCTTCCCTTATGGCTCAGTCGGTAAAGAATCTGCCTGCAGTGCAGGAGACCCGGGTTCGAGTCCTGGGTTGGGAATATTCCCCTGGGGAAGGAAATGGCAATCCACTCCAGTATATTTGCCTGGAGAATCCCATGGATAGAGGAGCCTGGCAGGCTACAGTCCACAGGGTCGCAAGAGTCGGACACGACTTAGCAGCTAAACCACCACCACCATGACAGTAATAATAGTAACAGCTACCATTTAATGAATATGTTTCAATGCCACAACCACCTTATAATACAGGTATTATCGTTCCTCACTTTACGGATGAGGATCTAAGGTTCAGAAAGTTTAGATTATGTCCAGCAACATCCCTAAAAGCTAATAAGTACCAGAAGTGGGATTGAAACATAGGTCCGTCTCGACACTAAAACTGGTGTATTCATTTTCTATTGCTGTACAACATAAACCCCAAACTTAGCAACTTAAAGTGACAACTACTGATTACCTCACAGTTTCTGTGGGTCAGAAATCTGGGTGTCGCTTAGCTGGTGCCTCTGCCTCAGGCTGTCTTACGAGGCAGCAATCCAGGTGTCAGCCAGGGTTCCAGTCTTATCTGGAGGCTTGACTGGAAGAGGAAGGGCAAGCCCCTTCTAAGCCCAGGATTCAGTTCCTCGCAGGCTATGGGCTGGAGGCCTCCCTTGTCAGTTCCTTGCACTGTGGACCTTTCCATAGAACCACTTCCAACATGGCAGCTTGCATCCCTCAGAACAAAAGCAGGAGAGAGACAGAGAGGGAGGGCAAGCCAAGAGGGAAGCCAGTTTCCTTGTCAGGAGTTTCCTTGTAACCAAATCTAGTATCCCACACTCTTCTATGTTCTGTTCCACAGAAGCAAGTCAGCAGGCCCAGCCCACACTCACGGGGCAGGGATTCAGAAGGTGTGAGAACCAGGAGATGGGGCCCACTGCGAGGCTGCCTGCCGCATGTGGGTTACAGCTTCCCCAGATATCCTCCCCATACAGATCTGAACTAATTTCTCATCCCCGTTTCTTCCAAAGACACAAAAAGTCCAAGTTAACTGATCCTGGAATGGGGAACCTGACCTACAGCAACCCCTCCTACCGAACTTCCACTCAGGAAGTGAAGATTGAAGCGACCCCCAAACCGGCCATGTACAATCAACTGTGCTATAAGAAAGAGGTGAGCGTGAAGACTTGTATCTGAGAGTTTGTTTCTGGAGCGGGTGGGGGATCACGCTCCAGTCACCTGAGCAGTGAGGCCGCAGGGAGGGGTGTGATGTGGTCCTGCCATCTTGGGAGCAAAGTGAAAAGAAGACTGGAATGTGATTTGGGTTTCTGGAGCAGTTGGCAGCTTGCGAGGGACCAGCTTGAGGGGCCCTGGTGAGAGCAAGGTTAGAAAGCAGATCCCAGGGATGTCCCTGGTGTGGTTGGGACCTCACCTTCCGACACAGAGGGTGTGGGTTCGATCCCTGGGCAGGAAGCTAAGATCCCACATGCTTTGGGGTCGAAAACCTAAAACATAAAAACAGAAGCAATACTGTAACAAATTCAATTTAAAAAATAGAAACTTAAAAAAAAAAAGCAAGCAAGCAGATCCCAGGAGGTTTAGGTCTGAAGGCATATGGGTGTGTACCTCCCTGCCTGAACATGTTTTCCCAGGCTCAGATGTTCCTTCTCTTCTAGAGTTGTCATTCCCCAGCAGTGAGGCTGTGCTCCTTTAAAATGACCCCAAACTCCCAGAACTCCTGGACTCCCGCTTTCTAACCCCTGATCCAAGCTGTTGGCACCCAAGCTGTAGTTGGGAATGGCTGGTGTTTTGCTATTCTTCCTTTTATCACAGAATCCAAAGGAATTTCTCTACAATTCTGAAAGTTTATGTGATTTTGTTCTTTTAACCCCTTTGTTGTGAAAAATTATTTGCTGAATGTTTAGGCATGAAAAATAGTCCCATTTCAATGAGGGCATATAACCTAGGACTTTGATTTTCCTAGTCTAATATGACTCTTGTTTTTTTTCCTAAAATCCTGCAACCCTTCATTAGAAATTATCCTGAATGGGACCATATGACATTCTCTTGGCCTGTCTAGCACAGTCAGAACCAGCCTTCACACTGACAGGGCTCCTCTGCATAACTAATACGCTCTACATAATAATCATGTGATTTCAGGATCCACGAATTCCCCTATTAAAAAAACCTTCTGCTACAAGCCAAAACCGAACCTATAGGGATAGCTTGCAGATTCAGGGATGACAGACTCCTTCTCTGTTAATATCTTTTGAGAGAAAGACTCCTGAAGCTGCTTGGGTTCCTGGCTTGTCTGATGCCCCAGAAAGGAAGCCCAGTGAGGGCCCTCGGTTAGACACTAAAATCATGTGGCTCTCTCTCCTGTTGTATGCTTTCTCCTCAGCAGCTCTCTCACCCCTCTGATAGCCTTTCACCCTTTCTCTTCTGATTTCCTCTCCATTTCAGGTACCTGTTGCTGTGTGTTTGTAGAGGGAGTGGTATCCCCCATTGCTAGTGCCATGCCACCCACCTCTTCCTGACTTACCCCCCGTATCTCTGTGATGAAGACGCTGAATGGGCTGCATCTTATCTGACACTAATTCGGCATGGAGCGTGTGCTTGGTGACTGGGCATGTGTGTGCGTGCCTGTGGACTTGTGTGCTGTCTCTCTCTGCTTGATCGAGGGAGCTGTTACTCCCAGAGTGTAGGGAGGACCATATTTTATGTTGTGTAACCATCAAAGCATCCTGCTTATTGTAGGGGCTCAATAAATATCTGTGGAATTGAATTGTTACTAAAATAAAGAAGCAGTTGCAGGGCTCTTGGCAGGAACACTATCCCAGGGACAGAAGCCAAGCCATGGCCCATTTTTCTCTTGGCAGTGGTGGCATGTTGGTTGGTATCCCCCAGAAACCAGGAGTAAGGCTATCCTTTGAGGAATCCAAAAAGGGAGAAGCCTGAGCAGAACTTAAGGCTTCCTTGGAAGGATCCCTGGTTGCTTGAGAATGGCCCCAAGGCTCATGGGAGCAGAGTCAGAATAACCTCACACAAAAGCTTGTAGGTTACAGGTCCCCAGTGGATTGACACTTAGAACCCAAATAAGAAGGTTTTCTAGAGTCTTTCTGCCTTACCTTCTGAACTTTTCTTAAGAATATTAGAAAGGAGAGAATTAAGACTAAAGTGAACATGGAGCTATGTTCAATATCTTGTAATAAACTATAGTGGAAAAGAATCTGAAAAAGAATTTTAACTGAATCACTTTGCTGTACACCAGAAACTAACACAAAATTGTAAATCAGCTCTACTTTAAAAACAAGAAAAAGAATAAATCCAATATTGTAAATTAGCCTCTAATTAAAATAAGTAAATTTAATTAAAAATGTATAAAAAATAATAAAAACAAGAAAAAGAATAAAATAGCACAAAAGTGGTTTAAGATCTTGGATAAGTGAACATTTAACTGCTTCCCTCAATTGCTTCTGACCAGTATCTTAGCATGCTGTCGCATTAATAAACCACATTAGCGATGTGGCAATAGCTAACACGACTTAGTGCATGTTCATGTGTTAGATTTTATGTGTTAGGTCCCTACTAATTGCATTTCATGGATCACCTCTTTTGACGCTCACAGCCATAGGTTATGAGGTATGGGTACTGTTGCTCTAAAGAGGTGAGCCTGAGTTTGAGAGATGTTCAGTGATTCGCTCCAGGTGACGCAGCCAGTGCGTGGCTCACGCAAGGCCGGAAGCCACGGTTCTCCCGCCTCCCAGTATGATAAATGGTAATGATCATCAAAGCTGCTCCTTTCCTTTTAGGCTCAGCCTTATACATTGGCTCTGACTAAACTTCCCCGTTTGTCTGTGAGATCTTTGCACTCTTCGCACCCACTCCTACTCCATCCACCCACTTCAGAGAGAGCTGATCAACTGACCCTGTCTCTCCGCTCTCCACCCCAGGGTGGACCTGACCATAACTACACCAAGGAGAAGGTCAAGATTGTCGAGGGCATCTGCCTCCTGTCTGGTGACGATGCCGAGTGGGATGACCTCAAGCAACTGCGCAGCTCCCGGGGGGGCCTTCTTCGGGATCACGTGTGCATGAAGACAGACACCGTGTCCATCCAGGCCAGCTCTGGCTCCCTGGACGACATGGAGACGGAGCAGCTGTTGCAGGAAGAGCAGTCCGAGTGCAGCAGCGTCCATACCGCAGCCACTCCCGAAAGACGGGGCTCCCTGCCCGACACAGGCTGGAGACACGAACGCAAGCTCTCCTCGGAGAGCCAGGTCTAAACGCCCGCATTCCCCTCCCTGCCTCTTCCTTCTCCTTGGTGGACTCCTGGTCCTCGTGCTCGCTTACACGGCAGGCCCCTTTTCTCTGTGCTGGCCCTGCTCCTCCTCCTCCCACCCCGTTAACTGCTCCCCGAGCCCTCTGCGCGAGCTGTTTCCACCCGAGTTCGTACCTACCTGTGCACCAGAAATGATGGGGCGTCCTCAGAATTTAGACCTGGACTGTACCATGAACCTCACCTCCTGCACTCCATCCTGATCGCCCCCAATCCCACCCCGCCGCCCCGAAACCAGGCCTGGTAACGATTCCTCGTCATTACAGAGCTCCACCTCCCTCCCCTGGTACCCTCAGTGCCTGCCCCGCCAGAGCTGACGACCCAAGACGGCACTCCCCTCATCAGAGCTGGCCTGACCGCTTCTCTGGAGAACTTGCTGACTGGGGGCTGGAGCCTGGGGCTGGGGTCATGTACAGAGAGAGAGATGAAGGATAAAGGCTGAGAGGAGGAGGAGTCAGCCCAGCTGGCATGGGCATCTGGGGAACCTCCAGCCTCGAGGGCGCTGGCAACATGAATAAGATTTCAAGGGTGATTGGGCTGGGTGTCCTGTCCATTGCGGGCAGTGGATATGATTCATGCCCTGAGAGTTGTTGTTTTTCCAGCTGCAGGCATTGAAAAGATCTATCTGGGTCTGGCTCAAGCTGTTCTTCCTCCTGCCAGAATGCCTGGAGCCTTTTCTACCTTCAGATGACTGGGGGTGGGGGTCCCTACCACAGGGCTGCTGGCTAATACGAATCCCCTCCTGCTGCCTCCAGGCTGTGAGCCGGTGGCTTGAGTAAGTGTGGCGGCCCTCAGCACAGGGTCTCTGCCATGTCTGAGAAGTGCTTCTTAGGCCAAACATAGCACATCTCCTGAACTTTTAATGTCCTGCCACTCTCTTCCCTCCTCATTCTCTGGGATTCTGAGCACAGAGATCCTGGAGCAACTTCTCAAAGGAGAGCCGTAAAGTTCAACAAATGGCTGGGAAGAGTGATCAGGTCAGAGACTCGAGGCCCCCAGGGCCTAAAGTGAAGTGTCCATGAGGCTGAGCCTCCTGCGTTCTCTCAGGTGCTCAGGGATCTAAGCGAGTGGACAGAGAGCCTGCAGCTGGGGGTGGTGAAGCACCCACTCCGAGTCCTCCCAGCTAGGTGACTCCCATTCCATGCTGAAATGCCATCACTGGCTTCATGCTTATTCACAGAAAAGGCATGTGTGTCACACAAATGTTGGGGGAATTGAGACTTCTTATTGTCCTAAACTTCTACTTAGCTCTTCTGGGTTTGTTTGTTTTTCAGTGCCTAATGTGCTTATTCTGATCTAGCCTTGTGGGCACCTGTGGTGAAGAGGCCTAAATAAAGATGCGAAGTGTGTGTGTCTGTGGGGGGCAAGGAATAGAAAAGTAGAGAGAAACAATGAGGAGGCCCTTTCAGCCCAGGGCACACCCAGACTTCTTTGACCCAGGGATGAGAAGCCACAATAGGAGCTGAGGATGGATGGGGGTGCCTTGAGGGTAAGTTTCCAAATTTGAAGCATGTCCTGGGGTTCCTGGCATTGAGAAATCAGCCACCAAACATGTGAGTGAAAAGGGAAGACCAGAGCTAACCCTTTCCTGTTGGTTCTAAGATCGCTTGAGACAGGTGCCAGGCTGTTAGCCCTGCTCTCAGTAGCCAGCCTCAGGTCTGGATCCTCAAAGGACAGCCAGGCCAGGCCAAGAAAGATTTCCCAGAACACAAAACAGGAAAAGGTCGGTCCCCCTCCTGGGAGGAAAGGGGGGCATTTCACATTTGACGGGGCAGTAGAAGAAGGAGCACTTTGGGTCCTCGGGTTCGCGGCTTGGGGATGCGGAGAGAAAGTAGCCAAACGGTATCTTCTCATGTGGAAAGGGGGAAGGATCTTATTGCACTTGGGCTGTTCAGAATGTAGAAAGGACATATTTGAAGAAATATCTATTTGAGCACTGATTTACTATGTAAAAAGCAAAATCTCTCTGTCCTAAACTAATGGAAGTGATTCTCCCACGCTCACGTGTAATGGTTTTAACGTTACTCACTGGAGAGATTGGACTTTCTGGAGTTATTTAACCACTATGTTCAGTATTTTAGGACTTCATGATAATTTAATATAAATTTAGCTTTTCTTAATCACCTTGCCTGGCTTGGAGTCATGACTAGTAACTGCACCTGCTCTGTCTGAAACATGCTGTGGAGACCTGCTTTCAGACATCACCACTAAGCCCTTTGGGGGATATGAAGAGCGATAAAGGGTGGGAGGTTCCTGGCTGGAGCTTCATCTCATCTTGAGAAGACAGGTTAAGACCAGAGTTCATTGGCTTCTGAAATCCTGATGTCCTCTAGAGCAGGGTGGCTGGTAGGTTTCATTCTGAGTGCCAACTCTGGTTGGTCATGGCTGCCCGAGGTTCTGTCCAGACACAGTGGAAAAAAGTGTCATGATGGTTAGTGGAGTCTTCTTTGGGCACCAAAAGGAACCGTCATGGCATGTACGGCCATGACATACATTCTATTTCTGTTCTAGGTCTATGAGGACTTTGGTGTCACAGAACTTGACTTTGCCTTGCAGGGATGGTCACTGAAGACTGATGTCTTAAAAGAAAAGCACGGGGATGGGGACAAGAAGGGTTGATTCTGGTCCCAGGTCTACCACTAGCTCTGTTTGATCTTAGTTGTGTTTCACAGTTACTCTGAGAATGGGTCAAATGAACTACAATTCCTTTTGTTTTTAAGAACCTGTCTATTCATAGCCCATCCATTACATCTTAAGGCTAGAACCAGGCATTGGGGATCCCATTTCAGCCTCTGGACATAATACCTTTCAATGAAGATTGGGAATCATGCAAGTCTTAATGTCAGATACACAATTTGATGTCAGGGATCAACAGTTGATTTTCTAAGCCACAAACCATTTCTAGAATATTGTTCCCATTCATTCATTCATTCATTCATCTGCGAGGGGCTGGACACTGCCCAAGCGTTACCAAAAAAGACTATCACAGAGGTCAGAGTCCACCAACACCACCCCACCCCTCAAAGAAGAAAAAGGAAGCAAGAAGGACTGAATCTTTTTGTATATAAGTGATGAGATCTGAGTATAAACTGTCATGTGTATTTCTTCTAACTCTACTGAGGGATTGGTGTGCTAGAACAAAAACAAGTAGAATAGCTCAAGGACAACCATCCACCATTCTGTTTTGGACAGACAGGAAAGGAGGACATTTGAAGAAATGAAATCCAGTCTAATGCACAAGCCTATATACCTGTAGTAAGTGCCCCCTGCCAGAGCCTCAGAATTACAGGCCAAGGCTATGAACGGTGACCACTAGAGCCAGGAAGAACCTTTCAAATAGGGAGAAAAAAATGAATGCATTGAACACACACCATTTGCCTGGAAAACTGGAAGTGTTTCTGGAAGAAGAAAATTTGGTGGATGCATTTTGCTAACCTGTGATTGTCCTGCTGTCTCAGCAGGAGGTGGCAGAGGAGAACACGGTTGGCCTGATGGCCCAGTTCTTGACAAGAATTTGACCAGTGGCAAGTGAGAATTCTGTAACAGTGTCAGGGACTAGCACCCTATTTTCATGTATGCTCACTCTTAGCTTCCTCATCAGTAAAATGAAAAGGTTGAACCAGGTGATTGCTGAGGTCCTTTCTGGCCCGAGACTTGTATTTATGTTCCTTCCAGGAAATCTTAGGGATGAAACAAGACTTGAGAATTCCTTGTCTGGTTTTCTGGATATAAAATCTAGAACTGCTAAGTAGGGAGATAATGAGTCAAATTCTAACAAACTGGACACATTTTTGCAAACTACTAATAGTTATGTTCAAAATACAGTCACTGCCTTTCTTTCTATATTATTTGAGCAAACTGTGCAACCTAAGATGAATCAGTTCAGTTCAGTTGCTCAGTCGTATCCGACTCTTTGTGACCCCATGAACCGCAGCACACCAGGCCTCCCTGTCCATCACCAACTCCCGGAGTTTACCCAAACTCATGTCCATTGAGTCGGTGATGTCATCCAGCCATCTCATCCTCTGTCATCCCCTTCTCCTCCTGCCCTCAATCTTTCCCAGCATCAGGGTCTTTTCAAATGAGTCAGCTCTTCGCATGAGGTGGCTAAAGTATTGGAGTTTCAGCTTCAACATCAGTCCTTCCAATGAACACCCAGGACTGATCTCCTTTAGGATGGACTGGTTGGATCTCCTTGCAGTTCAAGGGACTCTCAAGAGCCTTCTCCAACACCACAGTTGAAAAGCATCAATTCTTCAGTGCTCAGCTTTCTTTATAGTCCAACTCTCACATCCATACATGACTATTGGAAAAACTATAGCCTTGACTAGATGGACCTTTGTTGGCAAAGTAATGTCTCTGCTTTTGAATATGCTGTCTAGGTTGGTCATAACTTTCCTTCCAAGGAGTAAGCGTCTTTTAATTTCATGGCTGCAGTCACCATCTGCAGTGATTTTGGAGCCCCCCAAAATAAAGTCTGTCACTGTTTCCACTGTTTCCCCATCTATTTGCCATGAAGTGATGGGACCGGATACCATGATCTTAGTTTTCTGAATGTTGAGCTTTAAGCCAACTTTTTCACTCTCCTCTTTCACTTTCATCAAGAGGCTCTTTAGTTCTTCACTTTCTGCCATAAGGGTGGTGTCATCTGCATATCTAAGGTTATTGACATTTCTCCCGGCAATCTTGATTCCAGCTTGTGCTTCTTCCAGCCCAGCGTTTCTCATGATGTACTCTGCATATAAGAAGCACGGTGATGATATACATCCTTGACATACTCCTTTTCCTATTTGGAACCAGTCTGTTGTTCCATGTCCAGTTTTAATTGTTGCTTCCTGAGCTGCATACAGGTTTCTCAAGAGACAGGTCAGGTGGTCTGGTATTCCCATCTCTTTCAGAATTTTCCACAGTTTATTGTGATCCACACAGTCAAGGCTTTGGCAGAGTCAATAAAGCAGAATAAGATGAACAGATCTCTGTAAACCATAAAAGGTCTCCAAGGCATGAACTGAAGCTTTCATCAAACCTAGGCCAGAAGAAAACAGTCAGTGGTGCCTAGGAACCAGGAAAGAGCATCTACAAGAGCTGAGGGTATAGGAGGTTCTAAGCATAATGCACTGACATTCAAGGGTGCTGCTAAGTCACTTCAGTCGTGTCCAACTCTGTGCAACCCCATAGACGGCAGCACACCAGGCTCCCCCGTCCCTGGGATTCTCCAGGCAAGAACACTGGAGTGGGCTGCCATTTCCTCTCCAATGCATGAAAGTGAAAAGTGAAAGTGAAGTCACTCAGTCATGTCTGACTCTTAGCGACCCCCTGGACTGCAGCCTACCAGGCTCCTCCATCCATGGGATTTTCCAGGCAAGAGTACTGGAGTGGGGTGCCATTGCCTTCTCCAGACATTCAAGGGTACCTTTAGTCATTTCTACTAATGGATATAATGATAAAAGAAATGTGGTTGAACCCTTTTTGTGGCTAAGAAACAGTCCATATCTTTTCTTCATATTTGAAGATGACTCAACTGATCCAGCTAGTAGGATATGTGCTGGGGGATATTTCAGGCAGCCTTTGTTTTGAAATATTCCCTCACTCACCCACTTTTTTCCTCTCTAGATCATTCTCCCATTAACCAGGTGACAGAGGCTAAGTAGAGCTCTGCATAGGGGACAGAATTTTATTTCCTGTCAAGGCTCCACGTCACAACTTTAGACACCCTGATGTGATGTTAAAACAGATCCAGACAGCCTAATTAAGGGTCTGCATTTAAACCCAAGGCTGAAGTTAGCCCCAAGGCTATCCAATCTGCTTATTTCATTTTACAAGACACAAAGAGCCAAGAACTTTCACTTATCCTGCCCTTCTCAGTGGTTTTTCCTTCAGCCCTTAAAAGCCTGCTGACAGACTGCTAGAGAAGTCCATAATCTCTCCTTTCTGCATATTTCCTCTTTGGTGGAGCTGATGCTTCTGTGGTCAAAGTTCTTGGACAGCCTGCATTTTGGGGCCTAAGGAGAAATGGACTATAAGAGAAAAAAAAAGCTGTTCATCCCTTCATTCAACCAGCACCTATTAAATGCAACCAAGTGCAAGCTGGGATAGGCTTTGCCGTTTTGGAGGCCAGTCAAGGCATTAAAACCCACAGCCATATAAGATCTGTGTTAATGTCGCCACTGCTGTCTCCAGGGAATAATGCAGGGAGTACCTGGACTGAGAGCTGAAGTTAATCACTGAAGCTGCTCCTTTTAGGCTGGATGGATCCATGTCCCATGGTAGGGATGTTTCCACCAAAATGGCTTGTGATTGTGATGGAATGAGCACTGTCCTAACCCTTGCAGACTTTCCAGAAATGCTCGGCACAATTACTCAGCAGCCACCATGTTTGGCATTTGTTTCCTGCTTCCGGTTGCAATAATACAGTCTTCACTTAGATATCTAATGTTCACAAGGGTTTCATTATTAACTTCCATGTGTAGAACTATTGAGAGATCCCAGGAATGAAGTAGGTGCACATAAGTCTAATAAATACATAAATAAATGCCATTTGATGATAATTCTGGACTTGCTAAACACTGAGCATCTACTATGGGCAAAGTACTGTATTAGGTTTCTACAAGGCTCTACAGAATCTGCCATTCCCTTCTCTCTATTATCAGTAGAACCGCAGCTGCTACTACCTTCCTGTTGCCAAATACTCTGCTCTTTCTCAAACCTGCCAGGTATGCACCCAACTTAGGGTCTTTGCATAGCTGTTCCCTCTGGCTAGCACTTTCTTCCTCTAGATATACTCATGGCGAACTGCTTTGCCTTTTTCAAGCGTTTGCTCAAATGTGATCTCAATGAAACTCTGACCACCCTTCATAAAATTATAGTCTTTCCAACTGCACTTCCCAATTCCTTCTACCTTGTTTCATTCTTTTCTATTTTCCCATTGCACATATTGTCAATAACATACTACACAATTTCTTAAGTGTTGATTGTTTATGTTTCCTCATTATAATGTGAACACCATAAGAGGAGGGTTTTTTTTGGGGGGGGGTATATTTTATTTATGGATAATCTCAAATGCCTAGAACAGTCCCTGCACATACTAGGTGCTCAAAAAATATTTGCTGAATGAATGAATAAATCAGACATTTAATGCCCACCTTCTAGTGGGGTTGCACCTAAACCAAGTAAGACAAAAAGGGATTTTGCCATCTTGTTCTAAAGTCTAAATCTCTGGGATCTAGACTCTGCACATTGTTAATTCACCAAATTCCAGGTTACCATCACTCTCTCCTTACATGTAATCTTCAATTTATTTCTGATAATATTTAAATAAAGTAAACATGTCAATGATCAATGATTGAAGAAGACTATTTCTCTATACTGCTAGCCTGTTTCTCAAAGATTAGGGTGACATTTTGCTCAGATCGGCTCCTCCCCGCCCCCTCTGCCTATGGATCTGTCCGCATTGCTCATCGTTTCATTCTGGCCACTCTCTCACTCTGTGGTCTCATCCACAATTTCATCTTTTCACTCCATGGAGGTGATTCTTAAATCTGTATCACTTGAGTCCAGTCTCTTCTCACAACTCTCGTCCTGGACTCCCTAGGCCTACTTACGCGATTCTGTTTGCATGTCCATTGCTATGTAAAAGTAAACAGGTCTGAAACAAAACATCTTGTCTAACCTTTGAGACTGGCTTCTCCTGACTTTCTACTTCCATTTGGGCAACCATTGCCTCCCATTCCCTAGGCTCCAATCCTGGCCACACTGACTCATCTCTCTAAATGGGTCCCACCCTCACCTTTATTCCTAACTTAGTCTGTTGCCAAAACTTTCCCCCTTTCTTGGATCTTTTCTCATCATTTCCATTGCTCATATCAGACTCGTAACTGGGCTCTCAACTCTAACCATTTTAGAATTAGACAATCAAGCTAGTTAGTTTTCCAAAGTGCAATTCTGATTTTGTCACTCCCTTGCTCAGAAATCTTCAGTAGCTCTTCACTGCCTACTTTAATAAAGTACAAATTCCTTACCCTAATATTCAAGACCCTCCAAAAAGTGTTCCTTTCTCAGTTACTCTTGTGTCCCACTAACTTCCTAATATGAACCCACTTCTAAAATCAGCCCACAGGTTCAACCCCCAATATAAAATGTACTTTCTTGTCTCTGTGTCCATACTTTTCCCACTACTAGACATTCTCCCTTCTCCTTCTATTAAAAAAAAATTTTTTTAACATGTCAGTGGTAAAAAATTCATTTCCCTCCCTGATGAGTCCCAATCCCCTTTTTTGAAATTCCAGTATTGTTCTAATCATTTCCAGGCAGACACACATATACACATACAATTATAACCATATATAATAAAATTATTCCATGTGCCAAGTCACTTCAGTCACGTCTGACTATTTCACAACCCGAGGGACTATAGCCTGTCAGGCTCCTCTATCCATGGGATTCTCCAAGCAAGAATACTGGACTGCATTGCCATGCCCTTCTCCGGGGGATCTTTTCAACCAAGGGATTGAACCTGTGTCTCCTGTGGCTTCTGCATTGCAGGCAGATTCTTTACCACTGAGCCACTGGGGAAACCCCCAAATCAGTCCATATGTATGCTTTTCTGCAACTTGCCTTTTTTACAATTAAATAAAATTTGTGCATTTTTCTAACTGGCGCATATAGATTAACCATATTCTTTTTAACAGTTGCATAGTATTCTGTTGAATGGATATACCATTATTTATATAAGTTCCCTATAAATGAACATGTAATTTTTAGGTGTTTTTTTTTTTGTTGATGTGTTTGTTTTCTAAATCAGTGTGTAGTGAATGTATTTGTACATTTTTCTTTACATACATTCATAAATCTGTATGACAAATTCCCATCAGTAGCATTATTTGGCCAGAGATTATATACATTTTACATTTTAATAACTGTTAAATTTGCCTCCTAAAAGTTTGTACCAGTTATACTTTTACTGACAAGTGACTTTGAATGTATATTTCTTTTTTTTTTTTTAATCAATGGACATGAGTTTGAGCAAATGAATGTATATTTCTCTAACTCTTAGCTAACCAAAAGTTGTTAAACTTTCTCATCTTTGCCAATTTGATAGATTAAAACAAAAACTATTGTTTTATTACTTTCACTCATCCCTTCTCCATTTCTTACCCTCTTGCCTACATACAGTTTAAATCTCAGATTAAAAATACATCCCCTTCACAGATCTTTCTCCATCTATTTTCTCCCTTCCCCTAAACATCTACAGCTTTTCTTTTATATTGTTCTCATATTGCTTGAATTTTAGTGACTAGTTCTATACGTTTTATTCCTCTGACAACTGTAGTTTGCAAATTCCTTTAGGATCAGGTCTTATTCATAGAAACACTGACTGTAGAGACAAAACAAGAATTTCAGGAACCATATTAACCAAGTCTCTCATTTTTACAAATAACCAGAGTATTAAGTCTTTAAAGAATGTATTACTGTTCAAAGGCTGTTTCTAGACACTCAATTAGTTATATTAATTCAACACACTAAATTTATCAGGGAAACATCATTATCCCGGTTCACTGATAAGGAAACTAAGTTCCACATGATTTACTGAGAAAAGTGCTTTACTCAGAGCAGGTCCAAGACCAGGATCCATCGTCCTGGCTCCATTCATTCTCCTTCCACTGTATGTTAGCTGCCTTTCTGGTTTCCCGCACTCACTCTGCTGCACATAAATATTTGTGAATAAAATGACTCGGAAAAAGAATTGCCAGGTGTTGTCTGCATCTCCAATACTTTGTCCACTTGATGCGAAGAACTGATTCATTGTTAAAGACCCTGATGCTGGGGACAGATTGAAGGCAGGAGGAGAAGGGACGACAGAGGATGAGATGGTTGGATGGAATCACCGACCCGATGGATTTGAGTTTGAACAAGCTCCAGGTATTGGTGATGGACAGGGAGGCCTGGCATGTTGTCGCAAAAAGTCGGACAAGACTGAACGACTGAACTGACTGGCTGACAGGAGTTTAAATACCTGCAATTAAGTAAAGCAAACCTGCTGACCACCCAGGAGGCACAGCTAGCTCTTCACACACCTTTCTTCCAGGACAGTCTCAATCTTTCGCTTCTCGCCCCGTGACCTCCCCACAGGACCAAGCAGAGTCAGGCTCCAAGGGAAACACGGCTGCGCACGGCCCCTTTAAGGCTGCGGGCGGCGCGTGCCCACAATTCTTTCAAACGGACCAATGGAAGGACAATGGGCGGTCCGCCCAGGACCAATAAACAACGAGGACACTGCGGGGTGTGCGGCGGCCCAAGCGGTTTCAAACGGCTTAGAGCAACCTCTCGGTTCTGGCCCGGCGGAGGTGAGTGGACTGTGGGCCCGACCCACCCGCCTAGGCCCCTCAGGTTCACGAGTCGCGCGCGCGGAGCGGCCCCTCACCCAGGGCGCGGGGTGCGGGGGTCTTCCGCGGACGCGCGCCTTCCTCGCCCCACAAACCCGGCGGGTCTGAGGCGGCGGAGCGGGGCGGAGGCCGGGGGACGGGCGGCAGGGAGGGCGGGGGGGCGTGGGCGCTCGGGTGCGGCTGAGGCCGGAGCCGGGATCCGGGTGACCGGGGCGCGGCGCGGCGGGGTACGGGCTGCCGCGCCCGAGGGATGCGTGCGGCGCAGGGCCGCGTCTGGCGGCTCGGTGTTCGGGTGCTGGGGCCGGGGAGCCTACGAGCCGGCCCTGCTGCGGCGCCCCTCGCGTAATTGTCAAATGAATGAATGAGAGAGAACCTCCGTGGGCTGTGGTGGTTGTGAAGGGCCCTGGTCACCTCAGAGCGTGACAAGGACAGTGGTCCCCGGGCCTGCCCGCGCACCTGTGCCCGGCCCGCGCACCTGCGGCCCCGCCGGCTTGCTGCGATTTAAAACGATTCGGATCGCATCGCTCCGCCCTTCCGCCTGGCTTTCTCTCTCAGAAGGTGTCAGTAGAGTTCAGGTATATTTCCAGCTTTGAAGCTTTGGGGGACCCATACAATAGCCAGCAGTGTAGGTTAATCAGGCCTTGCTACTTTAACGTGAGATCTCGGTAAACTAGATTCTTACTTGTTAAGCTCTTAACCACTGTGGCTGTCGAGATAGCGACCCTGCCATTGTGGTAATTGTCAGGCCGGATTTAAACGCGTCCGTTTTTGTTTCTGGAATAGAAAATGGTGAAAATCGTGTGGCCAGAGCGGCTATTATGTGTTAGAAAATACACTCGTGTTGATGAATCTGAGCAATGAGTTTTTCATTCAGCGAAAATAGAGGAAGAAGAGGTTTTTGCAGAACTTGCCCCAAATTTATGCATGGCTCCAGTTTAATTCTTATGGGACTCAAGGCTTCAAGTGTTGGCCCAGAAATGCTCCCTGTCTTATTTTATGCATAATTATAGTAACTGAAAACTCATTTTGAGAGAGGTGAACTCCTCCTTTCTCCATTTTTATCACCCTGAAAAGTCCTTCTTTGACCTAAAGAGCTGATAATGAAGGTAACAATCTTTGAAACTTAAGAAATTGTAAAAGATTTGGATTTTTCTTAAATGACTGGATAAACTGTAATGTTTTTATAAAATGACATAAAGAAAGGTGAAATCAATATATATTTGCCAACATAAACATAATGGGTAAACCCATGAGAAAAAAATTTACACAAGTTTTTAAAGTTTGTTCACTCAGGCAACAGCAAGCAAAAATATTCCTTAACAATAAACTGTATAATTTATTACTTTAAAGTTTTTGATCAACAGCTTAATTTTAACAGCAGAGTTTTAACGGCAATAAATTTGAGTACCCTAATATTATGAACACTGTCTTAGGTTTTGGGAAAGCAATGAAAAATAATAAATGTATTTAACAGTGCCTTAGGTTATTGTTTAAAATCTTGATGGGGAAGGAAAACTTTTCTTTATGTTGGAGCAAAGTCAAGTTCCTTTATGCTCCTTTGTCTTAATGGAGTCTCATTCATTCATTTAACAAATATTGATGCCTACCGTGTGTTAAACATTGTTGTAGATTCTGGGAATACACTGGTGAACCAGAAAAAGACAAAGCCCCTGACCTAAGGGAGTTTGACAATTTTATCTCTCAAACAGTTTGCTGTAGCAAATTGTCATTTCTATAATCCCTCTGGCCAGCTCTAGTCCTTGAACAAAGTAAATGCTCAGCTACTTCTCCCAGCAGTAGTTAACATTTATTGAATATTCTACTGGGTGCCACGTTTTATCTTTTTTAATTCTCACAACCTTTTACAGATGAGGAAACTGAGTCTTGAAAGCTTATGCAGCTTGCTCACAGTCATACAACTGATGGCACCTCAATTTGAACCCAAGTTAGTCTGTTCAGTGCCGTTGCACGTAACTTCTGGTTGTACTGTGTGACGTAATGAGATCTGTTAGGGAGAATTTGGGATCGTTTTCTGGGTAGACTCTCCCTCTTGCCTTTTTTTCTTAAATACTTCTATCAGAGACATAAGAAAATGTGAACCACAGGCATGGTGGGTTTTAGAGGGAAGGTGGAAGAACAGTTCAAAATGGCATATTTACCATATGAAAGATGGACAGTTGTGACAGTGGGAGATAGCACTAAATGGGGGCGTAGAGTTTAGACGTGGATCTAATGATTGATGAATTCCTGGTGATCAGTGTTGGAGGTTTGAATTTTTTTAAACCTTATTTCAATTAATGTTAAATGCATATTTGTACCTGTAGAGTTCAGGATATGTTGCTTACCTTGTTTCTATCAGGGCGGTTGCCTTGCCCACTTGATTTATCTCGAATACTTAAAAGTTACTCTTTTCGGCCTTTGTGTGTGTTCTCTCTGCCTGGAACTTCCCACCTGCTCTACCCTGCCTCAAGCTTGTCTTTGTGTATAGGCATCACTCAGGTCTCAACTCAAATGTCATCTCCTTAAAGAGGCATTTTCCAAGCTCCAATTAATGTAGCCCTCTTGGTCATATTTACCTCACTTTGTTTTTTAAACTGTATACCATTTATTGCTATATGATAGGTCATTTATTGTTTGCTTGTATATTGTCTGATTTCCTCACAGAAATGAAAGCAGGGCACAGGAGCTTTTTTTTTTTTTTTTTTAATCTGTGAGGTTATTTCAATGCTTCAAGCGGTGCTTAGGACAAATAAGGTGGCCAGAAAATGTTTGTTGGCCAAAACTGGAGTAGTTTTCTCCATGTAATAAACTGTACAACTAACCAGTGTTTCTGTGTCTTTGGATATAGCAATATCTTAGCAGACTAATTTGGAAAGTCTTCAACTAAGAATCATGGAAAAATGATAGTTTTATGTTTGTGTTGACTGAGAGAGAAGATAGATCTGGCTTCCCCACCTCGCTGTTTCCCCCTAGTTTTTAAAAACTTTAAAATATGTAGAAGTTTTTAGGGGTATTGTTTAGTAGAATGTTCATGTGTTGCAATTTATCTGATGTTTTTCTTATAATTAGACTGGGGTTATGTGTTTTGGGTAGGAAGATCACAGAGAGAATGCCATTTTAATCCCATCATATAAAGGGTACTATCAACATGATTTATGACGGTTGGTATTGACTTTTATCATCTGGCTGAAGTAGTGTTTGTCTGGTTTCTCCACTACAGAGTTAACTCTTTTCCTCTTTCTGTACTGTGGTCTTCGGAAGGAAGTACAGCCCACTTAGGAAGTGAGGGATTGTGCTCCCTGTCCTTGGGGCGGCATAGCTAGATAATTTATTTGAATTTCTTCTGCGTGGAAAATTTGTCCCTCTTTCCCCATTTATTAGTTTAGTCAAGGATTTATATCAGTATAAACTGAAGGGTATTTTATACTTGGAGTTATATTCCAGTACTGCTTTACTTTGTTGCTCGAATTGTTCCAGCTTTATCCATTGAGTATTCTCTCAGTTGGCTCTTATTCCCTTTAACATTCCCACATCTGTGTGTGTGTGTATGTGTGTTTTAATTATTTTTTTTAGCAGTTCCCAACACTACAACCTAGATAGCATGTTGAAAAGCAGAGACATTACTCTGCCAACAAAGGTCCGTCTAGTCAAGGCTATGGTTTTTCCAGTCGTCATTTATAGATGCAAGAGTTGGACTGTGAAGAGAGCTGAGCGCCGTAGAATTGATGCTTTTGAGCCGTGGTATTGGAGAAGACTCTTGAGAGTCCCTTGGACTGCAAGGAGATCCAACCAGTCCATTCTAAAGGAGATCAGCCCTGGGATTTCTTTGGAAGGAATGATGCTAAAGCTGAAACTCCAGTACTTTGGCCACCTCATGCGAAGAGTTGACTCATTGGAAAAGACCCTGATGCTGGGAGGGATTGGGGGCAGGAGGAGAAGGGGACGCCAGAGGATGAGATGGCTGGATGGCATCACTGACTCGATGGACGTGAGTCTCAGTGAACTCCGAGAGTTGGTGATGGACAGGGAGGCCTGGTGTGCTGTGATTCATGGGGTCGCAAAGGGTCAGATACGACTGAGCGACTGAACCTGAACCTGAACACTACAAGATGCAGTAAGCTCATCTTGTATATTTCTTGTCACAGTGCTAGAATTAGTCATTTCTCCCAGATATCCTGGGACCTTTTATTGGAGAATGGTAATAAAAACCAAGATCTGGGCAGTAAGTGCTCTCATTGCTACTTGGGTGTCATTTCTTTTAGGCACTCTCAACTAACAGAACTAATAGGTATATATACTAACTGGTGTGTATAGACATCTATAGATATTCCTATATGTTGCTATCTGTTTCTATACCAAATTAAACAGGAGTTCTATTCAGCTCCAGTAGATATGTGTAGCAGTATCTGAATTTTTAATCCATACTCCCATAAAAAATAACTATTAACTAAAAGTACAGGGCTTCCCAGGTGGCTCAGTGGTAAAGAATCCGCCTGCCAAGCAGGAGAGGTGGGTAGGTTGGGAAGATCCCCTGGGGAAGGAGATGGCCGCCCACCCCTGTATTCTTGTCTGGGAAATCCCATGGACAGAGGAGCCTGACAGGCTACAGCCCATGGGGTCGCAAAAGAGTCGGACATGACTCAGTGATTAAACAACACTAATACAGTGCTTACGTCCAGTTTCTTTTGCCTTCAGTGTTAAAGTCCATTCATTTCCAAAGTTGCTTAAGTCAGTTCTTTTTCCCCACCCACTTCAGTGAGATGGTTTCACACATTTTATGGGATTCCTCAGTCTCCCAAATGACTTTCTAAAATTAGCATGCATTAAAGTTTACTCTTTATGTTGTAAACTTCTGTAAGTTTTGACATTTATAATGTTATTTATCCACCATTATACTATCGTAGAGAATAGTTTCATTGCCCTAAAAATCTCTTATAATTCACCTATTCATCCTTTCTCCCTCCCCCACCCCCTGGCAGCGTTGATCTCTTCATTGTCTCCATAGTTTTGACTCTTCCAGAATGTAATATAATTGGAATCATACACTACGTAACCTTTTCAGACTGGCTTCTTTCACTTAGGAGTATCTATTTAAGGTTCTCCCATGTTTTTTCTTGGCTTGGTAGTTCATTTCTTTTTATTACTGAATAAGATTTCATTGTGTGTGTACCACAGTTTATCCATTCACCTATTGAAGGATATTTAGGTCACTTCTAGTTTTTGACAATTATGAACAAAGCTGCTATAAATATTTGTGTGTGGCATATAAACTTTTAGTTCTCCTGTGTAAATACCTACGAATGTGATTGCTGGGCCATAGGGTAAGACAGTGTTTAGCTTGGTAAGACAATGTTTAGCTTTGTAAGAAACTGCCAAACTTTTCAAAAGTGGCTATACCATCTTGCGTTTCCACTAGCAATGAACGGGAGTTCTTTTTGCTTGACATCCATGTCAGCATTTAGTTTCATCAGTTTTTTAAAAAATTTTAGCCGTTCTAGTAGGTCTGAGGTATCTCACTTTTTAAAAATTTTGTTTTTCAAGACATGACTTTTTTGAAGGTAAATGATAGGGTTTTTTGTTTTTCGGGCTTTTTTTTTTTTTTTGACAAAACCTTTAAAAAATAAACTTTTTTATTTTGTAATAAGTTTAGATTTACAGAAAAGTTGCTAAGATATAGCACTCTGTATACCTCTTATCCAATCTCCTCTATTGTTAATATCTTACATGGTACATATGTCAAAATGAAGAAACCAACATTGATGCATTACTTTTAACTGAACTCCAGGTTTTGTTGGGATATCTGTAGTTTTCTATTCATATCGCCTTGCTGTTTGAGGATCCAATCCTGGGTAACCTATTGCATTTAGTTGTCATCTCTCTTAGTCTCCTTTGGTCTTTGACAGTTTCTCAGTCTTACTTTGTCTCCACGGTCTTGACAGTTTTGAGTACTAGTCAGTTATTTTGTGGAATATTCTTCTTCCGCGTTTGTCCCGTGTTTTTCTCATTATCAGACAAGGGTTATGTGTTTTTGGAAAGAATGTCACAGAACACCATCATTTCTTATCAAGGGACTATATGATATCACTGATGATGTCAACCTTGAACACTTGGTTAAGGTAGTGTTTGCCAGGTTGAGAAGTAAAGTTACTATTTTTTCCTTTCTGTACCTATTCTTTGGAAGTGAGTCTCTGAGTCTAGCCAATCCTCAAAATGGATGGGCATAAGTTCTGCTTACTGAGGGTGGAACAGTATCTACATAGATTGTTTGGAATTTTGTAACAAAAATTTGTCTGTTCTCCCCCATTTATTTTTGTATTTAACCAGTTATCTATATAAATATGAATATCTGTTTTATAATCTGGTTCTATGTTATTTATTTTAGCTCATTCTGAGCACTTTTCTGGGAGAGCAAGATGCTCCAGACCGATCTAGTATTTTCCCCATCCCAGCCGTAGACTCAGCCCTGGTTCCTTCTACGAGACTGTGATATTTATTGATAGAAACCAAGATCTAGATGCGCTTATTTCTGGTGTCATTGTTCCGAGGTCCTCTCAGTAAACAGCTGGGTATGTTTGTATACTAACTCATGCATATGCACACATATATAGTTGTTTTATTTATTTCTATCTGTATTAAGCTAAACATGATTTCATACAGGTCTCCAACTTTCCAAGGAAACTCATGTCCCAAACAAATGTCCTCTTTGTGATATGCTTTTTACTGAGCTCTTTCTTTTTTCTTCCATAACTCTTTTTAAGTGCCACAGAAAACATTATTTTCACTTAATTGGTAACAGCAGTTGCTTATTCCTGGAATGTGATCTTTGTTCAGAGATGCAAAGTATAAATTCTGACTTTGTTGGAATGGTCAGACATTTTTGGCATAAATATGATCTCAGATAAGCCTTGGTGACCTCTGTCTTTTCAAAAGTGATTTTTATTTTATTAAGAGATTAGAAACTTACTTCTTCAATATCTTGATTATATTTCTTCTTCTTGTTTTTTAGTTGCTTAGTCGTGTCCGACTCTTTGTGATCCAATAGACTGTACCCCACCGAGTTCCTCTGTCCATGGGATTTTCCAGACAAGAATACTGGGGTCGGTTGCCATTTCCTTCTCCATCTTGATTATATTTCTTAGAGGTTATTAATTAAAATGAGCTTAAAATTCTTTCTATGAAGATGAGGAAAAAAGTGGAATAGTCTCAAGTATGTCTTGAAAATGTGTGTTTAATCAGTTGTCTTTTTTTCAATCGTAAGACTTAAAGATGCATTTTATTTATCTGAAAGTTAACTGCCAGGAAATAAACCAAAAAAGTCTTCTGCATTCTAAATTTTATTGACTTCCTTCAAGTAGATCCTGCTCTTTATGCACAGTTTCACCCTGCTTGCTTCTTTAAATCAAGAGCTAAAATTAGATAGTACTGCTACAAGTTAACTGGAAGTGTTAGTTTGATCAGGAAGTTTGAGGAAGGAAAGCTACAGAACATTAAAATTCAAAACAGCCATACTGGAACCACTTGATTTTGATACAAGATTCCCTCATAACTCTTTGGCAGTACATCTTGAGGGTATTGCTACATTGATTGCTCAAATGGATTATCCTGAAAATTTTAAATAATTATCAGTCGATTTTGTTTAAGAAGAGTGTGAAGCTTATGTATTTTCTTAGATTTATTTTACATGGAAAAAAGTTATATAAAATAATCGGTATTTCAGGGACAAACCTCTAGCAAACTTGGCTATCTAGAACATCTTATTCTCTAATTCATTTTGCTGTTTTATTTCTTTTATGTATTTATTTGCAATGTTTGTTTTTCATCATTTCATGTCCTTATTCATTTGCTATATGAAGTCTCTCATTCTTGTGTTTTAGGTGTCTTTTTCAATACTGTAATTCCACACTTTTCTTTTGGCCCTTTCTTACGTGATACATTCCTTTAAAAAAAAAAAAAAAAAAGAAAGCCTCATGAAAACCCCCAGTCCTGAACTAGCATGAGTTCTTCATTTGTGAGTAAAGATCAAATCCCATATCAGAAACCTCTAGGCAGTAAAGGAAAACAGTTTTTTATGCTTTAGAGGACTGCCTGCTTATTTTGCCCTACATTTAATATGGGGAATTCCTCCAAGTGAAATATGGATAGTCTCCTGAGTAATATAAAATGACATTTACTTGTTTGAGAGGTGAAAGTGTTAGTAAGTCATGTCTGACTCTTTGTGACTGGTGAAGTTCATCTGTCTATGGAATTTTCCAGGCAAGAATACTGGATTGGGTAGCCATTCTCTTCTTCAAGAGATCTTCCTACTCCCCCAGGGGTCAAACCCCGATCCCCTGCATTGCAGGCAGATTTTTTTTTTTTTTCTTTTTAACCATATGAGCCACCAGGGAAGTCAAAAGTCTGGTGCTCTACTGATTGAGTTATCCAGGCTTTACTTGTTTAACTTTCAGTAAATCTGCTTTCTGTAGGATAAGAAGGAATAGATTGCTTATACAACCAACAGACTTGTTTTAAATCAGAGACTTGCCTTACTCGGTCAAGAACCCTAAGCTAACTTAGGCCTTTCTTGAACCAGAAGATTAAAGTGTAGGTTTGATTAAGTCTGAAGACAGCATATTAAAAAGCAGAGACATTGCCAACAAAGGTCTGTCTAGTCAAAGCTATGGTTTTTCCGGTAGTCATGTATGGATGTGAGAGTTGGGCTATAAAGAAAGCTGAGTGCTGAAGAATTGATGCCTTTGAACTGTGGTGTTGGAGAAGACTTGAGAGTCCCTTGGACTGCAAGGAGATCCACCCAGTCCATCCTAAAGGAAATCAGTCCTAAATATTCATTGGAAGGACTGATCTGAAGCTGAGACTCCAATATTTTGGCCAACTGATGTGAAGAACTGACTCATTTGAAAAGACCCTGATGCTGGGAAAGAATGACGGTGGGAGGAGAAAGGGATGATGAGAGGATGAGGTGGTTGGATGGCATCACTGACTCAATGGACATGAGTTTGATTAAGCTCAGGCAGTTAGTGATGGACAGGGAGGCCTGGCGTGCTGCAGTCCATGGGGTCGCAAAGAGTCAGACACCACTAAGCAACTGAACTGAACTGAAGTCTGTCTAAGATCTCTAAATGACTCTGAGATGATGCTTATAATAATAATATAGTAAAGATAGCTACTGTTTCTTGAGTGCTTGCTGTTTGCCGTGATGGGTCTTCCCTGGTGGCTCAGATGGTAAAGAATCTGCTTGCAGTGCAGGGGACCTGGATTCAATCCTTGGAGTCGGGAAGATCCCCTGGAGAAGGGAATGGCTACCTACTCTAGTCTTCTTGCCTGGAGAATTCCATGGACAGAGAAGCCTGGAGGGCTACAGTCCAAGGAGTCACAAAGAGTTGGACATGACTGAGCAACTAACACACAGTACTACTTCCTTGCATAAAGTCCCTGGCTTTGTATGATCCGACCCTTTTTAGTCTGCCCAGCTTCTGTTTTGGCCACAGAAGTTGCAATTCTTTCTTTATCTTGCCTAGCTCTTGTCAGCTTTCACCCAGGTCCCTGAAACATTCTCTTGTTATATCTAGTCATTGTGGCTAGGTCTGGCTAATCACTATTAATTTCCTTTAGTTCTCAGCCTAAATATCACTTTCTCAAGGAGACCTTCCCTGACCCTCCAGTCTAGATTAATTGCCTCTGTTACACCCTCATAGTACATTGCCACTGGGCTACTGTATTTCACTTCCTGTACTCAGTATGTAGCTAAGTGCCTAATACAGAGTAACATCTTATGATCTCATGCTACTCTGTATTAGGCACTTAGCTACATACTGAGTGTACTTATGTGGCAGGGGAATAATACAGGTATTTGGAGGTATTCTTAACATATGTAAGGCAAAATCTCATTTTCACTTCAACAGTTCACCGTGACAATTAGCTGAATCACGTGAAGCAAGTTATTTAGCCTCTATGCCTCGGTTTTCTCATCTGTAAAATGGAATAATAACGCCAATCTCAGAGTTATGAGAAATAAACGAGTTAATGTATGTGAAGTGCTTAGGATACTGCCTGGCACGTAATGAATGCTCTGTGTATTAAATAAGGAACCACATGAAGATGGTACTGTAATGATGGATGATAAAACTGAGACTCAGCTAGTGTGTGACAAAGCAAGTGCTAGAACTCAGATCTTACTCCAGCAGCCAACATGACGGTTTTGGTTGAATTTAATTTTGACTAGAGCGCTCTACAATAAGATTCATTGCAAGCAACTGCTCTCCTGCCATGACTTTACCAAACGAATGATCTAAAATTAAAATTTCCTTCTTTTAATGGATTTCATAATCAAAATTCTTAGTAGGTACTAAGAAAACAGTGACAAAAATCTTCTAAATTTTTGAAATCTATTACTTAATAATTTTTCACTTCAAAAAAGCGTTTGCTTTAGAATTCTATTATATCATGTTTTCCTTTCACATTTTAAATACATTCCGCATGCAAAATTTTATTTATAAACTCAGAACACATTTATTGTATATTTAAGAGTTCTATAATTTGATGAAATTGTACTGTTTTAGGAATTATGTGTTAGAGGACAAAGCACTCTGCTAGATGCTGGGGCAATAAGATTCAGATCTCTCTTTCAAGGGAGATACGATGTCCAAAAAATACTAAGGGGAGGAAGTGAGGCTTATGGGATATGTATAGACAGATTCAGCTTCAAGGTGCCAGGCTGGAATTTTAAAGTTTTAGAGCTTTTAAAAACATTTTGATAAAAAATATTGAAGCTTGTTCATTAAAATAAAAGACAAGTCTATGTATTAAAATGAAAAGTAAAAATTCTTTAGCTAGTCCCATATACATTCTTCTAAAAATAGTCATTGTTAACAATTTTCTGTGGATCCATCCAGAAAATTTTTATGTGCTTTCAAACATGTATTAGTTTTCTATGACTACCAAAACAAATGACCACAAATTTGGGAGCTTAAAACAATGATAATTTATTCTCTCACAGTTCTGGAGTTGAGTCTAAAATTTAGGGTGAGTAGGAGTTTGGGGTTAAAATATACACTGTACTATATATACATAAAGATAACCAACAGGGAACTATACTTGTAATAACCTATAATGGAAAAAAATATTTTTTGTATCAGATCAGATCAGTCGCTCAGTCGTGTCCGACTCTTTGCAACCCCATGAATCGCAGCACATCAGGCCTCCCTGTCCCTCACCAACTCCTGGAGTTCACTCAGACTCACGTCCATCGAGTCAGTGATGCCATCCAGCCCTTCTCCTCCTGCCCCCAATCCCTCCCAGCATCAGAGTCTTTTCCAATGAGTCAACTCTTCGCATGAGGTGGCCAAAGTACTGGAGTTTCAGCTTTAGCATCATTCCTTCCAAAGAAATCCCAGGGCTGATCTCCTTCAGAATGGACTGGTTGGATCTCCTTGCAGTCCAAGGGACGCTCAAGAGTCTTCTCCAACACCACAGTTGAAAAGCATCAATTCTTCGGGGCTCAGCCTTCTTCACAGTCCAACTCTCACATCCATACATGACCACAGGAAAAACCATAGCCTTGACTAGACGAACCTTTGTTGGCAAAGCAATGTCTCTGCTTTTGAATATGCTATCTAGGTTGGTCATAACTTTCCTTCCAAGGAGTAAGCGTCTTTTAATTTCATGGCTGCAGTCACCATCTGCAGTGATTTTGGAGCCCAGAAAAATAGTCTGCCACTGTTTCCACTGTTTCCCTATTTCCCATGAAGTGGTGGGATGGGATGCCATGATCTTCGTTTTCTGAATGTTGAGCTTTAAGCCAACTTTTTCACTCTCCACTTTCACTTTCATCAAAAGGCTTTTGAGTTCCTCTTCACTTTCTGCCATAAGGGTGGTGTCATCTGCATATCTGAGGTTATTGATATTTCTCCCGGCAGTCTTGATTCCAGCTTGTGTTTCTTCCAGTCCAGCGTTTCTCATGATGTACTCAGCATAGAAGTTAAATAAACAGGGTGACAGCCTTGACGAACTCCTTTTCCTATTTGGAACCAGTCTGTTGTTCCATGTCCAGTTCTAACTGTTGCTTCCTGACCTGCATACAGATTTCTTAAGAGGCAGATCAGGTGGTCTGGTATTCCCGTCTCTTGAAGAATTTTCCACAGTTTATTGTGATCCACACAGTCAAAGGCTTTGGCATAGTCAATAAAGCAGAAATAGATGTTTTTCTGGAACTCTCTTGCCTTTTCGATGATTCAGCGGATGTTGGCAATTTGATCTCTGGTTCCTCTGCCTTTTCTAAAACCAGCTTGAACATCAGGAAGTTCACAGTTCACATATTGCTGAAGCCTGGCTTGGATAATTTTGAGCATTACTTTACTAGCATGTAAGATGAGTGCAATTGTGCGGTAGTTTGAGCATTCTTTGGCATTGCCTTTCTTTGGGATTGGAATGAAAACTGACCTTTCCCAGTCCTGTGGCCACTGCTGAGTTTTCCAACTTTGCTGGCATATTGAGTGCAGCACTTTCACAGCATCATCTTTCAGGATTTGGAATAGCTCAACTGGAATTCCATCACCTCCACTAGCTTTGTTCGTAGTGATGCTTTCTAAGGCCCACTTGACTTCACATTCCAGGATGTCTGGCTCTAGGTCAGTGATCACACCATCGTTATTATCTGGGTCGTGAAGATCTTTTTTGTACAGTTCTTCTGTGTATTCTTGCCATCTCTTCTTAATATTTTCTGCTTCTGTTAGGTCCTCATCTTTGCATGAAATGTTCCTTTGGTATCTCTGATTTTCTTGAAGAGATCCCTAGTCTTTCCCATTCTGTTGTTTTCCTCTATTTCTTTGCATTGATCGCTGAAGAAGGCTTTCTTATCTCTTCTTGCTATTTTTTGTATACACACACACAATTGAATCCCTTTGCTGTATGCTTGAAACTAACAACATTGTAAATCAACACTTTGAGTAAGAATTTTAGAAAAATTTAGGATGAGGCTTCCTGGAGGCTGATACTGAGGCACGGCCGTGTTCCTCCAGAGGCCCTGGGGCATGCCCGGCTCTCGCCTCTTCCACTTTCGGCGGCTGTCAGTGTCCCTTAGCTTGTGTCACATCCCTCCAGCCTCTTACAGTCTTGCTCGTCTCTGTCTTCACATCACCGTCTCCTCTGAGTATGTCAGCTTTTCATCAGTCTCCCTCTTGTAAGAATACATGTGGTTGCATTCAGGCTGACTCAGATGATCCAGGATGATCTTCCCATCTCAAAATTCTTAATCACATCTGTGGAGACCCTTTTCCTAAATGAAACAACATTAATAGTTTTCGGGGATTACAGCCCAATATCTTTGGGGGTCATTATCAGCCTACCACCAATGTGTATGACCCTCTTTATATTTTTACTAAACACACAAAAAAGGAGTTAGGCTTCATATGCTAGCTTCCAAAACTCTTTTTAAAACTTCATAATAGATTTCCTCCACAGGAGTATTTAAATATTTTCTCCAGTCTTCTTTATCTTTTTTTCTTTAAATACCTACAAAGCATTTTGAACAGATGAGTGTCTTACTTTTTAAAAACTGTAATATTTTTTAAAAAGTATATGACATAAAAATTACCATCATAATTTTAAACTAGTGGTTACATTCAGTTGTTGTGAAGCACATCTCCAAAACTTTTGAATCTTGCAGATCTGATACTCTGTATCCATTAAACAACTTTTCTTTTCCCCTTTCCACCACGATTCTATTGCTATGAATTTTACTAGTTTAGTACCTCTTGTAAGTGGACTCATACAGTATTTGTCTTTTTGTGGCTGACTTGTTTCACTTAGCATGATATCCTCAAAGTTCATCCATATTGTGGCATGTAACAGGATTTCCTTCCTTTTTAAGGCTAATACTCCATTGTGTGTATTTACCCCGTTTTACTTATCCATTCACTCTTTCTCTAGTGGACGTTTGGGTTGCTTCTGCGGCTTGGAACATGAGTGTAAATTTGAGCCCCAGTTTTCAGTTCTTCTGGAGATATGTATACCCACACTTACCCATACACTTAAAAGTGGGGCTGCTGGATCATATGATAGTACGATACTCTATTTTTACTTTTTTTGAGCAACCCTCCATACTGTCTTCTGTAGCTGTTGCACCATTTTACAAGCCCACCAACAGTATACAAGTGTTCCAATTCCTCTACATTCTTACCAACATTTGTTATTTCTGTTTTTTAAAAATTTGTTTATTTGATAGTAACCCTTCTATTGGATGTGAAGAGATAATCCCATTGTGATTTTGACATGCATTTCTCAGATGATTAGTGATGTTGAACATCTTTTCATATGCTTATTGGCCATTGATATATCATCTTTGTTGTTGTTCTTATTCAGTCACTAAGCCTTGTCCGACTCTTTGTGACCCCATGGACTGAAGCATGCCAGGCTCCCCTGTCCTCCATTATCTTCCTGAGTTTGCTCAAATTCATGTCCTTTGAGTCAGTGATGCTATCCAACCATCTCATCCTCTGCCCGCACTTCTCCTCTGCCTTCAGTCTTTCCCAGTATCAGAGTCTTTTCTAATGAGTTGGCTCTTTGCATCAGGTGGCCAAAGTATTGCAACTTCAGCGTCAGCCCTTCCAGTGAATTTCAATAAATATGCAAAATACTCATCTTTGTAGAAACATCTATTCAAGTCTTTTGCCCATTTTTAATTGGATTATCGGAGAAGGCAATGGCACCCCACTCCAGTACTGTTGCCTGGAAAATCCCATGGATGGAAGAGCCTGGTAGACTGCAGTCCATAGGGTTGCTAAGAGTTGGACACGACTGAGTGACTTCACTTTCAATTTCCACTTTCATGCATTGGAGAAGGAAATGGCAACCCACTCCACTGTTCTTGCCTGGAGGATCCCTTGGACGGAGAAGCCTAGTAGGCTGCAGTCCATGGGGTCACATGACTGAAGAGACTTAGCAATTGGATTATTTGGAGTTTTGTTGTGGGCGTTCTTGATATTCTGTAGATATTAAACACTTACCAAATAAATGATTGGTAAATATTTTCTTTCCTTCTGTAGGTTATCTTTTTACTCTGTTTATTTTGTCCTTTGATAAACAAAAAGTTTTTAAGTTTGATGTAATCCCCATTGGCCCTTTTTGCTTTGGTTGCCTGTGCTTTAGGCATCATATCTACGGTATCATTATGCATTCCAGTGTTACAAAGCTTTTCCTCTATATTTTCTCCTAGGAGTTTTGTAGTTTTAGATCTTACATTTAGATTTTTAATGATTTCATATTAGTTTTTGTGTATGATATAAGATAAGGGTCCACCTTCATTCTTTTGCATGTAGCTATCTGGTTTTTCCCATCATTATTTGTTGAAGAGACCATCCTTTCCCAACTGAGTGGTCTTGGCAGTCTTGTCAAATAAAGATAATTTTACCCTATACGCAAGGGTTTATTCGTGGGTTCTCTATGCTGTTCCATTGGTCTATTTGTCTTTCTGCTATTACCACACTGTTGTGATCATTGAGGCTTTTTAATATGCTTTGGAATCAGGAGGAGTACTGCAACTTTTTTTTTTTTTCAAAAATGTTTTTACTATTCAGGGTCCTTTGAGATTCCATATGAAATTTAAAATTAATTTTTCTATTTTTACAAAAAATGCTGTTGGAATTTTGATTATGATGAATCTATAGATTATTTTCAGATATATGGAATCTTAATAATACTAAATCTTACAGGCCATGGATATGGGATGTCTTTTTGTTTTTATCTTCTATAGTTTCTTTTAGCATTGTTTTATAACTTTCAGTGTACAAGTCTCATCTCCTTGGTTAGGTGTATTCCCAAGTATTTTATTCTTTTTGATGTTATTTTAAGTGGAGTTGTTTTCTTAATTTTCTTTTCATGTTTTTCATTGGTGGTATATAAAAACACTACTGATTTTTGTGTGTTGGTTTTGTATTTTGCAAAATTCATTCATTTACTGAATTCATTTCTGTTCACAAAATTTATTCATTTACTGAATTCATTCATTCTCACAATTTTCTTTTGTGGAATCTTTTAAGGTTTTCTAGATATAAGATTATGTCATATGCAAACAGATGATTTTACTTCTTCCTGTTTGACTTAGATCTCTTTCGTTTCTTCATCTTGCCTAATTTCTCTGCGTAAGACTTTTTTTCCTGCAGAGAACATTAACTTTCAATTCTATATTGAATAGGATTGTTAGCACAAGCATCCTTGCCTTGTTCCTACTCTTAGAGGAAAGCTTTCAGTTTTTCGCTCTTGAGTATGATGTTATGTGTGCCCAGTCATATCTGACTGTTTGTGACCCTTTGGACTAGAGCCTGCCAGGCTCCTTTGTACATGGGATTTTTTAGGCAAGAATACTAGAGTGGATTGCTATTTCCTTCTCCAGGGGATCTTCCTGACCAAGGGATCAAACCTGTGTATCCTGTATTGCAGGCATATTCCTGCAGGCACATTACCTGCTGAGCCATTCGGAAAGTACCCCAAGTATATTAGCTGTGGGCTTTTCCTAAATGGCCTTGATTATATAGTTTCTTTCCTAGTTTGAGTGTTTTTATCATTGAAGGTGTTCAGTTCAGTTCAGTCGCTCAGTTGTGTCCGACTCTTTGCGACCCCATGAATCGCAGCACACCAGGCCTCCCTGTCCATCACCAACTCCTGGAGTTCACTGAGACTCACGTCCATCGAGTCAGTGATGCCGTCCAGCCATCTCATCCTCTGTCGTCCCCTTCTCCTCCTGCCCCCAATCCCTCCCAGCATCAGAGTCTTTTCCAATGAGTCAACTCTTCACATGAGGTGGCCAAAGTACTGGAGTTTCAGCTTTAGCGTCATTCCTTCCAAAGAACACCCAGGACTGATCTCCTTTAGAATGGACTGGTTGGATCTCCTTGCAGTCCAAGGGACTCTCAAGAGTCTTCTCCAACACCACAGTTCAAAAGCATCAATTCTTCAGTGCTCAGCTTTCTTTATAGTTCAACTCTCACATCCATACATGACTACTGGAAAAACCATAGCCTTGACTAGATGGACCTTTGTTGGCAAAATAATGTCTCTGCTTTTGAATATGCTGTCTAGGTTGGTCATAACTTTCCTTCCAAGGAGTAAGCGTCTTTTAATTTCATGGCTGCAGTCACCATCTGCAGTGATTTTGGAACCCCAAAATAAAGTCTGTCACTGTTTCCCCATCTATTTGCCATGAATTGATGGGACCAGATGCAAAATGTCCCATCCTCTTTAATTTTGGGGAAAATTTGGGAGGATTGGTGTTAATTCTTCTTTAAATGTTTGGTAGACTTCTCCAGTGAAGCCACTTGTCTGGGGCTTTTAATGCATTACTTTCAATACCATTCTAGTGATGGTTGATAGTGAAAGTTCAGCAGTTGGTGCCCTGAGTACAGGCTATAGGAAGGCCTGCTCTGTATGTGATTCTGATTATTTGGTGTCACAAATTGAGATAGATGTGACTAGATGACTTAGTAAGTCACTTTTCAGTACTGAGTGTTAGGAGAAGGAGATACAATTCAAATTTCTGACTTTTTGAATGAATATTTTTACTATTTACTTTCTTTGCCATGCATAAGTAGCGGCTAAGTACATTTTTGCTTTTTGAGTGATTTGTGTGAATCTCTACTTTTTGAATCTGGGGAGAAAATATTTTCTACCAAGGTATAATGCCTGAAAAAGGAAAATGATAGGGGAACCCACATTTTTGCAAACTATGGTTTTGAATTATCACCACATTTGAGATACTAGCATAAAGCAAACTACCATTCCTTTGTTGTCATTTAACCAAGGGCCAAAGGGAATGGGACTGTGAGGTTTTTACCACTGAAGCAAAAGCACTTTCCACACATCTAATGTAAGCCGCATATATCCTGGTACTGAAAAATCTGGAATTGCAAAAGCCTGCTGTTTATTATATATAAATCATTGTTGTGGAATACTGTTCCATAAAATCTGTTTTATGCGTGAGAATACTAAAGCCCCCAAAGATTAAATGACTTCCATAAGGTTTCACAGCTAATTAAGTAGAGCAGGGATTTGGGGATATAAAAAGTATTCTCCAAGTTTCTGCCTGAACACTATAGTTATAAGATTTTATTAGCTAGAGGCAGAGCTTCCCCCCCCCCTTTCATTTTGAAACTCATGGGATATTTAGTATTTTAAATATAATAAGTCATTTTTGTTCAGTTCAGTCCTTCAGTCATGTCCGACTCTTTTCAACCCCATGGACTGCAGCACACCAGGCCTCCTTATCCATCACCAACTCCTGGAGTTTACTCAAACTCATGTACATTGAGTTGGTGATGCCATCTAACCATCTCATCCTCTGTCATCCCCTTCTCCTCCTGCCTTCATTGAGTCAGTTCTTCACATCAGTTGGCCAAAATATTAGAGTCTCAGCTTCAGGATCAGTCCTTCCAATGAATATTCAGGACTGATTTCCTGTAGGATGGACTGGTTGGATCTCCTTGCAGTCCAAGGGACTCTCAAGAGTCTTCTCCACAGCAAAAGAGACACAGATGTATAGAACAGTCTTTTGGACTCTGTGGGAGAGGGAGAGGGGGATGATTTGGGAAAATGGCATTGAAACATGTATAATATCATATAAGAAACGAATCGCCACTCCAGGTTTGATGCAGGATACAGGAAGCTTAGGGCTGGTGCACTGGGATGACCCAGAGGGATGGTATGGGGAGGGAGGTGGGAGGGGGTTTCAGGATGGGGAACACGTGTACACCCGTGGCAGATGCATGTTGATGTATGGCAAAACCAGTACAATATTGTAAAGTAAAAATAAATAAATAAGAGTCTTTTCCAACACCACACTTCAAAAGCATCAATTCTTCGGTGCTCAGCTTTCTTCACAGTCCAACTGTCACATCCATACATGACCACTGAAAAAAACCATAGCCTTGACTAGACGGACCTTTCTTGGCAAAGTAATATCTATGCTTTTTAATATGCTGTCTAGTTTGTGAATTTTCAAAAAGAAACATTAGTATTCCTACCCCCAGTTTAAGAAAGATCATATCAATATCCTGTGCACCCTTCCTTGACTGCATCTCTGCCTTTTCTGCTTTGCTGTTTTCAGGATATCATCCTCATACTTGTCTTTTAAATTTACCTACAAATGTATGTATCCCTACACAGTATAGTATTTGGGTTTGAATAATCATAATGATCTGATGTGATGTTGTTCAGTAACTAGCTATTTTCTCAGCATGGTGTGTGAAATTATGCATGTTTTAACTAATAGCTGTCTTCATTTATTTTCACTGCTGTATGATATCTTTTCTGTGAATATACTATAGCTTATTTATTTGTCTCCTATTAATGGGATTTTTAAAAATTGAGATAGAATTCACACAGCATAAAATTTATTCTTTTAAAGTGTACAGCAGCTTCCTAATATATTCATATAGTTGTGCAGCCATCACCACTATCTAATAGCAGAACATTTTCATCATCCTGAAGAGACCTCATACCCACTAGTAGTCACTCCCCTTCCTTATTTCCCTCCCTGCCCTCCCACCCCTAGCCCTTGGCTCTGTCTGTCTCTGTGCATTTGCTTAACTTGGACATTTCGTATCAACGTAATCATACAATATGTGGCCTTCTGTGTCTTGCTTATTTCACTTACTACAGTGTTTTCAAGGCTAACCCATGTTGTAGGATATATCATTCCTTTTTATGGCTGAATGATATTCCATTGAATGGATAGATCACAATCTGTTTCACCTATTTATCTTGATAGTGATAAAATGATAGTGACTGTTGATGGATAGGCCACTCTGGGACTATTATGAGTAATGGTGCTGTTAACATTTATATACAAGCTTTTGTGTGGACTTTCAGTTCTCTTGGGAATGGGTTGTTGATATCAAATATTTTCGAAATTGGATGTGCCAGTTTGCATAACCAGCAGCGGCATATTGATGTGATATTGGAAATAGTATTTATTTTTTATAATATTTATTTATTTGGCTGTGCTGGGTCTTAGTTATGGCCCCTGGGATCTAGTTCCCTTACCAGGGATCAAACTTGAGCCCCCTACATTGACAGTGTGGAGTCTTAGCCAATGACCACCAGGGAAGTCTCTGGACATAGTATTTATAATGAATTTCCAAACATTTTCTTGTATGTGTCCTTTTTGTTTCCTAATGAGGAGAATTATACTTTTGCTAAAGATGTTAAATAATACTTGCTATATACATTGTTGATAAATTTTATTTAGGCTCTGGAAACTCTTGTCTGAATGTTACAAGTTTGATTAACAGAAGTATACCTAATGTATTTAGTTACTAGTAGTAGTTTTTGTTAATTCTTATAGCTCATTGATTCAGAAAAAATTACCAGATATGACTACTTTTGGATGGGATTTGAAAGAGTAATTTTCATTGATATTTCCCTTTGAAAGTATTATAAAGTAACATTTAAGATTCATGTCAAGTGATCAATGATTCTTCATAAATAGAAGACTAATGACACACCATTAATATTAAGTTGCAGAAAGAACTGATTGTAATTGATAGGTATAAAAATACAGATCCGTACTGAAAATCAGTAGTAAGTAATAATCCAGTTACCCTTGACTTATTG
The DNA here is from genome assembly GCF_032452875.1 of Bos javanicus. Taxonomy (NCBI): domain Eukaryota; kingdom Metazoa; phylum Chordata; class Mammalia; order Artiodactyla; family Bovidae; genus Bos; species Bos javanicus. The sequence continues at coordinate 77,028,882 of NC_083882.1, read as the reverse complement.
TTAGTAGAAGAGCATGCAACAACAAAAAAAAAGAAAAAAAAAAAGATACAACAAAAAAAAAAGAAAGAAAAAAGAGCATGAAAGGGTTCAAAGAGACACTTTAGAAACCAATTTGACAGTTACTTATAAAATTAAACATGCACTTACCTTATCACCCATTTTTCCCACTCCTGGATATTTGCCCAAGAGAAATAAAAAGTTATGTTCATATAAAAATTTGTAGCTGTTTGGGTTTTTTATCTTTTTTTTTTGCAATTGCTAAAAACTGTAAACAGTCCACATGTCCTTCAGCTGGTAAATGGATGAGCAGAATGTGTTAGATCATATAAGGGAATGTTGCTCAGCAATAAAGTGAAACTACTGACATGTGAAAAACACGGATAATCTCAGTTGTGCTAAGTGAACAAAGCCAGACTCAAAAGACTACACACTATCTGGTTCTTTGTACGTGACGTCGTGGAAAAACCAAACCTGTAGGAGCAGAACACTGATCAGTGATGGTCTGGGGGGGAGGCTAATTACAAAGAGGCACAAGAAAGTTGGTGGGGCTTGTAGAGATGTTTTTGACTATGGTGATGGATACATGATTATGTTTCTGTCAGAGTGCATAGAACTGTGTATTAAAGAGTGAAGTTTAAACTGACACAACATTGTAAATCAACTCTACTCCAAGAAAGAATTTTTAAAAGTAAATTTTAGTATATGTAAGTTACACCAAAGAATTTTAGTATATGTAAGTTATACGTCAGTAAACCTGACTTAAAAGCTCTTGGGTTGGAGGACCTCTTCTCCCTCTAATCCTCAGTTAACTTCTGACAGCTAGGAGGAACACAGGGAGCAGTCAGTGGGAAGGGGCTATTCATTTACTTTTTAGTGGAGGAATGTGATAGAAAAGGTCGACAGTATTTGTTGAACATTATGTATTTTATTTACTACTTATGTTCAGCAATTAATTCTAGGCACTTTTAAGTAAAAGAAACTTAACTTATTTAATTCTCCTAATTATCCTAGTAAGGTAAAAAAATTCCTCATTTTACAAATAGAAAACAGAAGCACAAAGAGGTAAGAGTTTTTGTCTAAAACCACATAGCTAATAAATGGCACAGCCAGGATTTGAACTAAGCATTCTGACTCCAGAGTCCTCGCTCTTAATCACTAACTTGGCTTCTTCCCTTCACTGAATATGATCTAATAAAGAATTCCAGTTAATGCTTAAAACTTTCCCCCCTTCACTCTGCTGCTGCTGCTAAGTCGCTTCAGTCGTGTCCGACTCTGCGCGACCCTATAGACGGCAGCCCACCAGGCTCCCCCGTCCCTGGGATTCTCCAGGCAAGAACACTGGAGTGGGTTGCCATTTCCTTCTCCAGTGCATGAAAGTGAAAAGTGAAAGTGAAGTCGCTCAGTCGTGTCGACTCAGTGACCCCACGGACTGCAGCCTACCAGGCTCCTCTGTCCATGGGATTTTCCAGGCAAGAGTACTGGAGTGGGTCGCCATTGCCTTCTCCCCCTTCACTCTGGCTATGTGTAAATAAATATTTTCCTTAATCTGTGCTTGATTTGTTTCAGGAAAAAACATTACAATGAAGAAGGATTTTTTAAAAGCACAAGAAATAACCACTTTTCTGATAAATGAATTATCATTTTCCCATATTCTCTTCCATATATAATGTTTGCTGAATCATTTCCTAAACAGTTTCAACTTTGCCCTGGAGAATACTTCTTCCTGGTAATTTGTTTAATTGTGAAGGTTTTACATGTCCAGTTTAGTCTCTTTGTGGTTTATAGAGAAAAGGACACAATAACCGAAATATTTTGGGCTGTGAATTGGGTGAGATATCTAATTATTATTCAGGAATATTTATATAAAATGTCTTTGCTTTGGGACAAAATACATAAATCTGATTGCACTGAGTTGTACAGTCAATGGATTTTTTCTCTCTAAATTTTTAATTCCGTAGTAAGTGCAGCACTGGGTATTGTCCATTTGTATGTGAACATGCACGTGTATACTCACTGCACTAGGCTTATTGAAGTTACCTGGACTCCTTTGTCAAATAAGTGTTGGTCATACCGTTTGTGTAAATACTTACTGAGTATTCATTTGGTATCATGTACTGGGAGAAAAGATGAGATACATTCCAACCATTGCCTTGAGGTGCTCACAGTCTAGTGGGAAGGCTGATCTACTACACTGCTCTCAGAACAGTGTGATAAGCTTGATACAGATAGAATGCAAGAAGGTCTTAATTACCTAATTCAAAAGTATCATTCACAGTTAAATGCACTTTGAAATGAGGTGATTTTTTTTTCTTTTTTTGCAATTCAAAATCAGACTGTTCTAATCTGAATCAGCTTCTTTTCATGGCAACCTTAGCCTAGAATTTTCTATGACTTTCAGAATAAGGGTAACCTGGGTCTGCTCCATATTAGAGCAGTCTTTGTGCCTGTCCTTTGGAATTGAAATTTCCACTTGAACTCCTATTTGGGGTGGAAGATGTTCGGGCACTTATGAATGGTCTTTTGTTGTTGTTCTTTAGGCATTAACTCTTGTCCAACTCTTTTGTGACCCCCTGAACTGTAGCTCGCCAGGCTCCTCTGTCACTGGAATTTCCCAGGCAAGAATATTGGAGTGGGTTGCTATTTCCTTCTCCAGAGGATCTTTCTGACCCAGGGACTAAACTTGCATCCCCTGCATTGGCAGATAGATTCTTTACCACTGAGCCACCAGGGAAGCGCATAAATGGTTTTTGGCTTTACTAAATTGATTCCTGTATAGGTTTAGGGGTGACTTAAGGTTTTAATAAGGTATGCTTATTTATCAAGATTAGGTGAAGGTATGCTGGGCTGGATGACTTAGGAGCTGGAATCAAGATTGGCAGGAGAAATATCAACCTCAGATATGCAGATGATACCACTTTAATGGCAGAAAGCGAAGAGGAACTAAAGAGCCTCTTGATGAAGGTGAGAGAGGAGAGTGGAAAAGCTGGCTTAAAATTCAGCCTTCAAAAAACGAAGATCATGGCATCCGGTCCTGTCACTTCATGGCAAATAGATGAGGAAAAAGTAGAAAGAGTGTCAGATTTCATTTTCTTGGACTCTAAAATCAGCATGGACAGTGACTGCAGCCATGAAATTAAAAGACGCTTGCTCCTTGGAAGAAAAGCTATTAAAAAGCAGAGATATCACTTTGCTGACAAAGATCCGTGTAGTCAAAGCTATGATTTTTCCAGTAGTCGTGTGTGGATGTGAGAGTTGGATCAAAAAGAAGACTGAGCACCAAAGAATTGATGCTTTCAAACAGTGGTATTGGAGAAGACTCTCGAGAGTCCCTTGGATAGCAGGGAGATCAAATCAGTCAATCCTAAAAGAAATCAACCCTGAATATTCATTGGAAGGACTGGTGCTGAAGCTGAAGCTGAAGCTCCAGTACTTTGGCTACCTTATTTGAAGAGCTGACTCATTGGAAAAGATAATGCTGGAAAAGATTGAGGGCAAGAGGAGAAGGGGAGGACAGAGGATAAGATGGTTAGATGGCATCACTGTCTCAATGGACATGAGTTTGAACAAATTCAGGAAGAAGGTGGAGAACTGGCATGCTGCATTTCATGGGGTCGCAAAGAGTCGAACACAACTTAGTGACTGAAGAACAACAATACAGGCTTAATAAATATATAAATCTCTTCCTGACAGTATAAAGGAGACACGAAATGCATACAGACCTTGTAAGTTGAGATTGAGGAAAAATTCCTCCTATGAAAAAAAATTTAAAATTCTCTAATAACCTACAGAGAGATCAGAGACCATTACTTAACTCCCTGAGATTTTAGTCCAGTTTCTACTACAATTTTCTCAAGAACTCTTCATATTACATGGGCTTCCCTGGTGGCTCAGATGGTAAAGAATCCACCTGCAATGCAGAAGTCCCAGGTTTGATCCCTTGGTTTGGGAAGATCCCCGGAGGAGGGCATGGCAACCAATTACAGTATTCTTGCCTGAGAATCCCATGGATAGAGGAGCCTGGTGGACTACAATCCATGGAGTCGCAGAGTGGGACACGACTGAAACGACTTGGCATGCACACACATCCATCTTCTGTCGTTGTCTAGGATTCCTCGTTGTACGGAAGAGAAGGAAGTCAGTGAAAGGGTGAGGTGAAGCAGTGCAGGCTCTCAGAATTCTTTTCTGTGCCTTTGAGTTGCCATTTGAAAAATGCTAACTGCTCGAGTTAATAAGCAGTTAGTGGAATAAGCCACTAACATAATGGGGGCTATATATTTACCCTGAAGCTTTGTTTCCAGCCGCAATTTTTTTCACCTCTGAAGGAGGCATTAAGATTGTGATAGTAAGAACAGGTCACCTCCTTTGTTTCTGGAACATTATCTGTGTTGCCACACACAAAAGAAGAGGTCCACACCTAACCGAAGTAGAGTGTTCCTAGTTGGCCCTTCACATCAGCGTCTCGCCTTGAAAGCCCTGTGGGATGGAAGGAGCGCCCGCCCAGTGCTGCAGACCTGAGCACAGGCGTGTGCGGCCCCTTTAAGCTGTCGGTGTGTGCTGGGCGGGGGCCGGGGCCGGGCCGGGGTGGGGCGGGCACTCTGACACAGCGCTCTGGGCCCCGCCCCCGAGGAGGCGTTTCCCAGCGGCCCTCCGCACCAATGCTGCCACCACCCCCGCCCGCCCGGTATTCCTGCTGATTCCGCCTCGAACCGTAGGGCTGCGACCTCTCCTTGCTGGGGAGCGTAAGTGTCAAACTGCGGGCGAGGGTCAAGCATCCCGCGCCCATGCCGGAAGTCCTGGTGGACTATACAGGGGACTTTCCTGGCCTATCAGAGGCTAAGGCGGCGAAAGAGCGTAAACAATGCCGGCTGCAGTGAGCTAAAGCCTGGGGCATCTGCTCTGCTTCTGGGTGGTGACAGCGGCTCTAGGGTGCTGGTTTGGATATGCAGTGGTTGAGCTGTGCCCACAGCCTAGCTTTGCCCCAGTCTGGTTCCTGCTTGAAATGAGAGGATTGTTTTTGCCCAGTATAATCCCGCTGAGCTAGATGGGTGGAGCTGGAATCTACGGTCCTGGGCCTTGGGTCCTTAGCCTGGCATTTGGAGACCTGGCAAACTCTGAGATGAGTAAGGATTAGATTTTCAGCTATCTTGGTACAACTGAGCGGTAACTCTCAAAGTAGACCTAATTCACAGCCAGGTTTAGCTTTCTGTCTCCCCAGAGGCCTGTGTTGCTATGGAATCCCCCACTTTTGGAGACACTGACAGTGATCATCTATTGAGGAGAATCCAGTTAACCTTTCCCACTGATATGAATAGCAGAATGAAAGAGTCCGCTCTTTTGCCCCTCTCTGAAGGAGTTGGTGGGAGGTCACCATCTCAGCTCTAGTACAGCAAGCCCACCCAAGTTTGTTGAGATAACCTACTAGAGGAGCAGTTCCCATTTCTGGCCCCATATGCAAAATACTCCAATAAGAGGGTAACACTTGTCCTTGTATGAGAATTACCTGGAGGCAGTGCAGTTTTTTTTAAGTTAGAGGAGAAGTTTTGTCATTTTTGTTACTGGCTACTTAAGTGATGAGATTTTGTCTGGCTTGGCCAAGTAATACGTTTTTAAATTTTCTATGACAGTTACATAATTGTTATACTTCTTTAATCCAGTTGTCCTTCTTAGACAGTTTGAGTAAAGATTTCTGGGCATGTATGTGTATTTTGTCTTATCTTTGTTTTATAATTTCCTTTTTTTTTTTTTTAAGCAAGTTCACCTCATTCTTTATTAATCGTTCAGAGGGGTTTCTTTTTGAGTGGGGGGAATTTTTCCTCAGACTTCCCTCAGACTCATTCTGTGCTTCTGCAGTAATATTTCCTTAGACAGAAGTCAGGAGTCCAGGAATGGTAATCAGATCCAGATCTCTTGTATCGTGATAGTGAAGAGCTTTTGTAGGTCAAGAGCTACATAAGATAGTTTGGGAGCTAGCCATAAGATAGTTTCACTGCCGTACCTTCTGCCCAAGTTGGAAGCTAAAACAGTATGTTTAGTAGCTGTATAAATGTTCTCATTAGCTGTCATAGTGCAGGAATTTAAAGTAAAAGGACACTCACTATACATGGACCCTTGAGTGATGGGGAAGAATGGTGGACTGAGAAATAGGAGATACAGGTTCTGCCCCAGGTCTAACATTACTGTATTACTGATGACTTTCTCTCTCAGTGCCTTGCTTTTAGCTGGTTCATGAAAGAGAAAATGCATAGACTCCTGGGGTCTATATACTAATGATAGTGCATAAAGCACATTTAATGTTTAATTGGACACTAAACAAATCTGTTCTAAGTTCAGAGTTTACTCTAAGTTGTGGCCTTATGTGTGACTTTGAAAACATTTCCTAATCTCTGGTCTAAAAATAAATAATTACATATAAACATTCTCCAGCAATAGTGTGAACTATACGGTATTTGAGCTCTTTAGAAGAGATTTTTAGATACAACAGTAGTATTAAAATTATATTATTTCTGTAGAACAGATTTAGTTTGCCTCTGTTTTAGACTAGGGTAAAAACAGTGTGCTGAGTAATTTGAAGTTTCTGAGTATTTGTAGTATGAACTAGCTTGAATGAGCCATAATGATAATGAACTTGAAATTTCTGAGTATTTGTAGTATGGACTAACTTGAATGAACCATAGCAAACATCATATATAGGTCAAATTAATTTTATTAATGCTTCTTTTTGTTGGCGGTGTTATGCACTCTTAAAACATCAAACCTTGCTATGAAATGAAGACTTGGTTTCCTGTTTATAAAATCCAGATCCCTCTGTTCATTCCTGGTACCACATTTCCACCCACGTGAATTTCAAATCTAAAACCAAACTCATCATATTCTTAACCTCTCCTCTACTCCCCCTAAACAAACAACTCTCAGAACTTTCTTCTGACATTTTTCTGTCATTAGCACCACTGTTCTCCGAGTCATGTAGACTGGAGCCTCCTCCTAGACTTTTTTCCTACTCCCACATCCTTAGTTGCTAAGGCTTGCTGACTCTGTCTCTTTAATGTAACTCCCTTCAATCTCCTCTGCTCGTCCTTTCCATTCCTAGGAGTTCTGGCTTCTATTTAACTTTGTCCTCGAGTACTGCAATAATTACTTGTCAGGACTCTACTTTCTCTTCCGTCCAATTCATTCTACATAGATTTATCTTTCTAAAGTAGATAGGATCGTGTCATTGCTGCTTCAGGTCATCAGCATCCTCTGCTGTTTAGCTTCATATTTAGGATTATACATGATCTGGCCCCAGTCTATCTATCTGGTCTATGTTAAGTGGAGCCATTTAGTGTTCCCTAAACATGCTTAGTACTTTTCTACTTCCAAGACTTTGCGTTTCTCATTTTCTCAGCTTCAATATCTCTTCTCCACTCCTGGTTTTGTTTTTGTTTGTTTTTTGTTAATCTACCCTTAATTTATTACTGAGCTCAGATGTCATCCTTTCTATAAGATTTTTCACTGACCATGCCTTACTCACTGGCAGTTGATCGTATCTCTGATCTCCCTAACCCTTATTTGTCTCTTGCTTAGGGCACTTTCCATATATACTACATTTTGTATTATGGTTGTTTGGAATTGTGTTTTTTGTTTTTTGTTTTTTTTTACTTTTTATTTTATACTGGAGTATAGCCAATTAACAGTGTTGTGCTAGTTTCAAGTGGATATGGTTATTTGTTTAGGTATCTACTTTTACTCCTGTGAACTCATTGAACCATCATGGTTTGCCCAGAGGGAAATTCATTGAGTGAATACTTCAGGTAAAACTGGAGTATTAGATCCTGTTATTAGAAAGGAGTCTAACCATTATAGCCAGGCCATTCAAGTGTGAAATGATTGGCAGGTTTTACAAATCACTCTTATCTCCCAAGGACTTCTTTTTAAGTAAACTTTGTTAGTTTTGTTGTTGTTGTTATTAACAGTTTTAGTAAGATATATAATTTATATACTTTTCACCCATTTTTAAAGTGTACAATTCAGTGACTTCCAGTATATTCATAAATTTATGCAACCATCAACACAATTTTAGAACATTTTTCATTACCCCAAAAAGAAACCCCACCTTCCTTCACACTTTTCTAGTATTCCCAAACGCTCTAGTTGTAGGTTACCACTCATCCAATTTCTGTCTCTGTAGATTTGCTTGTTCCGAACATTTCATATAAATTTACCATCTTAAGCATTTTTAAATGTACAATTCAGTGGCATTAAATGCATTTGTAATGTTGTGTAGCCCCTACCATCCATCTCCATAATTCTTCTCCTTGTAGAACTAAAACTTTATACCCATTAACAGTAACTCCTCATTCCCCTCTCCTTGCATCTGCTGGCAACAATCATTCTACTTTCTATCTCTTTTTATGATTTTGGCTACTCTAAAAAGAGCAGAGGCATTACTTTGCCGATGAAGGTCGTGTAGTCAAAGCTGTGGTTTTTCCAGTAGTCATGTATGGATGTGAGAGTTGGACTGTGAAGAAAGCTGAGTGCCAAAGAATTGATGCTTTTGAACCGTGGTGTTGGAGAAGACTCTTGAGAGTCCCTTGGACTGCAAGGAGATCCAACCAGTCCATCCTAAAGGAAATCAGTCCAGAATATTCATTGAAAGGACTGATTCTGAAACTGAAGCTCCAATACTTTGGCCACTTTATGCGAAGAGCCAACTCACTGAAAAGACCCTGATGCTGGGAAAGATTGAAGGCAGGAGTAGAAGGGGACGACAGAGGATGAGATGGTTGGATGGCATCACTGACTCAATGGACATGAGTTTGACAAAACTCCAGGAGTTGGTGAAGGACAGGGAAGCGTGGTGCGTCCATGGGCTCACAAAGAGTCGGACGTGACTGAGTAACTGAACAACAACAGTAAGTGCTTCATATAGGTGGAATCACACAGCGTTTGTCTCTTTGTGGCTGGCTTATTTCAGTTAACAGTATCTTCAAGGTTCACCCAGGTTATAAGCTTGTGTCAGAATTCCTTTCCTTTTTAAAGCTGAATGATACTGTGTTGTGTGTACATACCACATTTTGCTTAGCCGTTCATCCATTGATGGTCACGTGGGTTGCTTCCGTGTTTTAACTGTGAATAATGCTGCTATGAACATGGGTATACAGATATCTCTTTGTACTTGCTAAGTCGCTTGAGTTGTGTCCAACTCTGCAACCCCATGACTGTACTCCTCCAGGCTCCTCTGTCTGTCGGATTCCAGGCAAAGATACTGGAGTGGGTTGCCATTTCCTTCTCCAGGAAATCTTCCCGACCCAGGGATCAAACTCGCATCTCTTATGTCTCCTGCATTGTCAGGCAGTTTACCACTAGTGCCACCTGGGAAACCCAGACCCTGCTTTCAATATACCCAGAAATGGAATTGCTGGATCATATGGTCATACTATTTTTAATTTTTGGAGGAACTGCCATACCGTTTTCCACAGTAGCTGTACCATCTTACATTCTCACCAACAGTGTTAAAGGGCTCCAGTTTCTCCATATCCTTGCCATCGTTTTCTGTTTTCTGGATTTTTGATAGTAGCTGTCCTAATAGGTATGAAGTGGTGTCTCGTAGTTTTGATTTGCATTCCCCTAATGTTCAAGGCTATGGTTTTTCCAGTGGTCATGTATGGATGTGAGAGTTGGACTGTGAAGAAGGCTGAGCGCCGAAGAATTGATGCTTTTGAACTGTGGTGTTGGAAAAGACTCTTGAGCGTCCCTTGGACTGCAAGGAGATCCAACCAGTCCATTCTGAAGGAGATCAGCCCTGGGATTTCTTTGGAAGGAATGATGCTGAAGCTGAAACTCCAGTACTTTGGCCACCTCATGCGAAGAGTTGACTCATTGGAAAAGACTCTGATGCTGGGAGGGGTTGGGGGCAGGAGGAGAAGGGGACGACAGAGGATGAGATGGCTGGATGGCATCACTAACTCGATGGACGTGAGTCTGACTGAACTCCGGGAGTTGGTGATGGACAGGGAGGCCTGGCGTGCTGCGATTCATGGGGTCGCAAAGGATCAGACACAACTGAGCGACTGAACTGAACTGAATGTTCAGTAGTATTGAACTTCTTTTCGTGTGCTTATTAGCCTTTTGTCTGTCTTCTTTGGATAGGTGTCTAATCAAGTTCTTTGCCCACTTTTTAATCATGTTGTTTGCCTGTTTTTGAGTATTAGGAATTCTTTATAGTACCTCATTTTTATCATTGAATCATATTCTATTCTATGGATTTACCACGTTTTATTTATCTATTTATCAGTGGATGGAGATATGGGTGGTTTCCACTCTTAGCTATTATGAAGGTTAATTTGGTTTTAGTTTGCTGTGTGTTTTGAAAATAGCACTACGTTTCTCAGAAGAGATCATTCAGGCCTTTAGATTGTGCGACTTTTCGTGAAATTATTGGTTTATTTTATACATATTTCATTTTATGAACTCTGAGGGTCCTCTGCATTACTTCCTGAATATGTTCTGAATGTTCCTAAGGCCTGTCTGATAATGGTTAGTTAAAATGTGCAGATAGAGGCAAAGTTTAACTTTAAAACAAATGGCCACTTTAAAGACCTTTTTCCTACCCTCCCACAAATATTCTAGAATTGTAGTTATAAATTTAAAACTAGTATGAACTGTAGATTGTAGTCTACTACTCTTGGGTTTTTAACCAATTTCAAGGAAAGATTTTCTTTTTCAACTGGTAGAGTAAATACTCAGTGGAATAAGTATTGTGAATAACCCCAAATTATAATTAAAACTGTAGTTATTTCTTATGCAAAGACAAGTGAACAGTGTCTGAGACCCAGCTAGATAGTTAGCTTGATTATTTGGCAGCTGCTGATCAGGGATGATTCCCCCTTACCAACTAACTGTATTTTAAATTTCTCTAAATTACCTTAAGTCCTTTGGAGGCAAATAAACTTGTCTTTCACATATACTCCTATTTGCTGTTTATATTTTTATTGAGTTAGGTAAGCACCAAAATTACTCTTATTATTTACACTGTATGAATAGATATAGGGTGAAGATTTCACTGTAGATCATATAGAAACCATGTGTAGGTAAGTTCCTGGAAAATTCACCAAACTAAGAATCAAGAAGTCTCCTCTAGACCATTCTCCTCCACCTAGGTGACCTTTGGTGGGGCACTGAACCTCTTTTCCCCCCATGTATAGAAAGAGGATAAAGATGCTTTATTTATTTATTTGAGCCTCATGAAAAGAGAGATTAATGAGACAAAAAGCTTTTGCTCAAGAGAATCTTATGGTTGAGTAAGAAAGAGTTACCTAAGAATAATATTTAAAAAAGAAAGAAAATAAACCTGAAAAAGGATAATGATGCTTTATTTATTTATTTGAACCTTGTGAGGATAGAGATTAATAAGACAAAAAGCTTTTGCTCAAGAGTATCTTACGGTTTAGTAAGAAAGAGCCACATAACTAAAAATAATATAAAGAAAATAAACCCAAATGAGATAGTATACTTGCATTTACATTATGAAATACATAGAAGATGAATGATTATAAAAATACCTGTAAAAGATAAAGTGCCACTTAAGTATTGGATGGGTGTTAGCTGTTATTTTAACAAGGGACTTTGAGATGAGTGTAAGCAGTGCCATAAAGTCTTTGATCATAGAATTTGAAAGGTTGTGGACTAACAGATTTTAACCTGTGTTAGAATTCAGGGACTCTGTACATTTATATGGAAAAATAATTACCTCTTATTTTCACTAACCTTTTAACTGAAATTTTGACATTTTCTTCAGTTAATAATGTAGACAATAAACTGTAGTAATATTAGAAGAATATAATGCTTCTGTCACCAATAGAAATCATATCTCTAGTCATATATAAAAATATTCATCATAACTTCATAATTACAGTAGTTATTAAATACGCTGCTGTATTTTGTTTAATGTATTAATGTAGAAACCCATATACTCACATTTCAAAATACTTTGATATTAATACTATACTTCAGTATGACAGATTTAATATAATCATGTATCTTATGCATTAAACAATATTCTAAGGTGCTTGTTCAGTTCAGTTCAGTTCAGTCGCTCAGTCATGTCCAACTCTTCGCGACCCCATGAATCGCAGCACGCCAGGCCTCCCTGTCTGCCAACTCCCGTAGTTCACTGAGACTCACGTCCATCGAGTCAGTGATGCCATCCAAACATCTCATCCTCTGTCGTCCCCTTCTCCTCCTACCCCCAACCCCTCCGAGCATCAGGGTCTTTTCCAATGAGTCAACTCTTCGCATGAGGTGGCCAAAGTACTGGAGTTTCAGCTTCAGCATCATTCCTTCCAAAGAAATCCCAGGGCTGATCTCCTTCAGAATGGACTGGTTGGATCTCCTTGCAGTCCAAGGGACTCTCAAGAGTCTTCTCCAACACCACAGTTCAAAAGCATCAATTCTTCGGTGCTCAGCCTTCTTCACAGTCCAACTCTCACATCCATACATGACCACAGGAAAAACCATAGCCTTGACTAGACGAATCTTTGTTGGCAAAGTAATGTCTCTGCTTTTGAATATGCTATCTAGGTTGGTCATAACTTTCCTTCCGAGGAGTAAGTGTCTTTTAATTTCATGGCTGCAGTCACCATCTGCAGTGATTTTGGAGCCCAGAAAAATAAAGTCTGCCACTGTTTCCACTGTTTCCCCATCTATTTCCCATGAAGTGGTGGGACCGGATGCCATGATCTTCGTTTTCTGAATGTTGAGCTTTAAGCCAACTTTTTCACTCTCCTCTTTCATTTTCATCAAGAGGCTTTTGAGTTCCTCTTCACTTTCTGCCAAAAGGGTGGTGTCATCTGCATATCTGAGGTTATTGATATTTCTCCTGGCAATCTTGATTCCAGCTTGTGTTTCTTCCAGTCCAGCGTGTCTCATGATGTACTCTGCATATAAGTTAAATAAGCAGGGTGATAATATATAGCCTTGACGTACTCCCTTTCCTATTTGGAACCAGTCTGTTGTTCCATGTCCAGTTCTAACTGTTGCTTCCTGACCTGCATACAGATTTCTTAAGAGGCAGATCAGGTGGTCTGGTATTTCCATCTCTTGAAGAATTTTCCACAGTTTATTGTGATCCACACAGTCAAAGGCTTTGGCATAGTTAATAAAACAGAAATAGATGTTTTTCTGGAACTCTCTTGCTTTTTCCATGATCCAGTGGATGTTGGCAATTTGATCTCTGGTTCCTCTCCTTTTCTAAAACCAGCTTGAACATCAGGAAGTTCACGGTTCACGTATTGCTGAAGCCTGGCTTGGATAATTTTGAGCATTACTTTACTAGCATGTGAGATGAGTGCAATTGTGCGGTAGTTTGAGCATTCTTTGGTATTGCCTTTCTTTGGGATTGAAATGAAAACTGACCTTTTCCAGTCCTGTAGCCACTGCTGAGTTTTCCAACTTCGCTGGCATATTGAGTGCAGCACTTTCACAGCATCATCTTTCAGGATTTGAAATAGTTCAACTGGAATTCCATCACCTCCACTAGCTTTGTTCCTAGTAATGCTTTCTAAGGCCCACTTGACTTCACATGCTTGTAGACTTGCTCTTTTAATGCTATACAATTCCAAAATAAAGTTGACTGTAATTTAGAAATGAGATAAATATTTTCAAATTTGCAGTGCCAAATACTGATAATGATAGTAAATTTGCTAGCATTTATTGAGCCAAGTTCCTAGTGTAACAGCTTTATGTGTACTGACTCATTTAATCCACACAGTCCTCTGAGGTGTGTACTGTTATTCCCACTTCACACACAAGCATGCCGAGGCAGTGTACATTTGGGTAAGTAACTTACCTAAGGTCTCGACCTTAAGTTACTGGTGATTTTGAAGATACAGAATTCCTTTTCTTTTTTTTTTTAATTTAGATTTACAGGTAGAAATTGAAAGTAACAAAGTTTCCCTCAAGTAACAAAAACTCAAATTTGATAAGCCTGTTCACCGCATTTTGGATTATTGTGTCCCCCCCCCAGCCAGCAGGCATTAACTGGTCATTTTATGTATCCGGCACTATACATGGTGGACTAAGGTCCTATGGATTCTGATTTCTACACTTGAAACATCTAAACTCTAACCTGGGGCTCTTCTCACTACACTCTTCCTCAGTACTCTTCATCCCCCTCTTGTGTGTGTTACTCAGTCGTGTCCAACTCTGCGATCCCATGGACTGTAGCCTGCCAGGCTCCTCTGTCCATGGAATTCTCCAGGCCAGAATACTGGAGTGTGTAGCCATTCCCTTCTCCAGAGGATCTTCCAGACCCAGGGGTCAAACCCAGGTCTCCCACATTGCAGTAGATTCTTTACCATTTGAGCCACACAGATAACTCCTAACTAAATTTTTATCTCCAGACCAGTTCTCTCTCTTGAGCACCAGGCTTGAATCTCCAACTGCTTTCCACATCTGCCCTTGTCTAATGAACATCTCAAACACAGCTTGTCCAAAGCTTCATCTTTATCCTGATCTTAGACTCCTACAGTCACTCAATAAAGACAGTCCTTGACATTCTTTATGTCTCTAAAATCCATTCCCTTTTCTTTACCTGCGTTGCTGCTGTTCTTAGTTCCAGGTTATCATCATCCTTCATTTAGATTAGTTTTCTGATTTCCCTCCGTTGTTACTGCCTTCTAAGACATTCTTTATATTGCTTTTATATTTACATTATATAGTTTGAAAAATAAGAATTTGATACCTTATGAAATTTTCTTGTTTATAGTCCTTCAATCAAAGTCTCCTGCCTTTGGAATAAAGTCCAAATTTCTTAACATCACTTACAAGACCTTCCAGGGTCTGATCTAGACTACCTTCTAGCCTTACTCTCTGTCTTCCCTTACTTTTCTTGTTGTATTTTATACATTAGCCTCACTCAACATTGTTCAGTTCCTCAGACCACCATAATAAAAGAAGTTAGAATAGATACTATGGCAGTTTCTAAACACTTATCTCTGTTTTTATACTTATCTTGGAATGATAAAGTTTTGTACCAGCACAAGTCTTTCGACCACAATTTTAGTAGATTTAAACTATGTTATACCACATGGGTGAATTTTACAAATGAAACATTGAATGAAAAAGGCAAGTTATACAACAGTATAACATTTTCTAAGGCTCACAAGCAAGCAAATTTTGTTTAGGAGTATGTGACTGACCACAGCATAGAACCATGCAAACTTCAGGAAAGTACTTCTTTGGGAAGAAGGATGGGGGTAGGAAAGAGTTGCACTGGTGCAATACTATTGATAGAGTTCTGATTTTTAATTTGGATGGTAGGTCAGTGTATCGATTTTACTGTAATGCCTCCTAACACATATATTGTATATCATCTTAGATATGTAAAAAATTAAATTCTAAAATTAATTTTAAAATTAATTATGGAGAAAAATTAGTGAAGTCCTTTTTTTCTTAGTATATTAATCTGGGAAAAGATAAAGACAGAGCAAGAGTCTTCAGTGTCACATGAATACACAAAATACCGTATCTATTATTTCAGTGCCTGGGAAAGTTTTGGTACGAACCAAGCCTTTCCTTTGAATGGAAAGCAACAAAATCATAAAGCAGTAGTTTTTTAAGCTGAGGCTACGAAGTGGTAGAAACCATTTCAGGAAACAGCACAGTGCCAACAGTATTTTACATGGTACGGTTAGGTTGGGTCACCTTTTTCTTCATGTTTCAAAAAGAAACCAACAAGAAAAAAAAGTATGCAGTGAATTGATAGAATACCAACAATTGAATGTTGTTCACATTCTCGTGGTTGGAAAACGCTTTAAAAGCTCTCATTGACTGGTTCTCTTTGAAAATCAGTCAGATAGGAAAGATTGCTTTTGCAGCTCAAACTTGTGCCAAGAAGATAACGTTAGAGGTTTTTAACCCACGGTTGCATGTTAGAATCACCTGGGAACTTAAAAAAAATGTTTTTATGATGTGAAATTCGTGTAACATAAAGTCAGCCATTTTAAGTGAACAATTCGGTGGTATTTTACACATTCACAATGTAGTGCAACCACCGTCTCTGTCTAGTCCTGACACAGGAACGTTTCCATCACATCACAGTAAAACTACTTATCCAGTAAGCAGTTTCTCCCCATTCTTCCTCTCTCCGAAACCCCAGGCAACCACTAATCTGAATCTGTCTCTATGGATTGATACATTCTGGATATTTCCTATGCGTGGAATCGTGTGACATCAGACCTTTCAGGTTTGGCTTCCTTCACTTAGCGTCGTGTGTGTGAGGTTCGTCCATGTTGTAACGTGTATCAGTAAGTACTTCCTTCTCACCGAAGGCTGAGTAACGGTCCGTTGTATGTCCGTATCAGTTTTATTTATTCATCCACCAGTGGACATTCGGGCTAACTTTTGGCATGTTCATGTACTTGTTGGAGTAGCTGCTTTCAGCTCTTTTAGGTGCTGTATAATATATCCAGTGAATATGTCACTGTTCATTCTCCTTCTGATGAATGTGTAAGGTGTTTTCAACACTGGACTTTGATAGCCACCGTCGCTGTAAGTGTCTTCTGGTGCATCTGCAGTTGGTGTCAGTTTCTAGGGTGTGCACCTAGCAATGGAGTTGCCAGACAGTAGAGAATGTGCGTTTTCAAGTTAAATAACATAATACTGTTCTCCAAACTCCTGTATCTTCTCACTGTTGCTTTATTAGCCTTCTCAAAGATTCTCTGACTCCTACTCTAAAACTCAGTGCTGTTGTTTCACAGAGTCTTGGGGACTTTGAAGAGACGTCTTAATGGAAGTTTCATTTACTCTAATAAACTTTTACAATTCAATCTCTAATATTTTTTCCTGGGATATTTCCTGCATTTAAATGGGAGGCAACAAGTTGCAAAGGAAGAATCTTAGTGTGAGCTGCTGCCTGCCAGTTTTGTTGTTTTTGGCAAATTATTGAATCTTTGTGAGCCTAGTGTTTAAAGTGGGAAGAATATTTTTCTTTCGTGTAGTTGTTGTTAGTATAATGTTGTTAGTATAAAATCCACAATTTTAAAAAGTACTTTTCACAGTGCCTGACTCATAGCAGACAGTATCAAGGCATATATTCAAGTTTAAATAAATATTGATTGAAGACATATTTTATGTCAGACGTGGCCTGAGGACAGAGAGATAAACAAGATCTCTTTTGTGTTATTTATAATATTGAAAAATTTGAGACAATTTAAATGTCCACTGTTAGAATTGGTAATTATGGTACATTCATAAAATGCAGTGCATTTAGACTTTAACTCAAACAGTAAGGAATCTGCCTGTGAGGCAGGAGACCAGGGTTCGATACATGGGTTGGGAAGTTCCTCTGGAGAAGGGAATGGTGATCCACTCCAGTATTCTTGCCTGGAGAATTCCACAGACAGAGAAGCCTGGCGGGCTACAGTCCCTGGGGTCGTGAAGAGCTGGACATGACTGAAACACTAACACACACATAAAGTGCAATGCCACCTTTAAACATCGTGTTCTCAAATATGAGGAGATGTTTGTGACCATGTAAGAAAAAAATTACAAGAAGATTAGCCCTTTTTCGTATAATTTATACACTGCATGTACATTGAAAGAAATCTAGAAAGATTCAAGTGGATACATGTCAGTGTTCATCATGGTTACTAATTGGTGTGAAATTGTGTTTTAATACTTTCCTTCTTTATCTATTTTCTGTACTTTGGAGATTTTCTACAGCTGTATTATCTAAATGAATAGCATAAAATTGTTAAAGGAATGTTGACTATAAACCTCACTAACTAAAAAATGATTTAATGTTTATGAAGAATTAGTTTATTGGGGGATTTAATTTTTTGCTAGTTTATATTTTGTTGTTGTCCTGTCAGTCGTGTCTGACTCTTTGCTGTCCCACGGACTGTAACACTCCTGACTCCTCTGTCGTCCACTACCTCTTGGAGTTTTCTTAATTTCATGGCCGTTGAGTTGGTGATGCTCTCCAACTCTCATCCTCTGCCACACCCTTCTCCTTTCCCAGTGTCTCAGACTTCAATCTTTCCCAGCATCAGCGTCTTTTCATTGCGTCAGCTCTTCACATCAGTGGCTGAAGTATTGGAGCTTCAGCATCAGTCCTTCAATGAATATTCAGGGTTTATTTCCTTTAGTTTATATAGACATATTTATTTACCAGGATTAGGTAGAGAGCTAGGTAGCATTGAGGTTTTTTTCATGTTGCTTATTTGCCTTACGGAATTTTGAATTAAAAGTATGATTTATCTTTGAAACTTTTCTTGCCTTTTTTAAAAGGCCAAATAGTTTAGCTCTTCTGTTTTATTCTAGCTTTGTCACAGATCTAAGAAGTTCTCATTTGGGAAAATACATATAAGCATCTTTTTAAAAAAATAGTATCTGTCCTTTCTATTTATTTAGATTTTTATTAATTTTTTCTTTACTTTTTAAATGTTCTATTAATAGAATTAAATGGGCATTTGACGGAAGAATGAGATTCTTTTGTTGGTGTGTGCTTGATAAAAGAGAGCTTGGTTGCTAGAGTTAATGGATTCCGATGTTTATCTGACCAGGAATTACTCTTAATTCTACGGAGAAACTGGAAGCACGATGGGAGATGACAGTGAGTGGATGAAACTGCCGGTTGATCAGAAATGTGAACACAAGGTAAGACTCTTCTGGAACTCAAATTTTACTGTCATTGGCTTGTTTTGTCAGCAGTTATACTGCATAGTGTAGTATAAAGCTGCTGAATGATTACACAATACAAGCAGAAAAACAGCCTGCTTTGGAGATTGGACACTTTGAGTAGGAAACTGTCTCATGTTTGAATCGTTACCTCTTTAATGTCCTGTTACAAAGAAATAATGACTAATACTTGGATACAAAGTGTGATACATTTATAGTGGCCAGTTTATGAATTCTAGAAGGCTTTGGTAGAATAGCATTAATATTAAACACAAGAAAAAGTTTATTAGCTAATCTTTAAAAAGAAAGAAAATCAACTGTCTGGATTTCTTAAGCTTCGTTTTTGTTTCTAATCTGGGATCCTTTGTTCAAATTACCTGGTATAAGATAGTCACCACCACCCCCACCCCCAATAGTAGATGATAGTATCAGTAAATTTTGTTTTGTTTCAATTGTTTCAAAATACTTTTCTTTTAGCTGTGGAAAGCAAGGTTAAGTGGGTATGAAGAAGCCCTGAAGATCTTCCAGAAAATAAAAGATGAAAAGAGCCCAGAATGGTCCAAATTTTTAGGATTGATCAAAAAGTTTGTGACGGATTCCAATGCAGTGGTTCAGTTGAAAGGATTAGAAGCTGCACTTGTTTATGTTGAAAATGCCCATGTAGCAGGAAAGTAAGTACTTTCATTCCAACTATTCTGGTAAAAACCCCTGTCTGGTGCTACATGGATTAATTATGTATTTTTATGGATCACTGTGCTTAGCACTTTTGGAGGATATTCATTTCTTAACTTTCATAGCTCCTTGACCCTTGTTTCTCATTCAGTCTTTATCTGCTCTCAGAAGTATAAATGGTACATGAGATCTTTAGAGAGGAGCAAATTAGAAATCAGACACTTGAGTTTTTTCCTTAGGGTTTGATGAGCAAGTGATTCTCTCCTACTGAGATTTTTGTATGAGAATTACTCTAAGAGGAAAAATTTTTAGAAGAAACTGAGGTGGTTAGTAAACGCATCAGAGTTTCACTGAAAACATTTGAGCATTACTAAAATCTTTTTCTTAACAATGGTTCCAGGCTGCGTCATCTTAGAGTCACATCTTTCTCCCTATGGTCATTAGACATTTTTCTCTCTTAGGAGAGGTAAGTTACAACCTCTGTAACTCCCAGTTTATTGGTTGATAGATGTATCTAGTCACTCCAGTCTCCCATACCTCATAAACATGACTTTTCTAACACTAGTCTTTATGTCATTGAAAGGAGTCCTCCATACTGAAAAAAAACGGGGACCCTTGACCTAATTGCACAAGAAATATGTATATCCATCCCTCAGTGTCTCCAGGGGAATTATTTCCAGGACAAAACTCCGTACCTCCCCATGCCTTAGGATATAGCAAAATTACAGATGTTCAAGTCCCTTACATGAAATGGCCTAATATTTGCATATGACATATAGCCTACATCCATCTTCCATCTCTAGGTTACTCTTAATACCTGACACAGTATAAATACTATGTAATCAGTTGTTAACTACAATGTAAATGATGTGTAAGTAGTTGCTGGCTGCATGGCTCTTGCTTTTTGGAACTTTCCAGAATTTTTTTATCCAAATATTTTTGACCTGAATTCAGTTGAATCCACAGGTGAAGAACCCATGGATAAAGAAGACACCAGTATAGATAAAGAAGACACCAATATGTACTTGACTCACCTCAAAATTTATACCTAGAAAGACAGTCATTAATTTGACAGTTTTGTTAACCAGCATCACCAACTTTCCCTTGCCATCAGTGAGACAGTTGCTTTTTTAATTTCATTTTTCTTCTGATACTAGATACTTTTTGATAAATGCTGTGTGTGATCCAAACCCACTCAGTTTCTCTAATTTCCAGCAGTACAGGTTTCATTTAATTTAGAAGAGACTCAAAGCAATAAAGATACTGTAAAGTCTTGCCAAGGAGTCAGGAGCAGCCTTTTGTTATTAACGGTGCATATCCATTCCTTCTGTGAAGAAATTCTCTGTCCTAAAAAGTGTTTAAAATGACTTTTAAACTTTTTCCAAAAAAAGCAAGAACTCTGTTATTTTTATAAAATATATGTGTATCTGTTTATATGTGCATATAGAAAAGTCTAGAAAGATGGATACCATAAAGTTGAAAGTAGTTTTCTCTGGGTAGTGAGATTTCAAGGTATTTTTGCTTTCTTATTTAAATTTCTTCTCTGTATAAATAGAAACTGATCTGCTGTGACATGTCTTAAATGGAAATAGTTTGCATAAGTTTTTTTTTTAATGTTCTTGAATATAAATGTTTAGAGTCTCATTTACGTTATTTCTAAGTGTTTTTTTAAAAAAGTATTTGTTTCCCCCACTTTGCATGAGCCTTTCCAGCTCTTTCCACTCACGTGTGCTTTTATGAGCATGGTTGCTATTGTTTGTAATCTATATGTTACAGAACCACGGGAGAGGTTGTGTCAGGTGTTGTAAGTAAAGTATTCAACCAACCCAAAGCCAAAGCCAAGGAGCTAGGCATGGAGATTTGTCTAATGTACATAGAGATTGAGAAAGGAGAAGCTGTACAAGAGGAGCTGCTGAAAGGCCTGGACAATAAGAACCCCAAGATCGTTGTGGCCTGTATAGAGACACTGAGGAAAGCCTTAAGGTAAGACCTTTTCTTTTGGCTTCGATTCTGTTGACTATAATCTCTCAATTGAGTTTGGCTACCTGGTTTAAACAGAAATGAAAACTGTTGGGGTTGACTTGGCAGGCCATACTAACCAGAAAAGTGACCTGAAAAAACCAGAGCCATTCTTTAGGCTTGATACTTTGTAGTCAGTAATTTTAGCCTTGAAGTGTGTTGCATAGTTAATTTATCTAAATCTCTTTCTAAGGAAGATGAATGGGGTATATTTCTGACCTGTTTTAAGATTATGAATTGACTTTTTCCTGGAAAAGCACTCCTCAGGGTATTTAACAGCTCTTTTTCTCTTATCCTCAAGCATAAATGTATGTACTTTGAAATGCTGGCTAAAGACATAGTTGTTGGCTAAAGCAACCTTCATTTATGTGCTTTTAAAATAGAAGGAAATGCTGTGTGCTTTTAAACAGAGGCATAGCAACAGAAATAGGAAATAACTTTTATGTAATACGTTATTTTCAACCCTAGGATTTCATGTTGTTTGACAGTGAAGTTTTTCATGAATGGGATCTCTTTCAGGAACAAGCGGCTGTAATTTTCTATGAAAGTCTGAATTAGACAAACCACTAGTTTGTTCTTATCTCGCAGTCCTTCTCATCTGATATCCTGTCCCCAATACACCTACATGTGATACTTCAGAAAGCAGCTCTCGTGAAATCCTAAATGTGTGACCTATGGGTGTGAAGATCTTCCCAATTCAGTTCTCTTTTGATTTTGTATATGACCTATTTCTTGCAGAATATGCTTCCTTTGGTGTTTATCTTACATGAAAGTATCAAAATTCTTAAATTTGTTAAGCTGTCTTCAGTTTATAAGTCTGTAAACTTTGTCTTTCACTTCGTTCATAACGTTCTTTCATAAAATTTGGCTTTTACTTAGATTCTTTTGTGATAAAATTTTCCTCATTCCTAACCTATTATAGTGTAATAGATATACTATCATTTTAGAAATTTAGTGACTTGATGCATTGTCAAGATTGAGTGAGTGAATTGGACACAACTCTTTGCGACCTCGTGGACTGTAGCCCACCAGGCTCCTCCGTCCATGGGATTTTCCAGGCAAGAATACTGGAGTGGGTTGCCATTTCCTTCTCCAAGAGATCTTCCCAACCTAAGGATTGAACCCAGGTCTCCCGCATTGTAGGCGGACACTTTACCGTCTGAGCCACCAGGGAAGTCAGTTCTATCCTTAGTAATTGGTTTCTTAATAAAAGATATATATATATATATATATATCATACTATATTCTACCTTAAAATTAAAAGTTTCTAATCTGGAATTCTGTAAACTCTGGCTATTTCATTTTTAAGCTGACTGGGAGAATAAAGGTAGGGAAAAAAAACAAGTTAGGTAATCTTTCTTATGTTTTCCTAATAGATGTTGTTTATTCCCATCCCTCTGTGGTTCTGTATTTATTTTAAAGCATCTCAGAATCTATAGTAGAACTACTAGATAGCTCTCTGGGACTTTATGGAACCTTCGGGCCAAACTGTTCAGTCCTTGGTTCCAGAGCTTCCTCAAGCTGTCTATGTTAGCTTTCAGTCAGTTCAGTTCAGTTCAGTCTCTCAGTCGTGTCCGACTCTTTGCGACTGCATGAATCGCAGCGTGCCAGGCCTCCCTGTCCATCACCAACTCCCCGAGTTCACCCAGACCCACGTCCATCAAGTCAGTGATGCCATCCAGCCATCTCATCCTCTGTCGTCCCCTTCTCCTCCTGCTCCCAATCCCTCCCAGCATCAGAGTCTTTTCCAATGAGTCAACTCTTTGCATGAGGTGGCCAAAGTACTGGAGTTTCAGCTTTAGCATTATTCCTTCCAAAGAACACTCAGGGCTGATCTCCTTCAGAATGGACTGGTTGGATCTCCTTGCAGTCCAAGGGACTCTCAAGAGTCTTCTCCAGCACCACAGTTCAAAAGCATCAATTCTTTGGCGCTCAGCTTTCTTCACAGTCCAACTCTCACATCCATACATGACCACTGGAAAAACCATAGCCTTGACTAGTTGGACCTTTGTTGGCAAAGTAATATCTCTGCTTTTCAATATGCTATCTAGGTTGGTCATAACTTTTTTTCCAAGGAGTAAGCATCTTTTAATTTCATGGCTGCAGTCACCATCTGCAGTAATTTTGGAGCCCCCCAAAATAAAGTCTGACTCTGTTTCCATTGTATTTTGAATGAAAGACGCACTGCCAGGATTAGTGATCTGTCAAGCAGAGTGAATCCCCATAATTACATAGAAAGTTAATAAAAGATTATTAAAAATAAATTTCACTCATTTAACTATAAATTGATTTGTTTGTATTTTAAGCTTTTATATGTACATACATATATATTTAAGATGTTACATGAGTGTTGGTCTATTTTAGATTTAAGTAATTCCTAGACTGATTACCTAGAAAGTTTTTAAATGGTAGTATTATTTTGGACTCTGGACATCAAATAACATTCTTGGAAGAATGGCATCTAAATACAAATGTTGTTATAAGTTCCTTTTTTCTTCTTCCCTGAAAAAAACTTGACCTATATATGTCCCTATTGTATATAGATATAAAACTGAGTTTGAGTGAATTCAAGTTAATATTTTACCCAAGCATAGTGCATGCTAATGCTAAGTCACTTCAGTCATGTCCGACTCTGTGCGACCCCATAGACGGCAGCCCAACAGACTCCCCCGTCCCTGGGATTCTCCAGGCAAGAACACTGGAGTGGGTTGCCATTGCCTTCTCCAGTGCATGAAAGTGAAAAGTGAAAGCGAAGTCTCTTAGTCGTGTCCAACTCCTAGCGACCCCATGGACTGCAGCCTACCAGGCTCCTCCGTGCATGGGATTTTCCAGGCAAGAGTACTGGAGTGGGGTGCCATTGCCTTCTCCAATGGTGACAGGTTTTTCCCCCCAATTTTTAATTCCAGTGAATTCGGTTCCAAAATCATCTTACTGAAGCCAATTATCAAAGTGTTGCCAAAACTCTTTGAATCTCGAGAGAAGGCTGTTCGAGATGAAGCCAAATTAATTGCTGTAGAGATTTATAGATGGATTCGAGATGCTCTGAGACCCCCGTTACAAAACATAAACCCTGTCCAGGTAAGGCACTACGTTTTCTGGTTGCCTTTATATAAGGTTGATATGGAGATAGCTCCTTCCTGTCGTTGTTGTTGATATTTTATCCTTACAAATAATTATTTTTCATTCTTTACTTTGAAATCTGTTTTTTTCCAAACATACCTGTTTCTGCTGTTACTTTTGTCCACTCAAGTTAAATACTGTGTATTCTGTGATACCAGTATGTTAGTGTCAAAACTATAACAGTTTAAAAGATCCTTTTATAATACTGTAGGACTTAATATCCATTTGAACAGAATGGATTCTACTTATTTTTTATATTTCGGTTGGTTTTAGAGATACTATTTGATGCAAATATATGTGAATTCATGAAATAATAAGAGTGTCTTAAAAAGTGGATTTTATTCTTTTCTAACTGTTTAGTCACACATCTTCATTGTAGTAGGTATACGTTGGTTTGACTTTTACTACAAAATGTACACAATTTAAGTTTATCTTTTCTGATTTGCCTTATTAGAGCCGCATAAATAAGAAATTGGGTTCAGGTCTGTTAGTAAATATAAATACGTTCTCTAATAGCAGAGATCTAGATATGTTTTTAAAATATTTTATGGTATTTGCAGTTGAAAGAACTAGAAGAAGAGTGGGTCAAGCTGCCAACAGGTGCTCCTAGACCAGCTAGGTTTCTGCGTTCCCAGCAAGAACTAGAAGCTAAATTGGAACAGCAACAATCTGCTGGTGGAGATGCTGAGGGAGGTAAGCCACTTATCAACACTGGTTTCTGTAAAAAATTAGCAAGACTGGCCCTGTAACAGGAACCTGTGTTCACAAGGTAAATTTTATAGGACCGCCATTTGATAAAATACAAGTTGTTTGTAGGATTAATAATTCTGGTCCCTCCTGTGGCAAGATTGCATCAGGAGTGTGAAAGGACAACTGACGACTGTTTGGTAAGTAAAACCATTTCATCCATTTTTAAGGTTTGTTTTGTTTTCCTCCTGGAAGGTGGTGACGATGGTGATGAGGTACCACAGATAGATGCTTATGAGCTTTTGGAAGCAGTAGAAATTCTTTCCAAGCTTCCCAAAGACTTTTATGACAAAATTGTAAGTAATGGTAAACTTCTTTGATTTATTTCATGTTTAATAGTTACTTGAATATTGTTGGAGAATGCCCTGCTGAGCCCTCTTCTGGTGCACCCTCTTCCACCATATCTCCCCTGTTAGAATGAGTCAGTGGTTTCTTCTTGGTTCCCATACTAGTTTGAATAAGTGCCTACATTAGTCCATTTTTTCACATCTTGCCAGAAACCCGAACATTATTCTTGACTTTTAACTTTTCCTCATTTTCTGTCTGGTCTTACCTTTAAATATATCTCAAATTCATTCTCTTTTCTCCATCCCCAGGGTTTCTTTCTCTACCCAAGGGTAACTGCTTTTTTTTTTTTCCCCTTCCCCAAGGTTTCTTGAACTTGACACTGTTGACATTTTTTGGCCAGATATTTGTTTCGGGGATTGTCTGTACACTGTAGGATGTTTAGCAGCATCTCTGACCTTTATCAATCAGATATTAATAATACCATTCCTCCAAGTCATGACAATCAAAAATGTCTCCAGACTTTGCCAGGTATACCCCAAGAGTCAAAATTACCCCCAACTGAGAAAGTCTTGTCCCAACCATTACCATCAGCTCTTGCCATATATGCTGCAGTATCTTCCACAAGACTCCCTGTCTGCTCTTGCCTCCTTCCCATTATATTTCACAGTATAATTAGAGGTGTCATTTTCATTCTGATAATGGAAATCTTTCTATATTATTGCCTCATTAAAATCTTTCAACGGCTTCCATGGGTTTTAAGATGATGTTTGAAATCATACTGTAGTCATTGAGGCAATCTATGGTACCTTTGAGGCCTCCATGTACCTTCCAGCCACATGTCTAATTGCTGTCACTTCCCACGCTCCAGTCATACTGAATTTCTCCTGGTATCAAACGCACCAGACTTTTTTTCCACCCTAAACTCTGGGCTTTGTCATATGCTGTTCTTTCTGCCTATAACACTATTTCCCCCCGTTCCCATTTACCCCATAGTATCTCTTCATCATCCAGATCCCACCTTAAGCATCACTTTGGGGAAGAGGTCTTACCTGATAACCTAAACTGAGTTAAATCCTTTGCTATCCCAAAGCAGCTTGTACTTCTCCTTTCCCCGTGGTCATGACCTGATAGTTATTTATTGAAGATCTATCTCTACTATCAGCTCCTTGGGTATTCTGTTATCTTCTGATGAACAAATATATATTTGATAAATTGAAGTGAATTATAATTACCTCCAAGATGACGCATTTGTCATCTTTGTATCCCTAGTTCTTTCCAACAGTGAATATTCGAATTCAAATTCTAGTGAAGCATTTTCTACTTTATGACCACAAAGGAAACAAAAAAAAATAACACTATACCTACAGTTAGGAAAACTGATATCCAGAATTAGAACAGTATTGGTTGTTGGTTATATGTTTGTTCTTGTCTGGTGTTTCTAATGTTATCAGTATAGAAATTCCTCTCTCCTGTAGATGTGCTACTGTGAGATATGCTAGAAATACTTCTATTAGTGTTTTCTGTTTAACACTTGCTTAAAATTTACCTAGAAAATGAGAAGAACGATCTGTGGTGTTTCATCCTGCTTATTTATTGTAGAACATTAGGATTATGAAATGTTACAAAAATACTTTTTACATATGAACAAAATTTTATACACATGAATTTAACATTCTGCTTGGCTACATAGTTTTGTAATGTTGATTTCTAACTAGCTTTAGAAAGTTTCTAAAAAACAAAAAAACATATCTTTGAATTAGTAGCACGCAAGAAATGGACTTTTGTTTTGCTTTCTTGTTTTCTGTTCTCCACGTGACTCATATTGTGTCTTGTAGGAGGCAAAAAAATGGCAAGAAAGAAAAGAAGCCCTGGAAGCTGTGGAAGTACTAGTGAAAAACCCCAAACTGGAAGCAGGCGATTATGCAGATTTAGTAAAAGCTTTGAAGAAGGTAAATATGAGGAGTTTCAGCATTGGTATCCCAACAACAGACCAGGCCGTTATTTTTCTTCATCAGTCATCTTTTTTATCACAGTTAGCACCGCCATTTAGGGAACACTGTTGATTGTTTTTTAATTATATGCATACATATTTTTTTAAGGATTATTTAAAATGATTGGTCTTAGGTTAGTTTAGAGGGATTGGCTTTTAATCTTTGTTAATTATCACTTTGACTGTAAATATGCTATTTGATAGCATACACAAACGTTAAGAAAGAGAAACGTAAGAAACGTTAAGAAAGAGAATCTTGCTGATCTAGAACAAAATATTCTAGTTTTATAATTCTACAGAATGAGCTTTTTAAATTGGGTGTTTTTAATGGAACAAATATTAGATGTGAAGAGTATTTTTCATTAGGTAGGTAGTAAGTGATACCACATTATTAACATGTAAAGTGAAGCACAGGACCTGGGGATATGTGGTCAGTTATAAAGCAGGTAAGTACTAAATAAGAAAGAAATATTTTAGAAAATATTCTATTACTTAGTTCCAAGCAAGTTGAATGCTGGGGTGGATATTTTTGTATGTAGTGGCTTTTCATAAAATCTGTAAGTCAGGTCAGACACTTGTGGGTGTCGTTTTAATAGAGCTTAAGAGACTGAAGGTGTCTTCCTTTTTTTTTTTTAAGGCGCCTTCTTGAATATAGCAAGGATAAAATGTTTTATTTGCTTCTTCAGCTTGAAATTAATAGAGGATTAGCATGGTGGGGCAGAGAAGGCAATGGCACCCCACCCCAGTACTCTTGCCTGGAAAATCCCATGGATGGAGGAGCCTGGTGGGCTGCAGTCCATGGGGTCGCTAAGAGTCGAACACGACTGAGCGACTTCACTTTCACTTTTCACTTTTATGCATTGAAGAAGGCAATGGCACCCCACTCCAGTGTTCTTGCCTGGAGAATCCCAGGGACGGGGGAGCCTAGTGGGCTGCCATCTATGGGGTCGAACAGAGTCGGACACGACTGAAGCAACTTAGCAGAAGCAGCAGCAGCAGCATGGTGGGGGGTGAGGGAGGTTACTCTTTAATTAAATGAATATGTAAGTAGAGTAATTCTCATTATTCATAGTAGTTATATTCTATAATGTCACCACAAACACTGAATTAGCAAATGCTGAACCATTGCTCCAAGAGAATATACAGGGTTAAGGTCCTGCAGCCCTATGGTCACATTTTCATCAACTGATCAATGCATAACCTTGTTTTATTCTGTTTGAGGATGTCTTATTCACTATATGTGATTGATTCCTTAACATTGAACTCACAGCAGTATAACTCATGCCTGAACAAAGTCTGCCTAACACATTTATTTTCTCTGAAAGAGACATCACTGCCTTTTTGCATGTAAGAACACCAGAGAGCACCTCAGCACTATACTTGTGGGTCACTTTAAACAGTGGGAGCACCAACCAAAAGCACGAAAATGCAGGAAAAAACCATGGCAGTAAACTAGACTATGAAAAAGACACTTGTTTACAGTGTAAGAGCTAAAAGACAAAGGCAGAGTATTGCACTGTTCATCTCAGCTGGGAATGTGCATATCAGGCAATTCAGATTTTTCCCAGCTCTGTGCTTATCTGTGAGTAACCAGGAAAGTGCCTCGATTATTGATTTGGGGCTTATCAGTTAATTTTAATGGATAGATGAATTTGCAAATGTGAAATTCGTGAATAATGAGGCTGGACTGTATTTTCTCATAGTTAGTCTTCCTTTGCTTTCCTCCAAGTAGGATTTGGAGACAGGGATATAATTTGTCAAAATCATTGTTCCTCTGTCATCTATCTTGAAGAACCACAGACCCAGGCAAGACTACAGTCATCTCTCGATAGCCCCAGGTTGGGGGAAAAGGGGGGCAGAGGGTTGGTTCCAGGAGCTCCCATCTACACTAAAATCTGCTCAAGTTCCTTGTATAAAAGGGCATAGTGCAATGAGTACTGTTGGCCTCCGGAAGCTGCAGTTACAAAGGACTGACTGTTGTTAAAAGGGAATGGCCCTAGGGAAAAGATTGACCAACCTGGAGCCTAGGAGGAAAGAGGAAGGGTAGAAGGCAGTAAGAGGGATTCTAGTGACCTTGAAGAGAGCTTCAGATTCTCTGTAAGTTCTAGCATATAATTTTTAAAATCAGGAATCTTATGGAAACATGATATATTGCACTGAATTCTCAATGCCTCAAATAAAAGCTTTTGTTTTTCCTCATGTAATGATCAGGAATGTTAATTGGAATCAGGAATGTTAATAATTGATGTTCTCTACATGCATTTTCTTAGGATATTAGCTTTTCAGATGAAAACTGTTCTGTGATTTCCATTGGTTTTGTGACTGTGAATATAAACTTTCACTGTGTTCTATACAGAGAAGGTCATGGATTTTTATATCTGGGTAGACATAAACAGTGGATCTGTGTGAGATCTTATGGTAGCAGGAGGCACGTCTTTCCCTCTTCACATGGTGGAGTTGGGGCAGTCAATCAGAGGCTACAAACCAGTAAAAAGAAACTTAATTTTGTGGCTAAAATATTTAAAACCATGAAAAATTAATGTCAATATAAATTAACATGAAACATGATATTTTTGTTTTTCTATTTTCTATTTTAGTTACTTGTAGACAAAATAAACTTCATATCCATATTGTTTTTGTTTTATTATATAGTTGATTTATAGTGTTGTGTTAATTTCTATTGTACAGCAGAGTGATTCAGTTATACATATATATATATGCATTCTTTTTAATATTTTTTCCATTATAGTTTATCCCAAGAAATTGAATGTAGTTCCCTGTTCAGTACAGTAGCACCTTATTGTTTATTGACCTTCCGTATGCTACTTTGCATCTGCTAATCCCACTCTTATCCTTCTCTCCCCACGCCCCCACCCCATGTCCAGCCCCAGATCCATGTTATATTGACTTAATTGGTCTTTGTGGACCCATCCCTCTTCCCTCCATAGTCTCTTCTCTCTGTTGTCTTTGTCAAGTAATCTTACTAATTTCCCAGTTTTTTTCCTTAAATACAAGTAGTAAAAAGCTACTCATTTTGAAATTCCTCACAGTGTTACTGAAATAATTTCTTTTAAAAATTTTTTAAAAATTTGTTATTTGTTTTTGGCTGAACTGGATCCCCATTGCTGCACGTGGGCTCCTTAGTCAGGGTGGCAGGGGCCACACTTTGTTGTAGCAGTAGACTTCTGGTGGCCGTGGCCCTGTTTGTATTGTCTGTCAACAGTGTTTTTGTTTTGATTACTGTTTAGTGGGTCACATTACTAGTTAAAGATAAGTAGTAATTGATTATTACTTAAAATCAATTAGGTAGAAGTGACAGCGATTTTAATTATAGAGCAGTTCCCATTATTTAGATTAAATTAACATTGTGAGCTATAACTTTTCTTTCCCTGATCTCAAACAGAATTACTGACTTTTTCTTCAACTCTGAAATGGAGTCCCTCCATGTACACTGTTTTTCTTAAAAATAAACACTTTTCCGTTTTCCCCATTCCTGTTTCCCAGTTAAGAACCACTTGTTTAGTCAAACTGGAATGGGTGAGAATGAGTGTTAATAGGCAAATATTGTACTGTATGCCTGGTTCATCACTTACCAATAAATGCACTCAGTCTTTTGCTATATCCTGGACTATAATAGGTTCACAAGATCCTTTTCAAAACTTTGCATTAGGGGTCATCAGTGTCTAAGATTCAATTTCCACTGGCTACTGCTCTTATGGTAATGTTAGATAGTCTCTTAAGAATTCGATTGAATGATGTCGTTTAACTAGGCCAGTATAACAAAAGCACCTTTGAATGTATTAAAATACTGATGTCCAAATCCAATCCCAAATTCATTGAAGTAGGTTCTCTTGCAATGGGGTCTAGCATGTAAATAATACCTTAGAGATGTTTTAGTAAAGAAAAATAAGCCAGACACAAATGCCAATATGTTCAATACAAAAATGAATAGAATTTTAATACCTAGACTTAATTATAGATTTTACAAAACATTTATTAGGACCCTGGTCTCATCTTCTCATAAGGAAAATAAATTTGCCATGAGTTTAGAAGGAGAATGTGCTTTAGTAAAGATAGCAAAAGCTTTGGGGTCAAAGCAGACTGAGTTTGAATCACAGCACTACCATTTGCCAACTCTGTGATCTTGAACGTATTAATCTCTATTTAATTTTTGAAATCCACAAAATTGAGATAATAATAGTACTTATTTTATAGAGTAAAAATTGAATAAAGATTATAAAGCACCTATAAAGATTATAAAGCACCTATAAAATTATAGCATTAATTTGTTTTTAATAAATGTTGGTCTTTTAATCCTTACTCCTCGGTAGGGAATGTATATATATAGGACCGTCTTGCTATGCATAATGCTGTGCATTAGGGTTCTTTAATTCAGGGAATCTGGAATGAAATGTTCTGCTCATGAAATACCAGATCTTAGGGATAAAATCCAAAATAGAATGAAAGTATTTCTTCTACCTGGGGAAAGCATGAAAAAGCTAAGATTTGGGGGCACTTAAAAGTAAAGCATCCTTTTAGCATCAGCTGGCTTGAACAGTAAACCACAGTAAAATCCTAGCAGAAAGGAACTGAGGCAATAGTAGTCACTGTCTTGCTAAGTTGATACAAATTCAGCTACTACCTATGAGTTTTGCTAAGTTCTGGGTTTTGTAGGGTATGCTGTAGGAGGGTGGTAGTATTAACGCTGCTGGAGGACACCGATGAGAGACTCTGAATACAAGCCAGATGGTCACTAGGGAACTAAAACGGCAGCTGCAAGGCCGTAAGCCCCCTCAGGAATGGTTGCAGAGGTATTTGCAATTTAGAATCCTCATCCACTTCCTTTTTTTTTTTTTTTTAAAAAAAAACATTCTTTTCCATTATGGTTTATCACAGGACACTGAATATAGAGATCATGCTATACAGTAGGACCTTGTTATCCATCCTATAAAAATAGTTTACATCTCATCAGCTTCTTGAAAGTACCAACAGCACTTCTACTGGTGCTTCTTGGGTATAAATGTTAGAGCTGCTACTCCGTGGTGTCTTGCAGAGATACTGTCTTGACTTTCCCTTCCCCAAAGCAAAGTCAAGAGGCCTCCAGCTTTGCTGCCAGTATGAGAGTCGCCTGCACAGTTGTGCAGTGCTGACAGCCCAGACTACCACCAGTGGGGAGTTAAAGATTTGATGTGGTTGTACGTATATTTTGTTGGTAGAGCTTTAAGGTAGGAGACTAGACATAAGGAAGAGAAGCTCCCAAATTTTATATTGTCAAAGAAGAATCTTTCCACTTGTACAGAACAAAGTTGGCTGCCCATTACATAATAGCTTTCAGAGTTCTTTTAAGAGTAAATTTTTACTCTTCTTCTTTGGGACTGTGACTCCTTTGTTTTCCTTTTTTTCCACCCTTTGTAGGTTGTTGGAAAGGACACCAATGTCATGTTGGTAGCTTTGGCAGCAAAATGTCTTACTGGCCTGGCTGTTGGGCTAAGAAAGAAATTTGGACAATACGCAGGACACGTAAGTAACACTCCTTTTTCGATATAGATTAACAGTTTTATCAAAAATGAATGGCTAATTTGCTTTATGCTTTAAAACAGCTTTTGGCATAAGTTTTATTAGTACTAAGCATAGCTCATTAAAACATTTATTTTACAATAAAGATGTCAGTTGTAACTAAATTTACTAGCTTTATGTAGAAAATCAGGCACTTGACCTAAAGTACTTAATTGAGTTGATTTGCTTATTCATTTACTTACTAATATCCTGTTTTGCTCTTAAAATACGATGTACAGTATAACAGGATGAAATGTAACTTGTGATAACCAGAACAGAGTAAAAATGAGAATAGGAAAGGCAGTATAAAACCAGAAATGAGATTAATGTATAAAATGTATAGTGTTTTTCTATTTTAAAAAATAATAGTTTACTTATATACTTGAGGTGGGGTTCCCTGATGGCTCAGCTGGTAAAGAATCTGCCTGCAATGCAAGAGACCTGGGTTTGATTCCTGGGTTGGGAAGATCCACTGAAGAAGAGAAAGGCTACCCACTCCAGTATTCTGGCCAGGAGAATTCCACGGACTGTGTATAGTCCATGGGGTTGCAAAGAGTCGAACACGACTGAGCGACTTTCACTTTCACATACTTGAGATGTTTTATGTAGGTTGCACTGTTGGTGATATATCAGTTTATTATAAGAAACTCTTGACTAGAGACATTTGTTGAATATAAATTTGGAAGCACTCAAGTTTGGGATGTTTTCTTTAGTTCTGGCTTCTGTCAATTGATCTCTAAATCTTATCTGTATTACTTAGATTGGCTAAGCCTCCTGTAAATTGACTGTACTGAACTTTAGGGTTAACTTACTAGCCACTTGATCATTTGATTCCCTAGATTGACTTGAGAGTCTCCTAACAGTCTCTAGTCATGTGTCAGTTTGTATTGTGAAGCAAACATCTAACCTCACTTAGTTATGGTATTTGGAGCTTGCTTACTCATAGCATTAAAAATAATTTCGGAGAACTTAACTGAAAAAAACAAGACACTACCAAATAAAAATAAATCATGACTAGCTTGTTACCAGGGAAATAAAAATAAGGGTCTATACAACCCTTAGACATGTAAATCACAAATTGGAGTAAAATTATATTCAGTATTTTATAGCATTCATTACTTATTACATAGTGTCTGTGTGTGTGTGTGTGTGCGCTGTCAAATGTATTGATTAGCTTTTGGTCAGTTTTGTGTTGCTTAGAATATTTTATACTTTTGTATTAGAAATAATTTTTCAGCTGGAAAACAATTCTTAAAATACATTTTAATTTACTAATTTTATAGTTGATTATAGATGATTACCTAGCCCTCTAGTTTGAATTCTGATTCTGGCTTTCTGATTTTTGCATGCAGCATAAAGACTATCTCTCGTGCTTTATAGTTTGGGGTATTTGTCCCCCCTTAAAATTATATACTATGTTTGATATCAAGTATGTTATTGTGGTTCAGCTTTATTTTTGTTATTTATAAACAACCTTTTAGCAATATATGTAAAAGTGAACTTTAGCTTTACAGCTATTAAAATATCTTGATTTTTTTGATTGGTGAAAGGCAAAATGGATAAAAAGTGAAGTCATGACTGTAGCCTGCCAGGCTCCTCTGTCCATGGGATTTTCCAGGCAACAATACTGGAGTGGGTTGCCATTGTCTTCTCCAGTAGATCTTCCTGACCTAGGGATCAAACCCGAGTCTCCCGCAGTGCAGGCAGACTCTTTACCATTTGTAAAAGCAAAACTAAAAAACAACAAAAAATCTCTACCACACTAAAACAAAACCACCAACTTATTTTATGTCATGTAAAGCCAAGGACTGACATTAAGATACATGACAATGCACATAGGTGCCGTGTCTTCTATGGATTGTTTCAGCAGCAGCGGGAAATATGGCATGATTGAGTTCCAGCTTTTAAAACACAACAGCAAAAAAACTCCCTGCCTCCCTACAAGACGCAAGGTGAGGGGACAGTTCTGGGTTGCCACTGGTGAAGCATTCAGTTTGCTGCTTTGCGTCACACTTCTCATTCTTTTATTCCCAGTTAATCATTATCTGTATATAATGTAAGTCTGCTAGACCATAAATTCGCAGCTTTCAGGACAGATACCTTGCACAGTTCTTAGGGAGGTTAAACAAATACTGTAGCCCAACACCCTGCTCTCTAACTAACATGCACACAGTGGGAGTGAAGTCTCAGGTGATGGATGGGAGAGGCAGGGGGTGGGTTCAGTCTCAACTATTAAAGCACCCTTCCCCAAACAAATCTAAATGATAGCTTAGTGTGATCATGGGATTTTGTCCATAAAACAAAGGAAAAAAAAAAAACTATCAAATGCCATAATCAATTGTATGGTAACAAATTAAAACTAGATTTTTGGTAGTGAGCATGCCGTAGTGTATGTATAAGTCAAATTATCATGTGGTACACATGAAACTTAAATAATGTTATGAAACAGTAAAAACAAATAAACAGTTTTATATTTTCCATGGAAACTATATTTCTTCTGATCTGTATCACTTCCGTGAAATTTTTTTAAAAAAATTGGGTGGCAGGAGGTGCCATTGAGTTTTGCCATATGTTGTTTTAGATCTTAAAAAATAACCTTAATTTGCCTGCTAGCACAGTGCCTGGTTACATATATTCAATACATGTTCTTGCTGCTAAGTCACTTCAGTCGTGTCCGACTCTGTGCGACCCCATGGATGGCAGCCGACCAGGCTCCGCCTTCCCTGGGATTCTCCAGGCAAGAACCCTGGAGTAGGTTGCCATTTCCTTCTCCAGTGCATGAGAGTGAAAAGTGAAAGTGAAGTCGCTCAGTCGTGTCAGACTCTTAGTGACCCCATGGACTGCAGTGCACCAGGCTCCTCCATCCATGGGATTTTCCACGCAAGAGTACTGGAGTGGGGTGCCATTGCCTTCTCCATACATGTTCTTGGGAGTCACTAAATGTTTAATGAATTAGTGATAATTTATAAGACAAAATAAGCATTATAAAAATTCTCAGATTTACTGATCTGAACTTAGTACTTGAATAGGAAATATTATTCTGATAAAACTTGCTATAATTTCTGGTACTGTTTCTTTTTTCTTTAGTGTAGTAAAGGGGCAGGAGACATCTCAGTCCAAGTGAGGTCTACCAGAGTCTTGAGTGAGGAGGAAGAATTATACACTTTACCTGTTCCCCTACCCTAAATCCACTTAGTTGAGAATCATTTTGTCCAGTAAGAGTTATTACTGATAAAAA
Organism: Bos javanicus; assembly: GCF_032452875.1. Taxonomy (NCBI): domain Eukaryota; kingdom Metazoa; phylum Chordata; class Mammalia; order Artiodactyla; family Bovidae; genus Bos; species Bos javanicus. Next base: position 76,992,595 of record NC_083882.1, on the reverse strand, counting down.
ATGATTGTAAGGTTGCATGTAAGGTACAAATGCGAAAACAAAAGTTTGAGAAGCATTGCTGTGATGGTACAGGCATAAGATTGTTCCAGCATAAGATTCTTGTGCCCTTTAAGAAAGGAAGTGATTTTTTAATCCAACTTAGATGTTTACTTTTTTTTGTTTATTTTGGTAGATCCAGACATTGTTTTATTAAGTTTTATAAAGACATAACTTATATACTATAAAACTCACCCTCTCAAAGTATATAATTCAGTGGTTTTAGTATATCGATAAGGGTGTATTACCATAACCACTAATTCCAGAACATTTTCACCACCCCAAAAAAGAAACTCTGTATCTGTGAGCAGTCACTCCCCATTATCCCCTCCCTCTAGACCTTGGCAGTGACTAGTATACTTTCTGCCTCTGTGGATCTGATGTTTTGCATAGATGAAATAATACACATGTGGTGTGCTCCTTTATGACTGACATCTTTTTCTAGCATCATGTTTTCAAAGTTCATTCATGATGTAGCATGTATTAATTAGTATGTCATTTTTTTTCCCGAATATATTTCAACTGTTCACTTGTAAAGGTTGTACCAACCATTTTGGAGAAATTCAAAGAGAAGAAGCCTCAAGTGGTACAAGCCCTGCAGGAGGCAATTGATGCAATCTTCCTTACTGTAAGTTGAGTTTGTGGTTTTGTCTCAAGTAAAGTTTGTCAGTGTGATACTTTGATTGCTCTTTACAATTGAAAAAAGCTTATTCACCACATTTTCTTTCTAAAGACCACACTACAGAACATCAGTGAGGATGTTTTAGCAGTAATGGATAATAAAAATCCAACCATCAAGCAACAGACATCTCTATTTATTGCAAGAAGCTTCCGCCACTGCACTGCTTCTACCCTGCCAAAGAGCTTACTAAAGCCCTTTTGTGCTGCTCTACTGAAGGTATAGACTCTCTTTGAAATTGGGGGATTGTTTTATACCTAGGCAAGATTTTTTTTCTCTACTAATTGTATGCACTGACTACGTGACTATAGATTATTGTCTTTTGAGGAGCAGACCCTTTGTAGCTTTGGAAATTGAATCCAAAGTCTTGTACCATTTGTGTTCCCATTCTTGAAGAAAAGCATAAATTTATAATTCCCCTAACTACTAAAAATTTTATTTATGTGTCCCATAAACTGATATCAGCTATTAAGCTGAATCTGGTCAAGCACAGGCATCCAGTTGAGAGTCGTTGAAGATCATCTGCTTGTGAGGCATTTTGGATAGAGGGTGAGAGGAAGAGTAACTGTTAACTGGCAAAAAGAAAGCTAAGCTTAGTTTCTATGAATTGTAAAAAGCAAATTCTTTATCTGACAACCCTCAGTCTGAAGTAGAATCAGTAATACCTGAAGTACCTTGTATTAAGATCATTCTGCTTATTTCCGGACTATAGCACATCAATGATTCTGCTCCTGAAGTCAGAGATGCTGCATTTGAAGCTTTAGGTACTGCTTTGAAGGTGGTTGGTGAGAAAGCAGTAAACCCATTCTTAGCTGATGTAGACAAACTCAAGCTTGATAAGGTAGGTTAATAATGGATTGTAATGAAATTGGATAACAGTCCTATCTCTGTGCATTCTAGGTTTGTCTACTGGTGTCCTTTTGATCAGAGTTTCTTGCATGGGTGGTTCAGTGGTAGAATTCTCGCCTGCCAGAGTTTCTTGATTAGTAGAAATATTTTCAAATTATAAAAAATAAAATTGGACTAATCTTTAGAAGAAGTAAAAATGATGTCTTAAGTTAATTTCATTTCTAATATCTGGAAAATTGCCTTTCTAAATATGAATGTCTACCACCAAAAGTGTGTTTATTGTTTGTGTTAAATTTTGTATTGGAGTATAATTGATTTACAGTTGTATGGGTTTCTGCTGTACAGTAAAGTAAATCAGTTATTCATATATCCACTCTTCATTAGATTCTTTCCCATATAGATTATTAGAGTATTGAGTAGAGTTCTCTGTGCTCTACAGTAGGTTCTTATTAGTTATCTGTTTTTTATATAGTAATGTATATATGTCAATCCCAGTCTCCCAAATTATCTCCCCCCGTTTCCCCCACTAATCGTAAACTTGTTTTCTACAAAAATGTGATCATTATAAACTTCGTAAATTTTTCTTTGCATAGAAATATAATATCTACTGCCCAGAAAATATGGATAGTTTATCTTTGTTGAAAAGGAAGCTTTTCTGTCTGATTTCTCATGTAGTTGTGGTTTAAAAATGACTTAGTAATGTGGTGATTGTGTTTCAAAGTTGGGCTCAATAATGTCTATCTCAATTTTGTTTTCCAGATCAAAGAATGTTCAGAAAAAGTAGAGCTGGTACATGGTAAGAAAGCTGGACTTGCAGCTGACAAGAAGGATTTCAAGCCTGTGCCCGGAAGGGCGGCTGCTTCAGGGGCTGCAGGAGATAAGGACACAAAGGACGCCTCAGCACCCAAACCAGGACCTTTAAAAAAGGCGCCTGCTGCGAAGGTTAATTAATGACTTGGAAAATGGGGCTTAAAAACTAGAATGTAGTAAGGTAGGGTCTGGATCTCAGGTTCATAGTCATTCTTCAGTATGATTTTATTTGAGAGATGAACTCATTACAACATTCAGAATACAGCAGAGCATATTTCAATGAAGACAGAATATTCCAATAGTACATTTGGTTATTTGAAACCTGTATAGAGATAAAAATGATAATGAAGATATGGAAGTATATTTTAAGGCATCAGAAAGTATCATTAAATGATGAGATAGTGTGACTGGCCACTTAACATTAATAACGTCACCTTGGTCATTTTGCTAATAATGCTCCAAAGTTGCTGCACCAAGTTTCATTCTGTCAGGGCCTCCCCCCCGCACCCTCACCTTGTAGTGTAGAAGGGGGGAAATGCTCAAGGGCAAATACGACTTTCTTACAGTGAACACTTTTCCTGGACTGGATTCTCTTAGGCATAAAGTTATCTGCTGCAAATGCTAGAAGTTTGATTCTCTTTCCTGCCCTGAACCCCAGCCTGGAATTAGGAGAAAAGAACTAATATTTAGTGAACCTCACTTTGTGAAGCATTTTACCTACTTAATCTCATTTAATTGTCATAATAACCCTTGAGATAAGTGTTTTGTGATCCCTGTTTTTCCAGAAAAGCAAACTAGGGCTCAGCAAGGTTACGTGTCCTGCACGTGCTCTTACAGCTCACCTGTTTGTTTACTGTCTCTCCACACTGTACTACAAGCCTTCAAGGGGAGAGAGCTTATTACGGGTGACCCCTTGTGCACAGAAGAGGTTCTGGCATACAACAGGAATTCTGCATATATTTGTTGAATATCCAGAGTTGCAGAACTGGGATTTGAACCCAGGTATCTCTAGCTACAGAGCCTGTGTGCTCTCTTGCATGTTATGCTGTCTCTACAGTACTCTAGTATAGGGAGTTGGCAGCTGTTTTCTCCTTTCTCACCAACTCATGCCTCTCTGGACAGTGACCTGGGCACCACACCTTAAGACCTTTTCTTATCTTGCCGAACATTACCATGTTAGCTGGCTTTCTCTTATAAGGGATTCTTTTCCTTCCCCCCAAAATAAGCTGTGGATTGGGTAGGGAGGACCTGCTTTTGTTCTTTTGAAAAAATAAGTAGGACAATATCAGCCAATAAATCTACTAAGCCAATAAACGTATATGTGTTTTAAAAAAAGAAAGTAGAAGATTTGTTAACTGAGTTACTTCTCTAAACAGAGTACTATTACGGGAAAAGATCCAGAAACGGTGTTGTAATAAATCCGAGTGTAAAAATTTCTACTTTTACAGTTAGAAAATAAATAAATTTCTCTTTATGGGGTAGTTACTCTGAATCAGCACAGTTACTGCTAATGTGAACTGGCAAGTGTTAGTAGGTTTTCTTTGATTAAAAACCAGCATCTTAGTTTTGCTCATTACCCCACTTAAAAGCTCAGAGTATGTTCAAGATAACAGTGGTTTCAGAACAGGTCTGCATGTTCAAGACTAATTTGGTCCTTTGTCATTTTATCTTTTTCTTTTTAGGTTTAGGCATTTCTTAACCTTTAGGCATTGCTTAACGGATACCCAAAATAGGTAGAGGAGTGATGTGTGTTGGCATATTCATGTTACTGCCCATGACTGTGTACCTTATTATAAACTGCTATTTTCTTGCGACTGTTCAAAACTGGGGTGAAATAAACTTAAATCAAGATATTTAAATAGAGTATTAGTGGATAGAATCCAGTGGGTACAATAAAAAGTATATAGGTGAAATAAATCAAGATATTTAAATAGAGTATTAGTGGATAGAATCCAGTGGGTACAATAAAAAGTATGACCAACTGAAGTTTATTCCAGGATTGCAAGGATAGTTTGATATTAATATTAGAAAAATCACTGACTTTATAGATCAAAAGAAATCTAATTTCAGACATTGAAAAGGAACATAATAAACTTCAGTATGTCTTCTTGATAAAAACTGTTAACCATAAAGAAATGGATGGAACTTTGACATGATTTAATATATCATTTTTATAGATTATATGAGTATATTCTTGGGAAACCCAAGCAAGTCATCTGGAAAACTTTTATGAAACAATAAAAAAAAATTCAGTGAGATAGCCATCTTCAACATAACTAGAACACTCACTGAAATTGGCATAGCACCTCTTTTCCTTCACAAAGCAGATAGTTCTACAGGAATAATAATATAATCTCATGTTACTGGAGTTCCTTGTGGTCAAATACTGAGTAAATATTATAACTCAGGAACTGTCCTTTACTAGTGTAGGAAAGATCTAGAGGCATTTTAGGCACCAAACATTAATTCTCAAATTAATCTGTAAATACATATAGTATAAAACCAGTTCATCATTTGTATTTCATTAGTCTCAATTAGCTCATTTAGAATTTGAGGTTCTTAATACAGCTTCTATAGATTTCCCCATGAGTGATCTTCAGGAAGTCAGTCTACCCTTGAAATTGCTAAATTCTGTGGGCAAAAAAAAATATGTTTTTTTTTGTTGTTGGTTGAGTGATCCCTCATTTTAATCAGATTTGTCTAAGAATGTCTAAGAATCACTATTCTGAATCCTTACCTGGTTTAATGTTTTTCTGTTCACTTTTAGCCTGGCGGGCCACCAAAGAAGGGAAAACCGGCTGCTCAGGGAGGCACAGGAGGCACTGGGACCAAGAGCAAGAAAGCAGTAGAGACTAAAGAAACAGTGGAGCCTGAGCTCTCGGTCAGTCTTACACAGCATGCCTCACAGTCGGGACAGCACACAGTCAGTGCCTTCGAGGAGATTCGAGTTCTTTCTTTGCTAACTCTATAACACGGTTAATTGATACCTTTTTAACTTACTGAAACCATGCCTTGGACAAACTTCCCCTTTATAGTGGTGTAATAGAATCCTCAGATACTAAAGCACACCTATGGGAGTGTCCTTGTGGTTTTAGTTGGAGTATTCCTACATTCTTTTCTTCTGTTTCCTTAAGCAATTACTAGTGTTAATGTTTTGTATCTTACAGATTGAAGTATGTGAAGAAAAAGCTTCTGCTGTCCTTCCTGCTACCTGTATACAGCTTCTCGACAGCAGTAACTGGAAGGAAAGGCTGGCCTGTATGGAAGAGTTCCAGAAGGTGGGCGCACGAGGATGAGTTGAATGTGAAAGAAAATTACATTATAGAGAAGTGATGACTTGGCCGGTGAAGGACTAGCCCTAATTGCTGTGTTTTATAACCAGTGAGCATGTTTGATGGATGTTAACTAAAGATGAGGCAGCGTTTTTGTTTGCTTTTTAGCAGTGTTGGGTTTATCTTTCAACATCTGCTTTCTGTGGCTTCTGTCAGTTCATAACTTAGTGCTTACTCAAGAAAATTAGGTTTGTTCTGAATTATAAGACTTACATGAATTTTAATATTATATGGTATTAAACCTACTTGTCAAACAGGTCTCTTCACTTAAACCACCCCTCATCGATTTTCTATGTTTCCCTTTTTGTTGTCATGATTCTTAGAAGACTAGACATTATTACTTGGTAGGATAAGCTTCTTTAAAAAAAAAGTCTGTGTTGGACAGGAGCACAGTAGTTCATTTTGGCACACACTCTTTGGTTCTGATGAGGAGGGGTGTGGAGAAACTGAAAGAATCCTGAGACTTCAGCCAGGAGACCTGGCTTCCAGTCCTGCATCCACCACTCAGATTTAGACCTGAATTTGTGCTTCTTTGAAACCTGTATTTATACACGTCTAATCTACTCTGCTATGCTCTGTTTTTAGGAAAATCAAATAAGTCAAAATATATATAAACAGTTTCTGCCATACACTACGCAAATTGAAACTGTTAACGTTACTTTCCATGGGGCAAACTTTGTGAATTCCTGAAATGTGGGGGAAAAAGAGTTTCGGTGGCATCACTATTAACAACCATATGCCAAACATCCACCTCAAGAAACAAAGCATTATAACAGAAAATAAATAAGCTCTCTCTGTGACCCACCTCATTTCCATTCCCCTCCCTCCTTTAGAGGTAAACACTTCCTTGATTCTGGATATGCTCTTCCCTTGGAACTCATTCTTAATCCCTTAATTCTCTTACTATCTTGTGTTACTTCAAGGCTGTTGAACTAATGGACCGAACTGAAATGCCTTGCCAGGCATTAGTGAGGATGCTGGCCAAGAAACCTGGATGGAAAGAAACTAATTTTCAGGTATTTTTAAATTAGAGATTTAATGTCTTTTATTGAAGTAATTTTCATTACATCATCCTATGGAGTATTAGACAGGTATAGTTTGGTAATGATTTAAGTCATTCAGACACCGTGTCATCTAATTTTAAATGAATGATAGAATGTATGCATTTTGATTAAACACTAACTCTAACTTCGTACATTTAGGAGTGTGTGTGTGTGTGTGTGTATAAATAAGTATTTGTGTATATATACACACAAATACGTATTGTTTGCTAATTCATATATATGCATTTTACTCATTATTTAGAGGGCCTAGAAGCCCTCTACTCTCATCTAGAGAGGAAAAACAATGAAATAGCTTTCTTATTTCTTTGGATAAAAAGTAAATGTAATCGTTAAATTGCTGATAAAAAATGACCGCATAATCAGTTTAACTCATTAACTGATACTAGAGATGAAGTTGAGCAGTGCCATTTTCTAGTCTTAAAAAGTAGGTGTAAAGGGAGATGTAGGAAAGTGATACATGAAGGAGAATGAGAAGAGTTTTCTCCTCCTCTAGATGGTAGATGAAAGTTTGAAATGTATCAGGTTTATTTCTGGGTCCCTGCTAGTCTCCTCTTTACTTCTGTGCTGCCACCTCTTGTTCTCCATTCAGGATCCTTAGTTCCCAAGCACACTGTTCTTAGCGCTGCATTATAGAGCACCTCATCTGTGCCGTCCAGTGCTCAAAGGTTTCCCATGCCAAGCAGTTCCTTTGCTGCCTTCTTCCCCTCACACCACCACTGTTAAAATTCTCCCAATGCAGCTTCTCACATAGTTGAAGGAAGCACACCTGACTTGAGCTGATAGCCCTCTGGGTGTTAGATCCATAACAAGAGGCAATTTTATTTTATTTTATTTTTATAATAACTTCCTGAGCATATAGCACTCTTTTAGAGGGTACAGTGGAGCTGTTTTTAGTCTATTCACATAGCTCTGCAGCTCCTACCACGATGTAATTTTAGAATATTTTCATCGCCCCCCCAAAAAAGCCCCATACCTATCAGCAGCCACTCACTATTCCTCCCCAAGTCTCCACCCCTAGTCCCTGGCAACTATTAATCTACTTTTTCTGTGTATCACTTCTCCTGGACATTTCATAAATGGGATGATGTGACTTTTTGTGTCTGACTTTTCCTTAGCATAATGTTTTCAAGGTTCATCCATATTGCAGCATATATTAACTCTATAGTCTCTTATTGCTAAACAGTATTCCTTGTGTGGATATATAACATTTTATTTACCCATTCATAAGTTGATGGGCATTTGCATTGTTTCTGCTTTGGAGCTGTTGGAAGTAATGCTGCTGTGAATATTCATGTACAGGTTTTCATGTGAACACATGTACATACCTAGAAGCAGAATTGCTAAGGCTTATGATAACTCTGTGTTTAACTTCTTGAGGAACTGCCAAACCTTATTCATACTAGCAGTGCAAGAGAGCTGAGCTCCTGTTTCTCTGCTTCCTTGCCAACACCTGTTTTTTAAATATTCAAACAGGACAAAGGAAAACATTTATGGTCAAAAGGGTCTGAAATCCCAAACATCTGCCATCGTCACTTTAACATCTTTAAATTGTTTTTCACAGTTCCTTCCATTCCTCCTGTTAAAAATCTACAAGTCCTTTAAATCTCTCAATTTCTGGGGTGGAGGGCGGGGGGGCGGTGTATGTTTGTGTATACATGAGGGTTGTAATTTTTTTTGTGGGCAACTCTTATTAGGACTCTGAGTTAGTATGGTCATTTATTATGGATTTCAGAATGTGCACTCAGTACTATATGCAAATAACCATAAGAGGAGGAGAATATAGAAATTACGTTTTTCCATTCATAAACTTCACACAATAACATTGCTTGTTAGTATTTTAAAACATTGAGTGGTTTGGTTTTTTTGTCTTAGCTACTTTAAAATTGTAAATTTAAAAATTTAAAATCAGCTACTTTAGTTGATAATAATTAAAGGATAAAAATTATTTTGTTTCTTGGTCTAAAATTTGATTCTAGTTTGGTCATGTTCTCAGCTGTCCCTAACTGTTACATCTGCAGGCTACTATAAAAATAAGTAAATAGATAAATATTTAGGGGGAATTCCCTGATGGTTCAGTGGTTAGGACTTTGTGTTCTCACTGCCAAGGACCTGAGTTCAATCCCTGATCAGGGAACTAAGATCCTACAAGCCACATGGCATAGCCTGCAGAAGAAAGATGTCTTTGGCTTACTTATAATTTCCTGATACTTACCCTTGTTCAGGTGATGCAAATGAAGCTTCACATAGTTGCTTTGATTGCCCAGAAGGGAAATTTTTCCAAAACTTCAGCACAGATCGTCTTGGATGGACTTGTAGACAAGATTGGAGATGTGAAATGTGGGAACAATGCTAAAGAAGCTATGACAGCAATAGCTGAAG